>NC_044069.1:13843203-13855703 GCF_902167405.1 Gadus morhua
CCATTAGGCATACCAGGCAACTGCCTGGGGCCCCGCAATTGTTTGGGGGCCCCGGCCCCCCCCGAATGAAAACTCTGATAACTCTGACTGTTTTGATGGAGAATAAGCATTACATGTTTGGTTGGTAATATTGCCGTTCATCATCAGGCCTATTCCTGCAGCAGATGCGTTGCATTCTAAAAAAATAGATTTGATTTAACGAGTACTCGATTGATCCTCGAGGAATTCCTTCGATCACTCGAGTTTGGAATTTACTACTCGTGCCCATCCCTAATATATTGTATTATATTTGACTGCTTTACTGGCACAGAGCCATCAGATAACATCTTGCTTGGGCTGAAGGACAGCTCTAGACTTAAATGAGTGGTCACTTACCACCACTCTCCAATGTACATTAACTTTCCTTACCTCTGCATTTAACACAGCATCTTCGTCTGTTCAGTTAGCTAACCCCTCTTACATATTATCCGCCTATTAACATAATTGACCTGTTATGTGATTTTGTTCACACCGTAACTTAATAGGTGTTCACACCTTCGCAGTAGGCAGGTCTATACATGTAGCGGAATGGAGACACAATTTAGCTTGTCTAATCTTCCCTTCTCACCTTGCACAGGAGGCATACAGTAGAGAAGTTAAGCTACCATTTAGATAATCTTCTCTGCCCTTTTTATACCTGTACACGGAAACATAGAGCAGAGAAATGCAGCTACCATTTAGCTCATCTTATCTGTCCTCTATACCTGTACAGGAGACATCCCGGAGAGAAGTGTAGCCCCAATGTAGCTGATGTAGCTACCTGTATACTTGGTGGTAATTGGCGGCCATTGGTCAGGGCGGCCTTGCGCAGAAGAACCATGGCGTCGTCGGTGCGACCCTTGGTCAGCAACCAGCGGGCAGACTCAGGAATCACCCTGAGGACCAGACAGGCAGGGAGAAAGACAGATAAAGTTGTGGACTGGAGGCAGGTTTTATTTTTAAAGGTGGTGATTTAAGTTCTGAAGTGATTATTTTGTGACGGTTTCAATTGTGTCTCACCATATGTACCAGATGAGGAGGTAACCGGGTACAGATATAGCCAGCTGTAAATGTCTCCAGTCTCGCATCAGGTAGGCTAGACCTGCTAGTGACATGACGCCAAAGCTAAAGGCAAAGTCAGTGGCTATGGGGGCAAGCACGCGGCGCTCGGTACAAGTCCACTCAGTACCTTTGGGGAGCAAAGGACAGATAAGAATATATTATTATTTTGCCTGGGAAGCCCCTTGACTGTCAGTCTGATGAAGGGCTATACAAATGCAAAGTGAACTGAATGGATTAAAGAGAGCAGGATCAAGCAGGGGAGAGTAGAGGAGAGGTGAGGGAGAGGTGAGGGAGAGGGGAGGGAGAGGGGAGGGAGAGGGGAGGGAGAGGGGAGAGAGGGGAGAGGAGAGAGGAGAGAGCAGAGGAGAGGGGAGAGGGGAGAGGAGAGAGGAGAGGAGAGGGGAGAGGGGAGGGAGAGGGGAGGGAGAGGAGAGGGAGAGGAGAGGGAGAGGGGAGGGAGAGGGGAGGGAGAGGAGAGGAGAGGAGAAAAGAGGAGAGGGGAGAGGGGAGGGAGAGGGGAGGGAGAGGAGAGGGGAGAGGAGAAAAGAGGAGAGGGGAGAGGAGAGAGGAGAGAGCAGAGGAGAGGGGAGAGGAGAGGAGAGGAGAGGAGAGGAGAGGAGAGGAGAGGAGAGGAGAGGAGAGGAGAGGAGAGGAGAGGGGAAGGGAGAGGAGAGGAGAGGAGAAAAGAGGAGAGGGGAGAGGAGAGAGGAGAGAGCAGAGGAGAGGGGAGAGGAGAGGAGAGGAGAGGAGAGGAGAGGAGAGGAGAGGAGAGGAGAGGAGAGGAGAGGAGAGGAGAGGGGAAGGGAGGGGAGAGGAGAGGAGAGGGGAAGGAAGGGAGAGGAGAGGAGAAAGGAGAGGAGGAGGGGGAGAGAGGAGAGGGGAGGGAGAAGAGAGGGGAGAGGAGAGGAGAGGAGGAGAGGGGGGGAGGGAAGATGGGAGAGGAGAGGGGATGGGAGGGTTAAGAGGAGAGAGGAGTAAGTTTGGAGTAAATGAACCAGGTAGGAACAGCGTGAGAAGGCAACAGCACAAGGACTAAAGACCGTGGTGGTGGTTTTAAGGATGATTATACAACAGTTAGTTACTTCACACCAAGTTATTTGATTGGAAAAGAGGCATTCCATGCTGATATTGAGTATAACAGCACTGGGACTTTTAACTATACATGTATGACTTTGCCTTACAGGTGTTCTATAACCATAAATGTTATAAAAGTCATAAACACTATAAAAGTGTTTATGTGTTGCGCTTGGCAACAGTTCAGTTCTAGTCCAGTTGAGGATCTATTTATGTTGTTTGCGGAGCCCAATAAATCATTAAATAAACAAACAAATCATAATCTGTGGTTGCTTATTACTGTTGCTTATCACGGCTGTGATTATCTTCGGCACTCGGCCTACAGCCTCGTACCTACGACCGAATATCAGCCGTGCTGATATTCAGTACAACAGCACGACCTCGAGGGTGATATTGCTTAATTAGCAGCAAGGCATAAGGCATGGAATTAATTTGTGCTGTGGACCCGTCAGCCAATGGGAATGTGTCTACATCCTAATTTTGCCTGTGACTGTGCATGGGTTCTATATTAAAATACCTATCACAAAGGCATTGATGATGACTCCGGAGATGGTGCTGCCCACTACAAAGCGTAGACACACGTAGATTGGGAAGTTTGGTGCAAAGGCAGCCAACGAACCAAACACTGTCTGGAGAGCCAGTGCCAAGAGCAGGACGAAACGACGGCCATACCTGTGAGAGAGAGAGAGAGAGAGAGAGAGAGAGAGAGAGAGAGAGAGAGAGAGAGAGAGAGAGAGAGAGAGAGAGAGAGAGAGAGAGAGAGAGAGAGAGAGAGAGAGAGAGAGAGAGAGAGAGAGAGAGAGGGGGGGGGGGGGGGGGGGGGGGGGGCGGGGGGGAGGATTTGACAGGTACATTTTAGTTGAAGGTGAGCTGCATTGTTGCACCAATATGCTCTTTATTGCAATAAATGAACAAACAATACTGTTTTGATAGGGTTGATGTCTACCGAGGGAGTTGTTAAGGGCTGTCATGTAACCACATCACGTGGCCCCCCATACCTGTCTGCCATGAACCCGAACACAACAGATCCCACCAACAGCCCGAACATGTAGATGGCGGATGCCAGGCTGTTTAGCCATCCTCTGTCACACACCAGGTCCCACTGGGGGAGAAGGGTTGGTGGGGTGGGGGTGAGAGACAGACAGAGGAGGGGGGCGGTTCAGGGGGAGGTACTACAACAACCACAACAACAACAACAGCAACAGAGGGTGAGATATGTGGGAGATAAAATGGACACACATTCTCCCACAAAACTCAAAGAATTTGGGTTGAATCGTGTCTTATGAGCACACTCTGCGATGCAATGCAATCAACCTTTGATAGACAAATAAATGTATTTATTCTGCACTTACATTGTCCTTATTTTCTCTTTTTTTTTTTTATAATTTTACTTTATTTCATTTTCTTTATTGTAGTCAGGGTGGGTCCTTACCTCGGTGACCACGGTGCTCAGGAAAGTTTCATTGCTGTAGACCCATCCTTGTTCACACGACTGGACACGCACACTCCGGTTGTCCCGAATTATAACAGAGTAACAGGAAGAGTGGTTTGGTCCTGGTCCGTCGGCCGGGACCGAAGTGCTTAGGTTCTGGTGGAAGACAAAGGAGGCGGACGCCACTGAAGCGGTGTCGAGCAGCGAGTTCCCGTGTTGGGGACAGTGGTGGGGCGGCTGTGCTCCGGTGAACACCGTCACCATCATGTGCCAGGCGAGGATCAGCTGCGGGAAACTGACCCACAAGTACAGGACCTTCTGGTACTTCCCAAATCCCCCGACCAGAGACAAGATCTGGTCGAAATTCATTTTCACAAATTAATTAAATAATCAATTAATAAATGCTGATGCTTCCAGACTGCTCCTACACGCGTAATTGGAATGACCCGTTTTGGCGTATAAAAAATCGATAAGGCGCTGCTGAGTTAGGATTCAGCACATGGAAACTAAACCAAATCTCAAGCCTGCTGGTTCAGAACAAAGGTGAACCAGCATATCAGTCATCAATAGGTGCGTTGAACGGGTCCGAAAGCTTTTGCGGTGGAGGACCCTTTAGCCCTGCAACGAGCCCCGTGCGTCTTAAGGTCTCCTCGAAAGTGCACTAAGACAAGTGCAACAGCGCACTAGTTCCTTTTTATCTTCCATGAGACCAGCATTGACGCTAAACCAACCTATCATCGGCTGCGCGCTGCGCCCTGCACGCTGCGCCCTGCCTGCTGCGCCCCTGCGCTCTGTGTTGACAGTGTGATATACAAGCTTTTTTGACCGCTGCTGAGCTTTAGCTCTCATGTGAAACATCAATGCACCACGCAACTACCATGCAGGGGAACAACTTGATATTGCATATGTTTTTAGTATTTTAACTTGACAGTGTGTAGTACGATGGCTCATTGCATTCACTCAATAATAAAAATTTCACCAGGTTATCTCATAATTATGAGATAACCTGGTGAAATTTTTATTATTGAGTGAATGCAATGAGCCATCGTAGTGTAGGCCTATATATGGTCTCTTTCCAGCATCCCGAAGCATTGGCTATAAATATAACATATCAAGTGAACGAAATGTAATGGCATTTGCCTGAAGAAGACCCAACAGGGTCGAAACGTTGCTGCTACCCTTTTAATTAATTAATAATATGGGAGCAAAAGCAGTGCTGCGGACATTACATTTCTTTCATTTGATATACGGCCTACTTCATTTGTCCTGCACCTGGCCAGAAGGTGCTCCTTTGAACACTGTAAATCAGGGGTCTCAAACTCAATTTACCTGGGGGCCGCTGGAGGTAGAGTCTGGGTCAGGCTGGGCCACATCAAGTATTCCACAAAAAAAAGGAGCACAACTGACCCAATCTAAGTTAATGATCGGGCAATAATTAGATCACGTTGGCTATGTAATCGCTGACAACAGGGGACATTTCATAGTGGTTGGTGGAGAACCGGGACATTTTGGCGTCCTTTGGCTTTTGTCGGGACTCAGGACATGCAACTCAAAATTGGGACTGTCCCGGCAAAACCGGGACATCTGGTCACCCTATCACAAGTGATAAAAAGTGTGGCAAGCGACTCAGCAAATATGTGTGTTTGACAACAACGCGTGGGCCGCACTAACACTAAACTTTGATGTCAAGTAGGAGGCCACAAAATATCATCCCGCGGGCCTCAATTGGCCCCCGGGCCACGAGTTTGAGACCCCTGCTGTAAATAGTCCATAAACATAAAACAAATAAACGTTTGGAGTTATTTATCAGCACATGGATTTGACTACAACATAATGATGTATGTTGACAAAGCAAATATTAATTTGATATTTTTAAATACGTATTTTACTTTTTTGCCCACAAGGTTTTTCCCACAGAATGTCAACATTCATATCAGAAATCATTTTTGTTTATACTTCCACTTACTTTACACTAAATAACACTTGCAGAAAGTGATTGCCTGATTAAAATCGCAATAGGCCTATGACAGCCTGTTTACAATTCCCAAATCTGTGGCGCTACTTATTAGAATTTAAATACACTTGTAGTAACTGTTGGTTTACAATTATTAACTGCATGTTTATAATTCACAAATCTATGTGTTCCGTAAGTTTCATATTCAACCCACACTGAGTGAATCAATACAACACCCTCAAGAACACTTGGTCTAGTTTTTGCTTATTACGTAAGTACATTTGGTATTAATCATGTGTAATTCTATTTGATAATCTCATTTAACTTCAATTGGAGTGGAATTAAAATATAATTGCATAAGTGTTAACGAGTTGACTCACTCATACTATGCGATTAAATCTTATGAAACGTTTGCATGAAAAAAGGAAAACACAAGACGTGACTATATAAGCAGTAGGCTAATGGGTTTATTGTAATAACACAGCTCTCTCCTGCCCCCGTCTGGTGGTTGGGGCGCACAGATCTGGAGACAGTTTGCTAATTGATTATTATTTAATCATGGCACTGTGTTATGATAACATGTAGCCGTCGTTAACATGCAAAAGGTTAATATTTACTGATATGTAATGCATGATGCACTCACATAGTAGTTAATTACAGTTCATCCGTCCATCTTACAGTCAATACATTCGGTCGGATATTGCTTGATTTCAAATTGTTTAATAAGCTCTCTGGTTCACATTATGACTTGATGATGATGAATTTTCCGAGACCCTCATTGTGTTATTCAGTCGCCACCGCGCGCGTCTTTCGCGTTTCGATGGAGTCCGTGACGTCACACCCGCTTGGTCCAGTGCCTCTGCTCCGGCGCAGCGGCAGATAGGAAGAGGAGGGCAAGCGATGGCTGAGAGAAAGAGAGTGTCCTGGGTCAGGAGGGATTTCAAGAAATCCAAATGCGACCTTGAACCTATAAAACTGTCCTGGGTCTCCTGTTCAGGTTCCTTGTGAGACCGTATAGGGTGAAAGCGAGCATCCTTTTTTGGGGAGACAAAATAGACCTACTCTCAACGTTATTCACTGTCGGGGCGTCTGTTGTCGCTATCAGGTCGATTTCCTCGGTCTCCATACTGACACCGGACATCTGGATTCTGACAGTCTCCACCGGAACACGCTTCGGATCTGTCGCTATTGTGAGTGTGTAGCCTGGGCTATAGCGCATCACATTACATAGCGCACACAAAAACGAATGCTAAGTTGTTCATTCATGTATCCATGAGCCATGTGTGAGATCGAACGACATAGACACGAAGCCAAACTGTCATTATATTGCTATATATGTTCTTGGAAAGGCACGATTCAGGAAAAACCGATCCGCATCTCCGTGACGCTGCGTGGTGATGTAGAGAAGCCACGCCCCTAGCACCGGTCTGCTAGCCCCATAATAACCTGAACGGCGGAGCTTCTGTCTGTCTGCAGGAGGCCTGCTGATCATCAAAGAGATGATCAGCAGGTGCATAGATATTGCTTTGATCGGATATCGGATATCATGGCAAGGCCCGTAAGGCTATGTTTTAGTTAGCCTATCAACAATAGGGCTAGTTTAATAATCTGATAATGGCGTTGGAAGTGACAACGATATGCTATCATAGTCAATTTAAACTGCATGTACACAACGTGATTATTGTCTTACTATTTATAGAAGCATTAGTGCAGTAGATTGTCCCCGAAGCGAGCTACTGTAGTTGAGACAATGAAAGCCTTTGTCACAAAGTGTGGCTATCAACTAAGACGTATTATCTATTTTAAGTGTTTCTCGAGCAGAAATACTGTAACTCTAACTGCGAACATAGAGACATAGTCCTAATGATTTATATTCCTATTCTCAAAGTCATTCAGTAGACTGAACATATCTAAAACAAATGACAGTGTGATGGTTATAGTAACGCTAGGACCTAGCTTGAAGGCTTCCCAAGGTTGTACAGATGCTGCACACATGCGCAAGTCGTATACACGCCTGCGTGAACGTAAGCTCACAACGCTTTTACAAAAACTCACAATTTGATGCACATCCGACATATCATTTACCAGGTCAGTTGTCCCACTTCACACCTGGGCATGCCTGTCAGGCACAAGCACTTGCACACACACACACCAAAACACCCACACACCCGCAAAGACACACCTCTATGAATCTATTTATAGCACAGGCCTGTGGTCCTCATCTGTTAAATCTAAGCGTTTGACACAAGTGCTGTTTGCTGTATCCCATCTCTGCATCTGCAGCGAAACACACAACTCAGAGTACTGCAGTGTAGTACCGCTAGCTAGACAGCCACCATCCACGCCTTGACTACATAAAAGGTACCTCGTCACAAGAGCTGGTCTCTACTTGGCGACAGTAGATGCTATGTCATGTAAGTCACTGACTGACTGTCGCTCGGTGGCCAGTCATACTGGCTGAATGAGTGTTTGGTTCGCAGCCTGGTTGAATCTGGACTGCGGGCCAGTAGAAGTTTTGAGACGATTGACCGACACAATAACATAATTTATTTTCTTTGTTTTGTTTGTCTGTCTGTTCCATCCACTCATCCACACATCGATCCATCCATCCACTCATCCACATATCGATCCATCCATCCACTCATCCACCCATCCATTCATCCACTCATCCATCCACTCATCCATCCATCCATCCATCCATCCATCCGTCCTTCTATCCATCCATCTATTGGTGCATCTATCCCTCCATCCGTAGGTGGCTGGGACTCCGCTGACACCTCCTACGAGGTTGAGCTCAGGAGGCCCATGGCCGGCGTCTCTCTCCCCCAGTGAGAGGTGAGCCAAGCTGGCCGCCCCGGCCTTCACCCTGCTCCCGGCCCCCGACCCGCCGGACCCCTGCGGCCCCCCGCCTGGGGCCAGCCCCCTCCAGGAGGAGCAGTATGTGAGCGAGGGGGAGCAGTATGTGAGCGAGGGGGAGCAGTATGTGAGCCGGGGGGAGCCGCCGGCCACGGAGCCCCCCGACCTGGCCACGCCCGACTGCAGAGATGCAGAGACCATCACAGGTATGCTGCTATATGTGTGTGTGTGTGTGTGTGTGTGTGTGTGTGTGTGTGTGTGTGTGTGTGTGTGTGTGTGTGTGTGTGTGTGTGTGTGTGTGTGTGTGTGTGTGTGTGTGTGTGTGTGTGTGGTTGCTCTTGGGTGTGTGTGTTCTTTTCACTTATCATCGGCGGACTGAAATAGGAGAACACTATTCCTCAAGGCATTCATAACATAGAGCTGAACAAACATAGGCTGTTATGGTTTGATCGCTCAACTTGTGAGCGATCAAAATGCGTACTGATTTGTCCCCTGGAGAAATACATCTGGTACAAAAAGATGTCAGGTAGATTCAATTGATGAGTCCTTTCTAGTGTGTAAACATGTGTGTGTTACTGCAGCTGACTGTACAGAAAACAATGGGATCAATAAACATACCTTGCTAATGCAGCCTCCCAGTTGTGGTGCTCGCACTGATAGTACTCTTGCCCTGTTCTGCCACCTGCACCTATGACATTATGTTGGTGTACTTTATTGATTGATTCATTTTTGTGTTTGGGTGGATGTCTGGGGCAGCATCTGGCCAGCGTTTATTTTTTATGTCCATGTTCGAATTGGGTTTTTCTGACACTTCCAATTCCAAGAGTCCCAATTCAAGCCAAACAACCCACACTTTAATTGAAAGTTGATCAAATTAAAAACACATTCTCACTAGACCCGTTTGTCCATACTGGGCAACTGTAGAAACATGTCGATGGAACGTGGCTCCATGGAAGAAGACCGACTACCTATGTAGATATAAAGGGCTTATTCTTAGGTAACAAAAAATCAACAGTTTCATTTCATGCGATGAAGATGCACTAACTTATAAAAAGATAATTATGAACAACAATATACTTTTTGTCCCAAGTCCGTTCTGCTTTATGCCGCTCAATTCTAACCACTGCACCTTGAAGCACCAGCGCCATAATCACCTGCCACCATTTACAATTGCACATTAGGGGGCAGCACCCACATAACAAACCTCTATATGTCGTCCTGCAGATCCGTAGTGTAAACACACACTATCCCCACTAGAGGGCGTCATGCATTATCCTTGGCTGTACCGGACCAGTCCAACAGATCATCATCCCTCTCCCTCCCTGTCTCTGTGTATCTTCCTACCTGTGTGTGTGTGTGTGTGTGTGTGTGTGTGTGTGTGTGTGTGTGTGTGTGTGTGTGTGTGTGTGTGTGTGTGTGTGTGTGTGTGTGTGTGTGTGCGGTCAGATGTGTGTAACAGCACCGACCTGCCAGAGTTTGAGATCATCAGCCTGCTGGAGGAGCAGCTGCCCGTGTACCGGCTGCGAGCGGACACGGTGTACGGCTACGACAACGATGACTGGCTGCACACGCCGCTCATCGCACCCGACGCACGGCTGGACCTGACGGCCGAGCAGATCGAGGAGACCCTCAAATACTTCTGTGAGTGTGTGTGTGTTGTTTGTCTTAATGGGGGTCTTAGTGTGTGTATGGGTGTGTGTTTGTGTGTGTGTGGTTTGTCTTAATGGGGTCTTACTGTGTTTGTGTGTTGTTTGTCTTAATGGGTTCTTAGTGTGTGTGTGTGTTGTTTGTCTTAATGGGGTCTTAGTGTGTGTGTGTGTGTGTGTGTGTGTGTGTGTGTGTGTGTGTGTGTGTGTGTTTGTGTGTGTGTGTGTGTGTGTGTGTGTGTGTGTGTGTGTGTGTGTGTGTGTGTGTGTGTGTGTGTGTGTGTGTGTGTGTGTGTGTGTGTGCGCTTGTATATACATTTAGAGTTATTTTCTCACCACAATTTTCTAGGAGCGTTTTTCTGTACGTCTTCTATTTAGACTGTGTTATTTCAGACTTTATTTAATCTTTCTAAAGAAATCCCCATCTTACCAGAGGCAGAGTGAATGGCTCCTCGATCGGGAAGAGTTGACAGGAATTGTTCGGAGTAGTTTTGTTTGTGTGATGGAGATGACCGACAGTACACTGTAGAAGATAGTTCAGTAGGAGAGGCTGTGCGTCTGTTGAGGAGGGGGGAGAGGTGGGTAGTTGTGTAATAACACTGTGCAGGGGAATCACCTTGGTAACGGTTGCCACGGGCAGGTGCTCAGCTAGAGGAGACGATAACACAGGGCTTGGAAAACAGAGGCTGGTGGGAGGAAGCGGAGTTGTAGATGAGTTTGGTTTTGTCCGTCCTCTTTAAACAGACAAGAAGGTCTTTGATTGGTTTATTTACGCCACCATCCTTTTTGTCCAATCAGGAGGGGAGCTCAGCAAGCAATACCAAAACAAAGACTTCCATTCTATCTCTCTTTCTATCTCTTTCACTCTCTTTTCTTTCTCTCCTTCTCTCACTCTTTCTTCTTTGTCTCCTACCCTCCCCCTCCTCCTGTTTCTGTCCATGCTGTGTCATCCATGCAGACAGAATGGGGGGGTGACTATCTGGTGAATCACAAGGCTGCCAGTGATGGCGTACAGTAGTTATGTGTGGGAGTCCAGGGAGAAAACTAGATCGTTAGGCAGTGTGACAGGGCAGAGAGAGAGAGTCAGAGGCAGTGAGAGGAAGAGAGGTGAAGAGAGAGAGAGTCTTTTTCAATCCGTGCTGCAAGTGGATAGTCGCCGGTATTTTTTTCCCGGCTCCATGAGGGAAGTGTACTGTTGTAGTCCGAGCCTGAGGTGAGCTGGAGGAGGAGGGGCCAGGATGAAGAGAAGGGCAGGGGCTGAGTGGCGGCGGTGGATCAGGGATTGAGGACGTTGGTGATTGGTGAACTACCATGAAAGCAAGAGGGCGTGTTGTGTGTTTGTGATGGATATCCTGACAGTCGGGTCACCTGATGCAATATTGATGAGGACGACTGTGGTAACCTCCGACCGTAGGTAATGGGATCGTCAAAGATTGTGTCGCCAGAGTAGAAAGTATGACGACCTTGGATGATGCGATCCTATAGCAAATGTAACCTAGTTACCACCGTAGGTAATGTGTCCTAACTCCATAGATTACCACCGATGTATGAAGGCATTCACTGTGTATTGTTTGTGTGGATGGGTTGTTGCTTTAAACTGTCTTAGAGTTTGGCAGGTAATGCAGGGAGGAGTGTAAGTGTCCTATGAATGGGGTTTTAGCTGAGCTTCTGCCAGGCGGTATTCAGCTGCTTGTTGAGAGCATTTCATTGGATCTCTCTGAGGAGGAATCTAATCTGCCTTCCTGCTCATGAACTAACAGACACACAGACACACACTCAAAGTCAAAGTCAAACAGGGTTCATGGTGCGCTCACACATTATTGCTTTCCTTGTTTTGATTGTGTTTTGGAGCGATGGATGTCGACGGCAACGTGTCACTATGCTTGTGGATAGTGAGTCAACAGTATTGCAGTACTGCATCTTAGTCAATTGATACACCTGCTAATACACTGAACGTTGTATATATGTATGATCAGGGATGTATCCTGCTCTGGGGAACTTTTCCTACGATTAATTTTATGTTTTGTTCTACATTTCTATTATTGATCTGCTTATCTGTGATCGATATCGTTCCCTTTGCCCTGACGTAACCATTGTTCGACCTGTCGGCACGGACAGGGTGGGGCTCCATTTGCAGAAAGTGACAAGTCGATTTCTACTTCGTTCTTGGACCGAAATGTTGCTGCCAATATAGGTGGTGCAATGTAAGCCGCCGAGTGCTGAATGTTTTGGAGTGCGCCCGGTGAAGTGTGCCGCGGTGTGACTCACGTCTTGACTCTGGCGTCTGCTACACAGTGCTATGTGCCGACAGAGTGGGCCAGATGACCAAGACGTACAACGACATCGATGCCATCACACGTCTGCTGGAGGAGGTGAGGTTTGAAATGGTGTCTGCAGACACCGGTCTATGGCACCTGTTTGTTCAGCTTGTTGTGTATTGAAAGGGATTGTTTGTCAT
>NC_044069.1:13860703-13868203 GCF_902167405.1 Gadus morhua
AATATTTCAATGCCCCCTTATTTTAATCCACTTCTGCTCGGGCAGCTGCGGGGACGGCTCGGGGAAGAAGAGCGCAGGGGCCGAGGACCTGCGGCTGGCCCTGCGGCGCCTGTCCCTGCGGCGGCAGAACAACCTGAGCGAGCGGCGGTTCTTCGAGGAGGAGCGGGAGCAGCGGCGGCGGGGCCACGGCGTGCCCCTGGGCCTGGAGGGCGGGCTTACCCCCTCGGACAGCATCATGTCCCTGGGGAGCCTCCAGCTCTGGGCCCACCGGGGGGCCTACCTCCCCGACAAGCTGCAGATCGTCAAGCCCCTGGAAGGTGAGCGGGGTGGCGGGCTGGGGGGCCCCGCGGTGAAGGGACACGCAGCCTGGAGGCCGGCTGCAGCCACTACACCACCCTAGGGTTTAAGAGGGGGATATGGGTGGAGCTAGACCACCCTAGGGTTTAAGAGGGGGATATGGGTGGAGCTAGACCACCCTAGGGTTTAAGAGGGGGATATGGGTGGAGCTAGACCACCCTAGGGTTTAAGAGGGGGATATGGGTGGAGCTAGACCACCCTAGGGTTTAAGAGGGGGATATGGGTGGATCTACACTCCCCTAGGGTTTAAGAGGGGATATGGGTGGGGCTATACTACCCTAGGGTTTAAGAGGGGATATGGGTGGGACGGGATTTCATTGGGGATATTTCAGCAGAAGAGGTTATTTATCTTGATGAAAAACTATAAAAGCCGTATTTAACCCTTTTGCATCTAAAATATTGGATGCAAATCTTATACCGACACAGTTGTAGCTACGAGTGTACTATGTATATTCCTAATCTTACATCAAACATACATCATACAAAGACACCATTAAACGATTACCAGGATACAATATCGTTATCGCAGAGAGGATATTGGTTTCGTTTTTAGTTTAGACTCTACCGCGAGTAGTGAGACGAACAAGTAGTAGCATTCACCATCGGCAGTGAACACGTATCATCAAGAAATGATCTATTGTTCACTATGAACTTTACTCAAGGCCTTAATGTGAATGGATTTAAACATTGAACCTCACAACGGTGGGCCAGGCAGCATGTGACCAGCGAGTGTCCCCCTCCGTATGCGTAGGGTCGGCCACGCTGCACCACTGGCAGCAGCTGGCCCAGCCCCACCTGGGGGTGATCCTGGACGCGCGGCCCGGGGTCATCCCCAAGGGCTACCGGCCGCTGGAGCTGGAGCTGGAGCAGGCGTTCCCCTGGGGCGGCCTGGAGGAGGACGAGCCCGGGGAGCAGTACTTCCAGAACCTGCCCACCACCTCGGCCACCGCCTCGCCCATGGTGCCCTGTCCCACCAGCACGGCCCTCCCCCCCGGCCCCGTCGAGGGGCAGGGCCTGACCCCCCTGCCCGGCCCCGGCACCCCCTCCCCGTCGCCGCACCTCGCCAACACGGACCCGCTGGGTGAGTACGCACGCACGCACGCATGCACACACGCATGCACACACGCACGCACACACACACACACACACACACACACATACATACACGCACACACACACACACACATACATACACACACACACACACACACAGGTGCACTCATACACACAGGTGCACACACACAGGCGTACGCACACAGATGCACTCATACACACACATATACACACACATACATACATAAACACACACACACACAGGCACACGCACACACAGGCACAAGCCAGACACCCACACACACTTATTCACACACGCATACACAGACACACACACACACACACACACATTCACATGTACGCACACACACACACACACACACACATGCATAAACACACATTCACATACACACACTCACAAACATGGACTTTGTTTGTAATAAATATGATGCGTGTGTGTGTGTGTGTGTGTGTGTGTGTGTGTGTGTGTGTGTGTGTGTGTCTGTGTGTGTGTGTGTGTGTGTGTGTGTGTGTGTGTGTGTGTGTGTGTGTGCGTGTGTGTTGGCTGGGCAGCTGCATACTACCCAGGGAAGTGCATGGCGCATACCAGCTCCACCTACACCTTCACCACCTGCCGGATCCTGCACCCCACCGACGAGCTGACCCGCGTCACCCCCAGGTACCCCCCCCACACCCCCAGCCCACTATTATCCATGTGGTACGGTACCATGTGTGTCGTCTGAACGGCCATCCGACATAATGGGACGACATGGAACATCAGAGGTCAATGAACTATCTCTATGTGTGTCCGTACGTTGTACATGTAATATGCATTCTTCTTCCCTCTCCTTCCTCCTGGCTCGGGGCAGTCTGATCTCGGGCCCGGCCACCTCTTCCTGTGTGATGACCAGCAGCCTGTTGGCCACGCCCATCGCCACGCCCTGCACCCCACGGCGACTCGGCATGATCCCCTCCGAGTCCTCAACCAACCTCAGGCAAGCCCCCGATCGCTGGAGACCACCTCTAGAGAAACTCTGGCTCCTCCCCACGCCTCCAGCCCCACACAGACACAACACGTGTTAGCTTGGGAAACATAGCTAGCATAGCTTTGCATGAAAGCATAGCTTTGCATGCATATTATACAGCGATAGCAAACCAAAATAACAATATGGGCACGTGTTGGCGGTTCAGTGCATAATTTGCGCATGATTTATTGAGTAATGAAGCATCAAATATATGTATTCTAAACTCAAAAGAAGAAAAACACCAAATAAAGCAGTGAATTTAAATTGCACATTGCGAATGGAGGCACAGGCCACACTGACCGTCTGACTGTGTGTGGTGCCACCTGGTGGTTTTCATTCATGTTCCATATTATTAAACGCCTGTGCAGTGTTGCCAGATTGGGCCAGATTTCCCTCCCAATCTGGCAACCCTGGCTGTAGCACGCTGCACCCAGGGTTGCCAGATTGGGGCGGGAAATCGGGCCCAATCTGCCAACACTGCGCCTGTGTAACTTCTTCTACAGGGACGCCACGCGCACCACCAGCACCTCCCTGGGGCTAGTGCGCCTCCTGCAGGAGAGAGGCATCTCTGCGGCCATGTACCACCACCAGAGCCAGGGCCTGGAGCCCCCGCAGGGCAGCGAGGGGCTGCTGTTCAGCACCTCCGTCACCCCCCACCGCGCCCGCCCTTCCACCCCGCCCAACTCCCCCACCCGGTCCCGGGCCGGCGGGAGCGGGGGCTCTGCGGTGGACCCCGGCGGGGGCAGCGGAGAAGAGACGCCGCTGGGCTTCGACTTCAAGGGCCCCCCCTACGACAACTTCCTGACCTCCCGGCCGGCGCGCTCCATCCTGAAGGACGTGGTTGAGGGGGGGTCCCGGGGCCGGCAGCGCGCCCGCGACTGCGAGTGCCAGACGGACGTCAGCGTGTCGGTGCAGCACCTCAACCTGCTGGATAAGGTCAAGCAGCTGGGCGTGGCCGGGGCGGCGGGGGCCCGGGCGACCAGCCCGGGCCCCATCCTGGGGGGGCCCCTGGGCGGGCTCCGCCGGTCGGGCTCCCCCTTCGGCCCCGAGGGGATGCGGAGGAACAGGAGTTACCCGGCGATGGTCGGGGCCAGCATGGCCATGAAGGGCCCGGGGCCCCAGGCGGAGTCGGAGATCCTGCTGGCCGCCAGTCTGCCGAAGCAGCGGAGCCTGAAGGAGGGCGGCGTCGGCGGGGTCGGCGGGTGGGGCGTGGACCGGTCACCTGGAGCCCCCCCGAGCACGGAGCACTGAGGCGGGGCGGGGTTCAACCGACGGGGGGCGGCACACCCACCAGGCCGGTCTCATGTGTAGCACTGTCGTGTACAGAACCACCGTTTTACGATGTTTTGCTGTGGTTGTACACAAGCACACACAAGCCCTCAGCCGACAGGGAACTCCCTGGGGGTCCTGGGAGCTCCCCGGTTCACCGGTCAGCCCCGTCTACCTATGTTTAACACGCTATCCACAAGCAGCTCCTATGGGGACGTGAGAAGAGATCAAAAAGCCGACACTAGCTTCCACTCCCTGTCCCTCTGCCTGTGCTTGTGTCTGTTCCCCAGCACATGCACATTCCCGTAGATGCATACCAACGTAGAAAGTCACCATTTAATGCTTTTTAAATCATAAACGTTGGCTACTTGCCGTTTATGTAGCACTTCAACAAGCCTTTCTCCTTCACCTATACTAGGTTAAGAAGATCCTTAAAAAAGGATTTAAAAATCGACCTATGAGGGCCAGGAACATTCATTAGATTCTCTCTCACTGTGCCTGTTCCTACCCCTCGTTCTAGCCCTCTCTTCTCTCCCTCTTCCTTCATCCTCTCTACTATGAGCCCTCTCTTCTCTCTCCATACCCCTTTTGATTACATCTTAAAAAGCTTTATTACAAGGGCAAATAAACGTTCACCTTGCCAAAGTAAATGAACAATTCAAAGGGCAAATAAGATTGTAATTACCAAATCGACATATGTGACATAGTAAACATATGTACATAATTAACATAATAAAATATGTATCTCATCTCTATCTTTCTCTCCATTGATCCCTCCTTCATCACACCCTGCCTTCATCAGACCCTCGTCCCATCTCTTTATCTCTCTCTCTGTCTCTCTGTCTCTCTCTCTCTCTCTCTCTCTCTCTCTCTCTCTCTCTCTCTCTCGCTCTCTCTCTCTCTCTCTCTCTCTCTCTCTCTCTCTCTCTCTCTCTCTCTCTCTCTCTCTCTCTCTCTCTCTCTCTCTTTCTCTCTCTCTCTAACCCTTCTCTCTCTAACCTTCCGCCCTCTGTCTCTCAACCACATGTCGCAGCCCTTCGTCTCCCCATGATATGCATCCCTCTTCCTGACAGGATTGGCAAGACAGTCTCTTAGCGAATAACTCAACTGATTTTCCTATCAGTATTAACGACGCTTGGCTTTTGTCTCCTAAGTGGTCATTAAAAGGGGGGGGGGTGACTCACTCCAGAGATCTATACGAGTTTAGCACGGCTTGTAAAAGGGGGCGTGGCCTGTGTGGACACCGGAAATGACGTGTAAAATACATTGTGGGAAATGAGGTGCACCTCTGCCCGTTTCTCTCTGTGGGTGCACAAGGTAATATCGGGCCGTGAGGTACATTTTGTGACTGTGGACAATCTAGGCCCGTTGTATTTGTGAGGAAAAAAAGGCTGCTCTGAGCAGGCAAATATAGATGAAAAGAAGCCGTCATGTTTGTTTTATTTCGTTTTGATTATTCAGAACAATCGCAATGGCATACAATAATAAATTAAATTATTGATCTTTTTATATTTATGTTTCGTAAATATATTTGTAATATTTGTTCACACAGATTCACTGTGTGTGTTGGCTACGCATTGGATAGGTAGGCTTTGTGGTTCACATTTTCATGTGTATAGAATTTATTTATTAGAAATGACACACACAAAGCTGATGCATATACATTGTTCACATATGATGACATATTCGTGGGCATTGAGTTTGTTTGAGTTGTTTTTTCAAATACAATTTCCATCATGAAGCCGTTCCCTGTCCTTCTTTAACGAGCAAAAAATATTTGTGTTGATAGCACAAGTTTTATTTGGCGTAGGAGGGGAGGACTGAGGAAAGGGCTGAATGGAGGAATCAATCCGCTAAAACCTTTGACCAGCAGGTGGTGCTCTCGAGCCTGGGATGATTCGATACAATAACATGTTTGTTTCTCTCCATGTCTTCAGTTTCTGTCTCTTCATCTCCATCCCCCCCCTTCTCTCCCCCCTCTCTCTCTCTCTCTCTCTCTCTCTCTCTCTCTCTCTCTCTCTCTCTCTCTCTCTCTCTCTCTCTCTCTCTCTGTCTCTCTCCCTCTAGATCGAATGTGTTCCGAAGTAACCCATCAAATACTATATCCGCGTTATCAGCCAGCAGACGTGAGACTGCAGCGTGATTATGATCTGATATATCGTATCCACTGCTGTATGCCTATCCAATAACCTCAGAATGTCACTATGGCAGCCACTGATGGACAAATTGCAACAAATGAATACTAATTGTATCCCATGGGTGACGTTGTTAATGCTTTCTGTGGCGGATTTTGATAACTTCAATTAGGGCCCTATCCTGGAATCAAATCACTGTCATTCACACGTCGGGTGCGTGTCAGCAAAAGAGGGATGAGGTCTACAGAAAGAAGTCCTCGGGTGTTGTTTCCCGTGTTAATGATTTGAAAATGGATTAATACATTAAAAATATATATTTATAGTGCGCCCCCACCGCCAATGTAAACAATATTGCACAATAGCCATGGCATTGCAAATAAACCAGACCCCTCCTACTACATGCAATTAATCCAAAACCATAATCTATTTTAAATGAATTATTGATCCTGCAGGTCATGTTCTATGATTTGGCTGTCATGATGCATACAGAAATATGGACATGCACACATCAAAGCAACTTCAAGCAAACACTCACTCACTCACTCACTCACTCCCTCACACACACATGCATCCAAGCACACACACACACACACACACACACACACACACACACACACACACACACACACACACACACACACACACACACACACACACACACACACACACATGCACACACCCACACACACATGGGTGCATCCAAGCACCCTTCAAGTATCTTGCAACTCACAAACACGAGCAGGGGCTGGAAGTCTCCAGTGTTACAAGTTTAAGCCAATTCTCAAGTATGCTTATCCAAATTTCAAGTTTGTGATTTGAGATTCAAGTGGTGCCCTAGGACCCAGCCAGTGACTTGATGCACGACCGAAATGCATAAACACACAAACATGTAAGAAGTGCACACACTCTAAGCACTTTTTCTTTTCTTTCCTCCTGGGGCAACTGAAGCCATTTCTCTGAATTATTCACCAAGCCCACTTGGTCCATCGATCTCTCTCTCTCTTTCTAGTCTCCTTTACTTGCTCTCTCACACACGCACACACACACACACATGCACGCGCACACACACACACACGCACACACACACACACGCACGCACACACACACACACGCACACACACACACACACACACGCACACACACACGCACACACACACACACACACACACACACACACAAACACACACACACACACATGAGACGGGCAGTATATGCAAAGCTTCAGCTAAGTTTTTCCTGTTATATCACTCTGCAATATACATGGGGTAGTAATGTTGTTAGGTGGCTCTGGCACATTTAAATGTTAAACCAGAAATCTCAAATGATATATATTTTATTACTATTATATATGATGTCAAACCGTATTGGACTGGGAGGAAAAGTTGGAAAATGTAAAGCCGGCGGGCCAGCCCTCCATCCTCCTGAGTGGTCTCCCCATTGGTTACCCCACTGGCTCCCTGATGGCCACCCAACAGACCAACCTGCTGCCTCCCCACCGGCTCACTGCTGGCCAACCCACTGGCCAATCCAATCCCCCCCCTCACTAACCTCCTCACTAACCTCCTCACTAACCTCCTCACTAACCTCCTCACTAACCTCCTCACTAACCTCCTCACTAACCTCTTCACTAACCTCCTGAAGTCTTAGTAAATGGGTATGTG
>NC_044069.1:13873203-13900703 GCF_902167405.1 Gadus morhua
GTGTCTCGTCGCCGGCCCGGAGCCCGGCGTGCTTTACCTTCAGAGGAGGCGGAGGCGGGCACGCGGCGGTCCGCGCCCCCCCGGCGGTCCTCACCGGCGGCGGGCTGGGAGGAGAGAGGCAGTCCGAGACAGCTTGTACACAGAACCAGCAGCAGCACGCACACACACACCCCCGCAGTCATCTGGGAGACAGCCGGACGCAGGGCAGAGACGGGGGACCACCGGAGAGCAGAGAGAAGTTAGATAGATCGATCGATCGATCGATCGATCGATAGATAGATAGATAGATAGATAGATAGATAGATAGATAGATAGATAGATAGATAGATAGATCGATAGATCGATAGATAGATAGATAGATAGATAGATAACAGCTTTAATTTATATTATACAGGAGCAATGCAGAGTTATCTTTGAGGAAGAACATGTTTTAACTGGAAAGGTCATAGGATCCATCTTTTGTAACTTCCAGCTCAATGTATCTTTCATATGTTTTATTAAACGTTCATATCATGTGATGACCCAATTTCAGCCATTACATCTAACCTACAATTAAACTCAGAATTAAGTGATTTGTTATTTCAAATACAATTGAGATTGAGGTCTCTGAAATTTGAGTTTAGATTTGAATATTCCCCATCTAAACAAAGACAATGAAAATTTCTCAAAGATGCGCAGTAAAAAAAAGTATCTCTTTAACAAAACTAATGCGACCAATGGAACATGGTTGACAAATAGTTTTTGTCTATGTCCATATATCAAATTATCGTTTCAACCAGTAAAATCAAAACATTTACCACCCACAGTAATTCTCACCCAATTAAAAAGTAAATGCCCCATGCAGATAAGAAATTACAGCTTTCAACAAAATAAAAGAGGCAAACAGAAAGAAGAGTAGAGCTGCTCCTACCTTGAAATAAGACAGAGATTCTGCTTGTGAGAGAAAAGAGCAGAGTACTTCTCTGAGGACTGGGAAAGACACCCCTTTTATACCGCCTGCTAGCCCCTTGCATGTGTGTGCGTGTGTGAGAGCCTGAGTGTGATGTGTGTGTAAGTGCACATGTGTGCCTACGTGCGTGTGTTGAGTGTATGCTCTGTTGTGCTGCTTCTATTTATTTTTGTGTCCGCATTGTAACATGTGTATGCCCGATTTGGTAGCACATTTATTACTTTGGCAGTGTAACCGCACTTTTGTTTTGAAAGCTGTTGCATTCTGTTTGTGTTCATATTATTTTCCATTGCTGTTACCACCAGTCTATGTGTAGAATATGTCCATAATGATTTAGGGATGGGGAATGCTCCAGTAGGTACAATAATGACACAATAAGGCAGTTTATGAGTGTGTGCCAATGTGTGTGTGTGTGTGTGTGTGTGTGTGTGTGTGTGTGTGTGTGTGTGTGTGTGTGTGTGTGTGTGTGTGTGTGTGTGTGTGTGTGTGTGTGTGTGTGTGTGTGTGTGTGTGTGTGTGTGTGTGTGTCTTTATCATGTGTGTGTCTGTGTGTTGGGGGTACGTCACGACAGACAGCAGAGGGGCATACCTCAAAGCCAAGTGGAATATGAAGGATAAAGAGTGAAACTGTTTGGTGTTGCTGAAAGAACCAGTGAAAGAATTGGTTTGTTAGGATCAATAATCCCAACAACCGCTTCAAACACATCTGTTTCTTTCATTTTTCTCGTGTCTTCTATGGTTTATTTCATTTTCCGATCTCCTCGCATCCCCCCCCCCCCCCCCCCCACACACACACACACACGTACCCGTTGTATGATATTCTCTTTTTAACTTCTCTCCCATGTTTCCCCCTGTCTCCGTTCTATTTAGTTATTTCTCTCATCTCCTTCTCTCCCCACAGCATGCTCTGTGTGTGTCTATACCACTCTGTGTTTCTCTCTCCAAAAAGTCTCTCTTTCTCTCTCTCTCTCTCTCTCTCTCTCTCTCTCTCTCTCTCTCTCTCTCTCTCTCTCTCTCTCTCTCTCTCTCTCTCTCTCTCTCTGTCTCTCTCTCTCTCTCTCTCTCTCTCTCTCTCTCTCTCTCTCTCTGTCTCCCTCCCCAGAGCTTTCTGCTATGTCTTTGTAACAACAGAGAGATGGACACATTGTCAATCGATCATCAGCTAGACAGCGATCAATCTGCTGCTGATCGATGGCTATTGATAAGTGGTCGGGAGTTGATGTTTTCTGTTAATGAGGCTGATATCGCCTGGCCGCCTGTCTGAGCATCTGTGTGTGTGTGTGTGTGTGTGTGTGTGTGTGTGTGTGTGTGTGTGTGTGTGTGTGTGTGTGTGTGTGTGTGTGTGTGTGTGTGTGTGTCTGTGTGTGACCTGATTGTTTAGTTAATTACACTCGTCTCCGGCCGCAATAAAATCAAAAAGACAAATATGGGCTTCAAATGGTAGTAGAATGACACGTCTCTCTCTCTCTCTCTCTCTCTCTCTCTCTCTCTCTCTCTCTCTCTCTCTCTCTCTCTCTCTCTCTCTCTCTCTCTCTCTCTCCCTCTCTCTCTCTCTCTCTCTCTCTCTCTCTCTCTCTCTCTCCCTTATTGTACACGAACACGCTTGATGACTTGAATGATTTGAAACACGCCTAGGCTATCTTAAACCACGCAGCTGCAAATCACACATAGTTATGATGTGAATTTAAAGAGAAAGCCAGAGCTATGAAAGGCGTCTTCGATCTGAGAGTCTCATTTAACACCTACATGACAGAGACGCATGGATTCAGCACCGGCGCTGTCTCTGTGGCGATCGAGGTTGCTGTAATTACACGCCGCGAGTCAGAATCCACCGTCGCGATCTGACAGCGAATCACTCCCAAATCACCTCCTTGCGCGCACGCACATTTTCTCTCGCCAATTTTCTCCTTCGCTTAAAGCCCTATCTCTTTCTCTCTCTCACTCTCTCTCGCTCTTCTCCTCCACACATGCCGGGAACCTGTTCTTTTTTTTTTTAACGCCACCAGGAGACAAATGTGTAGGAGGTGAGGCCAAGGCCAATCCAATTAGAATTAATTAACTGTGTGTGTGTGTGTGTGTGTGTGTGTGCGTGCGTGCGTGCGTGCGTGCGTGCGTGCGTGCGTGTGTGTGTGTGTGTGTATTCTCTTACTTAACTTTCAGCGTTTCTGTATACAAGTCCGTGCGCACGTTGGCTTCATGCGCCTGCAGTGTTCTCGATCATGTCTGAGAGCAGGGCAGACTGGAGGCTGAGCATTCTCTCACCTCCGGAGTGTGGGCGAGCGAGCCCTTGGTTTATGCGAGGGGACGTTTCCGGCATGTGTTTGCACAATACCTCTGGACAAATATTATATATTAATATATACACTTAATAATTTATTTATATTATAAATGGTCGAGTTTCAGTAATGGACCTACTTGTTCTCATACTGGACCTACTGGGTATATTTTACAGTTTCAGTACGGGACTAACTGGGTCCATCCTACAGTATCAGTACTGGACCTAATGGGTCCCAGTACTGGGCCTACTGGGTCTATGTTATAGTATCAGTATTGGACATACTGGGCCTATGCTACAGTATCAGTACTTGACCTACTGGGTCTATGTTACAGTATTTTACATACTGGGTCTAAGATGCAGTATCATTACTCGGTCTATATTGGGAGCATCTAAACAATGTCCAACGACATAACATAGTTCTAGTTCCAGCTGATCGGTGGATGACTATTATTTAGAGTCCATTGGTTCGAGACAATTTGCCAGATTTAGACAATTGGTTCAATTCTTTTGATTTGCGGTTGTGTAAACTACGAACAGATGGTTGGGTGATAACGATACTAATTTGCTAGAATCTGCTCCCTCTTCTTTTCAGAGCGGTATGTGTGTGTGTGTTTGTGTGTGTGTGCGAGTCTGTGTGTGTGTGTGTGTGTGTGTGTGTGTGTGTGTGTGTGTGTGTGTGTGTGTGTGTGTGTGTGTGTGTGAGTGTGTGTGTGTGTGTGTGTGTGTGCGTCTGTGTGTGTGTGTGTGTGTGTGTGTGTTTGTGTGTGTGTGTGTGTGTGTGTGTGTGTGTGTGTGTGTGAGTGTGTGTGTGTGTGTGTGTGTGTGTGCGAGTCTGTGTGTGTGTGTGTGTGTGTGAGTGTGTGTGTGTGTGTGTGTGTGTGTGTGTGTGTGTGTGTGTGTGTGTGTGTGTGTGTGTGTGTGTGTGTGTGTGTGTGTGTGTGAGAGAGGATAAATAACATCCCTTATTTATATAATTTCAACATGTATTGTACCAGGGCAGCGCCCGGTGTCAGCAGAACCCAACGTCCCGGTCTCTGTGTCCCCGTCCGGGCCGGCTCTCCCAGGTGGATGTGGATTCGGAGATGCTGTCGCACGCCCCTCTCTCTCCTCCGCTTCCCGCCCCGCTGTGGGACTCCATGTCTCGCTGATAAACTAGGGGGGAACACCTCCACCTGGATTCTAGACCACCAGGGACTGTGGAGAGGAACCTCGGTGACCAGATGAACAGCTAGGCTGGTGAATTGTTTGAGATTATGGTTCAAGTAACGACTAAGTTATTTAATTCTATGACTCAGATAACAATATCAACTAAATGCCACAACCAAGACCTCGGCTCCGTGTCTTGTATCACAATGAGGGGGAGGGGGGGCATAGACTTGTCTGCTATTGGTGGAAAAAGAAACGCAACGATACAAGGAGCGAGTAACAAGAGACGAGTCACCGTTTAGTTTTTAAGGTCTAGTCTAGTTAACTGAAATCAAGTGTTGAATGGATCTGTTTTAATGGAGCCGTGGCGCGCTCCTCCTTTTTGCTTGGGGTTGGTGTGAACACTCTTTTGAAACTCTGATGGACTAAAAGAAACAAACTCTGGTCTATTGCATCCGATAATCGGTCCACAAACCAGGACAGGGAGCAGGGTGTTGTGTGTTGTGTGTTGTGCGTTGGGGCTCGCCTTGATGAGCCACATTCCACAACCAACTGATAAATCATTTGCCTTTTGTTATGAAATTTACATGTTCACTGCACGCAAGCTAGTGGGAAGAGTTCAACCCCTCCCGAAAAACACGATGAATCGTGATCTTTAAAAACAAGTATTAAAGATTTAATAGCCAGATTCATATGGGGAAACTTTCCCTTTGTGGGTAGTAACATCAAAGAAAACAAAAGTCAGGGGAGTGGCCAAGTACTTTTGCAATACACTATGGGGGGAACTAAGTAGACATGTCTGCAAGGATGCAAAACCGCTGTAGAATCTAACACAAAAGTAGCCAGTAGATCGGCCTGGCTTCAGTATCAGACCACGTGTCAAAGTTAGCAACGCAAATGCTCACCAACATAACACCTATTAACTGGAGAGAGGAAGGGAGCTACAGGCACAAGGAGGATTTGCGTTATAAATGAATGAACGTGTGTGTGGGGGGGTATGTGCATGCATGCGTGTGTGCGTGTGTGTGTGTGTGTGTGTGTGTGTGTGTGTGTGTGTGTGTGTGTGTGTGTGTGTGTGTGTGTGTGTGTGTGTGTGTGTGTGTGTGTGTGTGTGTGTGTGTGTGTGTGTGGGTGTGTGGGTGTTGGTGTGACAAAGACAGAGGGACAAAGGGATAGAGAGATAGACAGGCTGATGGAGACAGAGAGACAGATAGATAGAGATACAAATAGAGAGAGAGAGGCTGATGAAGAAGAACCGGTCTACCATCCAACCTAGGGTGCCAAATATAAACCAGTTCACCATAAAATGTAATTTAACTACATTCCTCTGGTTGGAAACTTCTATGGAGATCATTCCATGAGTCAAGATTTAACAGCATGATATCATTGACACAATCCAACATATCATAACGTAACAACAACACACAACTTAGCATTGCTGATAAAATGTTAATGCTCTTACAGTTATTGATTCATTCTACTAACCTTGTTTCCTAGAGTTACGCTGCAGTCTTCTAATTTCTAAGTGGCTTTGTTTAGCGTCTGCTAATGGCGTGGTTTTGTTCGGATGCTTGTTTTATACATGGTTTGTTTCTATCCCGGCGGCTTCTAAGGGGCAGGAGATGGCGTGCAGGTGTTCTGCTCTAGTGGGGTTATACTGCTGGATCCAAGACGACTGGTTGTAAGCCTCACTGTCCCTTCGTCTTGCATACTGACTGGACAAATAGTAGATAGTAGTATTAAGTAATAATAGTAAGTAATAGTAGTATATTTCGGATGGAAAGACTCGTTCAGACAAAGAGACTTATTTAGACGGACAGACGTAGTTGAGAACAGAAGTTCTCAACTACGCCCTGAATGGGCGTAGTTAAGGCAACGCCTGCCAAGGGCTGCACTCTTTCTGAATAATAGCCGTTGGGCGTTTCACTCAATACTTTAAGAAACATTGCATCCTCACTGACTCAAAGGACACCCGCAGCTCCAACAACACGGTATGTTTTAAATTCTATAAGGTCACAGATAAGTGGCAAAGAGAGAGGGTCAGATAGACAGGTTATCCTCGACACTGAGAGAGAGAGAGACGGTCAGATAGACATAGGTTATCATCTACACCGTGAGGGACAGTCAGATAGACATAGGTAATCATCTACACTGAGAGAGAGCGGGTCAGTTAGACATAGGTTATCCTCTTCACTCAGAGGATCAGCGAATGGGGAGAGCTATAGTTACCTGATTCACAAGGATTAAGTCCATATATATGCACATATCTCTTTCATTTTTTAAATAACTTCAGTTATTTAGACCTTCCAGTCCATCCCGATCGTATGCTTGAAACCTTTAGTTGGTTTTTATGAAGTAGATCAGTGTGGTTTGACGTTGATAGACCTCTAAAGGTCTGTGGTGCGGTGAATATGGTAGCTTAGTGTGGACGTGAGTAGTGAAATAGGCGTGGTGTTGATACTTGGCCCTCTATGAAATGTTTTATTCAACCGGTCGAACCGGTTGAGGGAAAATTGTACAAAGTGTCTGACTCTGTGTCGTCCTAGAGCCATCAGAGAACCAGCAAGATCATCCAGACATGTTTGGAAATAATAATGCAGGTAAGTACTGTAGTAACTCTCGCTCCATTGAAAAGTATAGTAGCAATCACTGTTACTGCAGTGCAGTTATAGTCAATGGACGTGTAAATGTGTAGATGTTTGTCATTCTTGTTTTCAGTGTGTTTTAGATGAATGTTGTGTGGATCTGAGGATCTGTGTATGTATAGATGTGTGCATCTGTAGACGTGTAATTGTGTGGATTTTAGTGGTTCTTGTTTTCAGTTTGTCTTACTGTTCTTTAGGTAGCTGCCATCCATCTGGTTATGACCTGGGGCCCGTGCCAGGGGCCGACCCATGCCCAGGGGGCGATCAGGAGGGCCTCGACTTGAGCTTACTTGATTTTGGAAACGATGGAAAAAAAGGCGACCGTCAGTGTGACAACCGTGGGTCTGAAGACGACGCCCGGGACAAAGGCCGTTGCCATGATGATGACCGCCGGGAAAGAGACGGTCACCGCGGCGACAAGGACTGCGATTCCGGTGATCGTGACGCCGGCCGTCGCCGCGACGATGAATGCCGTGAAAAGGGTGGTCGCCGCGACGACAAGCACTGCGATTCCGGTGATCGTGACGGCGGCCGTCGCCGCGACGATGACTGCCGTGAAAAGGGTGGTCGCCGCGACGACAAGCACTGCGATTCCGGTGATCGTGATGCCGACCGTCGCCGCGACGATGACTGCCGGGACAAAGAGGATCGCCATGGCGATAGAGGAGGCAGATGCAGCCCCAAACAGCGTGATGGGAGCCACGAGCGCCACCGCAAAAACAGCAAGAGTCCGGACCACCGTCGCCGAGGCAGTAAAAGCCCTCGCCGTCGCCGAGGCAGCAACAGCCCTCGCCGTCGCCATGGTAGCGGCCATGGTAGCGGCCATGGTAGCGGCAGCGGCAGCGGCAGCGGCAGTAGTGGCAGTGAGAGCGACGGCAACCACGGGCGCAGACGTAAGCACAAGGGCCACAAGCATGGGCATGGGCACGGGCACGGGCACGGGCATGGGGGTGGTAGGGGAAAGGGCCATGGTCATAAGCACTGCTAGATGTTCCTCATGAGTCCGATCTACAGAACGCACATTTGCACCAAACTAGATGGTACATACATACAGTAATGGATGATTGTATGCAGAGTAGTTATGTGGTTATGTTACACCTTCCTATTGGATGATGTCCTGAGGAAAATTGTAACTGAATGACAATAATAATAAAGTCATAATCTCACAATGCATCATCTCTTTTTTCACATGCACCCTATGGACTTACTAGGTGTAGGTACAGTATCAGTACTGGTACTACTGGGTCTACAGTATCAGTTCTGGACCTACTGAGTCTATAGTACAGTATCAGCACTGTTAATACTATGGTACAGTATCAGTACTGGCCCTACTGGGTCTATGGTACAGTATCAGTACTGGTACTACTGGGTCTAGTCTAGGGTACAGTATCAGTACTGGTACTACTGGGTCTAGTCTATGGTACAAAATCAGTACTGGTACTACTGGGTCTAGTCTAGGGTAGAGCTTCTGTATTGGTACTACTGGGTCTAGTCTAGGGTACAGTATGAGTACTTGCTCTAGGGTACAGTATCAGTACTCTAGGGTACAGAATCAGTACCTTAGGGTACAGTATCAGTACTTGCTATAGGGTACAGTATCAGTTATCTAGGGTACAGTATCAGTAATCTAGGGTACAGCATCAGTACTCTAGGGTACAGCATCAGTACTTTCTATAGGGTGGTACAGTATCAGTTATCTAGGGTACAGTATCAGTAATCTAGGGTACAGCATCAGTACTCTAGGGTACAGCATCAGTACTCTAGGGTACAGTATCAGTACTCTAGGGTACAGTCTCAGTGCTCTAGGGTACAGCATCAGTACTCTAGGGTAAAGTATCAGTACTCTAGGGTACAGTATCAGTACTTTAGGGTACAGTATCAGTACTTGCTCTAGGGTACAGTCTCAGTACACTAGGGTACAGTATCAGTACTTGCTCTAGGGTACAGCATCAGTACTCTAGGGGTACAGTATCAGTACTTGCTCTAGGGTACAGCATCAGTACTCTAGGGTACAGTATCAGTACTTGCTCTAGGGTACAATACCAGTTCTATAACTACTGGGTCTAACCTACAGTGTCAATACTGTGGCACAAAGTCAGGACATTCTTTGAAGAAAGAATGGGGGACTACGTC
The DNA here is from genome assembly GCF_902167405.1 of Gadus morhua. Classification (NCBI taxonomy): domain Eukaryota; kingdom Metazoa; phylum Chordata; class Actinopteri; order Gadiformes; family Gadidae; genus Gadus; species Gadus morhua. The sequence continues at coordinate 13,882,355 of NC_044069.1, forward strand.
AGGCCAGGCAGACAGGGCCAGCAGGATGGGCAGGGGAGGCAGGCAGTCAAGCAACAAGCAGTAACCAGGAAGTGACACTAAGTGACACCTATGGAAGTACTTAGACCTTGTTAAAACTTCAATGAAGTAAATGCTACCAAACGGCCAAGAGGCGGGACTGACGACACAACGACAACAAACCACCTGGTGTCTTCTTGGAATCAGGGCAGATCTAGTGTAGCCTTTAAACGTATTGTACTAAAATCAAATCTAGTGTTTGACTCGTATCTAGTTGAATCTGCGGTGTGCGGTGCTTGTTAAAACACTAGGGGGACACTAAAGCCAACCTTGGTGGTGTCAACGGCACAGCAACCAGAATGTGTTACAATTCAGATTACAGTTCTAGTTCTATTAGAGTTCATTTTCCAAAATGACATGAGGTTACCATGCCGCAATTAGCAGCGAGTGTTGACCCCAGGTCCCAGAAATGCTCATGCTGCCGTGCCACAGCTGTAGCTGCCTAATCATACAACTTGCTCTAAATAATGATGAATCAAATCCACGTCATAATGCTACTTTTCAACATTGAAAATCTTCCAAACGGAACATGTGGTGATTTAGAAATAGACATTGATAAGCAAACCATGCGATGCTAAATAATTGAAACATGTAATAAATGTACAGGAATTGGTTTTGGCTCCCCTGGGGGGTCACTCCTCAGGGCCTGGACCTCAACACCTTTATTTCATCAAAGACATGATGACATGGTACTAAGCGTTTACAAATGACATGAAGGCTGGGTTCGAAAGTATTAGTTGATGCTTTGTTTGTCAGCATTATTAAATGGTTGGAACGAATTATTAACACATTGAACTCAGCTGCAGGCCTCCTCACTGGTACCCGCTCCAGAGAACACATCACACCTGTCCTCCGTGAACTCCATTGGCTTCCAATTAAATCAACTACAAAATCTTACTCATCACCTACAAGGCCCTCAACAGCCTAGCCCCCCCCTACCTTGCCGACCTCCTCCATCACCACGCCCCCTCCCGATTCCTCAGGTCCAATTCTGCCAACCTGCTACAAGTTCCACGGACTGAGCGACGGACTTGGGGTGATCGGTCCTTCTCAGTTGCTGCCCCCACCCTTTGGAATTCACTCCCCTCCCACATCAAAGTCTCTCCAACCCTCTCTTCTTTCAAATCTGCCCTCAAAACATACCTTTTCACACTAGCCTTCCCCACCTAACTCCCACCTTATTCTTCATGTTTAACCTCTGTTTTTCTTATATTCCTAGTCTGTCTTACATAGTTTTGATAGGCCAATATATAAGCGTCTTAAAGTACCATATTAAGCGCTATATAAATTTCATTTATTATTATTATTATTATTGTAAATAGTTAGAAAATCATGCTTGAGCTTTATAAATCTCTAATGAAACATTAACTCATTATGATGTAAATCATTTAGAACTGATAATGACTAATGATTATTTATGTAGGAACAATGCTTTTTAAATTATCAATTCCCTATAAATTCATGATTTATCTTATTAACTCTTAGTAGGGGGGTCTCAGATATGAGACAGAGAGAAAGCGAGAGAGTGTGAGAGAGAGAGAGAGAGAGAGAGAGAGAGAGAGGGAGAGAGAGAGAGAGAGAGAGAGAGAGAGAGAGAGAGAGAGAGAGAGAGAGAGAGAGAGAGAGAGAGAGAGAGAGAGAGAGAGAGAGAGAGAGAGAGAGAATATATAAAGTATATTAGAGACACCCTGCTGCTTCTATATGGGACAGCATTCCTGCATAGTTAGCCAAGTTATTTTAAATCCTTCTCCATGCATCACACCTTCCCACACAGCCCCCACCCCCCTCCCCCCACACACACACACACGCACACACACACACACATCATTTTGGTAGCCTTGAGTTGGCCCGTCAGAGATCAGTCTTTTTCAAACGTGTCGCCGCGACCCAAACATCCTGCAGATTATCCTGGCTCAGTGTTGTTGTGCTAACCGGAGGACCGCTGTGCAGCCCTGCTCCTCACCTCCATCTGTCACCACCATGAGAATATCTCTGTGGATAGCACCGATATCATCAGGAACATACACACACACACAAGCACAAGCCTATATACACACACTCACACATACTGACACACACACACACACACAGACACACAGACACACACACACACACACACACACACACACACACACACACACACACACACACACACACACACACACACACACACAAGCACATATATACAACACACTCACACATACTGACCCACGCACACATACACGCACGCATAAGCACACACACACACACACAGTAAAGTGTATGGTCTTCATGCAATGTCTATTATATAACATATTATATTAAATAATATAGATTAAATAATGTGTGATTATATATGTGTGTCTGCGTGCCTGTGTGCACCTTGACGAAGGCGCCAGGCCCATGTGAGCGGCCGCGGACGGAGTGATCAGCATGCGCCACAACACGCCATCTCGTGGGGGCCAACTGGCTCGCAGGCCTTTTCCTCATTATTCTCCAGGTGTAGGCTGAAAGGCGGGACCTTCGGATCAAGTGTCTCTCGACCGCTTCGGCTGAACACCGCGGTCGCAATCATCAGCTGTTTTCACTTAAGAGGCTCGTCCGTGAAACGTCGACGATAGGCTCCCCCACTGAATACCTGAGCAGAGTAGAGACACCCGCAGTGGCATGCGTCATGTCGTGTTGCGTGCGCATGCACAAGCGTGCTCTGTTCTTTTTTATTTGTAGCCTGATGCATTGAAAAACACCTCTTGTGTGCATGCAATCGAGTCCGTAGACACACACACACACACACACACACACACACACACACACACACACACACACACACACACACACACACACACACACACACACACACACACACACACACACACACACACACAGATGCTCAGACACACACACATTAGACAATGAGCTTAACAAGCACACATGCATGAATAAAACAAGGCCACTTGATGAATACCCCTCCAGCGTGCCGGGCTGGTAAGTCATCAGCACTTGACCTAGAGTGGATTCAGTTTGGAGTGGAGTTGGGGATTGCACTGAGAAATTAAGGCAATGGACTGCTCCATTGCATTCTGATCAGCATGTAACACTTATACACGCACACACACACGCACACACACACATCCCAAGCACGCACACACAAACAAAAAAGCTCTGTCCTGGTGAGAAACAAAAAACCCTCATTATGGGAATAAAGTGCTTATTATCATGATCTCTTACTGTCTGCTCTCCTCTATAAATTGTGTCCTTCTTGGTTTCCTTTCCTCACCTCTTGCCGTCTCCTCTCCTACCCCATCCCTCCACCCTTCCTCTTCCCTTGCCTCTTTTTCAATTCGCGATTTGACCCAAATGCACAACAGGTAGAACAAGGAGACACAATGTGAATGGCTAAGGGAAGAAACGAGGATCTATAATGACAGGGAAAGGGCTGTGACAAGATGACGGGGGGGCAGGTAGGCAAGTCACCAACAGAGGATGATGTTTGGGCAATGGGCCAGTCGTTGGTCCGAAGGGGTTCGTTATCGGGGCAGGAAATCAGATGGGTGATTGGTCAGCAACCGGCGGAGAGCCGGAGAGGTAATGGCTCAGCATAAGGCAGAGAGCCGGACAGGTAATGGCTCAGCATAAGGCGGAGAGCCGGACAGGTAATGGCTCAGCATAAGGCAGAGAGCCGGACAGGTAATGGCTCAGCATAAGGCGGAGAGCCGGACAGGCGAAGGGTCGGTAAATGAGTGAAGTGCTTGCTGATAATCTTTGGGGATCTTGGACGTAGCTACCATGTGATGAAGACATTGATCTGACAACGAGGGGCTGGAGACTGCAGACGGACGGAGTGGATGGCAGACAGGTGTAGGTGTGTTGGCATTGGAAGAGACTGACGCTTGACGCGACCAGGAGGCTGAGGTGGAGGACTCCTCTGGTCTCTCCAGGGGCGATTCTAGGTAGTGTGGGGGCCCTAGGCAGAGGATTGTTGACGGGGGGGGGGGGGGGTGGAGGGGGGGGGTTGTAGAGCGATTTTATTTATTTTTTTTTGGCCTCCCCCCCGTGGGGCCCCCAAACAATTGCGGGGTCCCAGGCAGTTGCCTGGTATGCCTAATGGGATGCGGCGCCTCTGGGTCTCTCCTCTGGTCTCTCCCGCCCTATCACCCCTCCTCTTCTCTCCCTTGTTGTCTCCTCTCTCCTCTCATCTCCCCTCGACCTTCCTCTCCTCTCTCCCATCGTCTTTCCCTTCCTCTGCCGACTCCATGTCCTAGTCCTAAACCCTAATGGTTTTGCTCCAGTAGAACATGGGAGAAAGGAATTTGTATTTTGCCTGTATATCGTTCTTAAGGTGTTTAGTAGCTGAAAAGAATGATGAAAAAAGGCCAATACTGCTGGATCCTCTGGTAAAGTGGATCATAATTTACCCTCAATTCATGTGAATATCAATCCAGAAATTATTTTTTGAATAGGAGAGGCCTTTACCTCACCCATCTCATCTCCTCTCCTACCCTCCCCTCCCCTCTAGTTCTTCTTCCCACAGGAAGATATTCTGAATGCATTTGCATTCGCAATTATGTGTGACTCATAGGATTCTTACCAGAGAGACCAGCAGAACAGGCAAGTAAGGATACAGACTCGAATGAATGACTCAAATCCTTAGATTTTCCTAGAAGTAGCATACGGAAAGACATTGTCCCCCGCCATGTATTTTACCGGGGTAAAACCATTGCCGCTTTTTACCTTAAATGCTGCATCAAGCGTTGCTCCATAACACATTTAGATCCTGTTGTATTGTGTTTTTATCACAGGTAAGGGCATGGTCTACAAAAATACGTAATTTACTTCTTATTATGCTATTAAGGGTAATCAAGGTGTGCCGAATCAGAAAATTATGTTAAATCAACTCCATTGCAATCTCAAGTAATTTCAGTCTATTGATTTCCTTCCATTCCTTCAATCAGATTTAATGGGTGGAGTCTATTTACCCACCTGGCTATGTGGCCAATTACTGGACACTCCCGATATGGGGACAAGAGCTACCAATTACCGTGCAGCGACATTACAGTCTTGGTGGCCTACAGGAAGCTACGGCGCTGCTGACTTTGAGGTATTACAACCTGCACAAAACAGCAGAAAAGCGGAGATGCATACATTTATTTAATCGATAATGCAGTTTTCACATATAGATGTTTGATTAATTGATGAATTGATTGATTTTCTTTATTTCAAACATGGAAGCAATAAAAAACAAAGTTGAAATAGTAGTAGATGAATAAATAAAACAAAAGCAAAAACAGACACACTTTCCAAATGCTTTAAAGGCCAACTATGCAACTTTTTTAGCCAAAAATTACATTAATGATGCAGGTTGAGAGTTATTCTGATGGTTCTGCAACCATTTCTGGGTCGTTTGGTGGGTGTGTCATTGCCCCTTGTCGCCTCTCCAAGGAAAAAGCGCACATGCAACTTGCTCTGTTCGGACCGACACAATCCGGATGTGACGCAGCGGAAGTATCCAATCGCGCCTCGAAAATGTAGGCAGATTGTAGTTTTGAAAATGCTTTACGGCACAGACACACCCCCAAACATGGCACCGGCTAGATATAAACAGCCAGTTGCGAGGCAATTGTTGCATTCATCATGGATCAATCGACTGATAAGGGACCCAAGAGGCGACTGTCGGTGGAACAAAAGAAGAATGGACCAGAAAAGAGACCAGACATGAGTGAAAGGGGAACTATGCAACTTTTTTGGCTTGATTTACCTTAATAAAACAGGCTAAGAGTCATTGCGATGGTTCTATTATACATTTTTGTTCTATTGTTCGTTGTTTCGACTCCCCCTTGCGCATCTTGGCGGAGAAAGGGAATATGTTTCTGCCGGCGACCCGCCGCCTACTCTCGTGGGAGTCTCGGGTCTCGCGAAGTAACGAATTGCTTTACGGCACAGACCCCCAAACAAGGAACCGGCTCTATATAAACACAAGTAACTAAGGGATTGTTACATTCATCATAGATCAGCCGACTAAAAAGAGACAGAGAAACTCAATGTCGGAGGAACAGAAGAAGAGAAAAGGGAGACTGACCGACAGAGAGGCCAGACACGAGTAAACGTTGGGCAAGCTTTTCAGGAATAGCGTGAACTGAAAGAAAAAGAAGACTGCAAATCAGACGCCGACTTGGCCGTGTTGCATTTGAAATTGAAAGTACCCTTGGGTGAACTTTGTCTTCGTGGTATTCTTGATGTTGATAGTCTCTGTACAAATGTGTTTGCTCAACCATTTTGTTGTGAGCCCTGTAAAAATGTGTATTCTCGACCGTTTTGTTGTGAGCCCTGTATGTTTCTAGCTTGCTTGGTTGCAACCATGGAAACGCCTTTGTTTCCATGGGTGTTTTGCTGTTCGTCTGTCTCGTCCCCCAGATACAGGCTGAATCCACGAATCGAGGTTCTTGTTTATTTTATTATGATTATAATGTTGGCCAACACTCTTACACTGATGGTTCTTTTCAACCTAAGATAAAACAATTATAATCTAGGATATAAATTCTCCCCGTCAACCATAAAAAAGGATGGATTTATGTTTATTGCAATACAAATACACCGTTTAAAAAATGTATAACCTTGCCTACACTTTATGAACATCTACTTCGGACATGGCTCCACGCATTCGCCGGCTTCTTTGAAAACAAATGCACATGACTCGCGTAGAAGTGCATGGGGAAGGGTCGTCAACGAGTTGTTACGACAGTGTTGTAAAATATCTACTACGAAGCTGTAGGGGGCGCTGTGTAGAGAAATGTGCGTGCCAAACCAAGAAAACAGCGAAGAAATGCCCGATCCTGCATAGTGGGCCTTTAAAGGGGGTATGTTGTAGGCGCGTTGCATTTAAGGCAAGTATCACTATCACAAAAGTATAAATATATTGTGGGATATATATTTATCACAAAACGTAAATGAAGACATGATCTAAAAGGGACCTCAAGGAAGATAGCGAGCCATAAACTAGCTGAGGTGTTAACATGCCATAGTGAATGACAGATTTATGAATTTTGGCACGAAACGCACTTAGGCAGGGATTCAGCCACCCTTCAATATTTGATTCTAATTACTTTTCTAAAGTTATTTTTAAATAAACAAGGACGGACTGAATGTTATGGTAAAACCAGCCGTTCTTCCATTGCTAAGCCTTAGAAACCAGAACACAGCTAGAGCAGATTTGTCTTGCAAAATGATTATACTTCTTTATGCACTCTTTCAAAAACTAAAAGAAATTAAATATTGAGATCATTGTTTGAAAACTGTAAGAAGCCCTTAAGATCCAAAATAAAAGTGTGGACCCCTTTCTGTTCCCCAAGGCCCTCCAGAGAGGCATGGCAAACCTGTCTCGTCTCTGCCACCACATAGTGCTCCCCAGTGGGTGAAGCATCAACAAGTCGAGCATGTGATAAACATGCTTTAAAAGAGAGATTTGAACCAAAAGATAACAATAGTAACACTAATATGCACTACTGGGTCCAAATGTCTCAAACCTGTTATTCTATGGAGGGATGTGTGCGCACTTGCATGTGTGTGTATGTGTGTGTGTGGGGGTAATCACAAAGCAATTAGCACAGCAAATCAGGCTCTCCATGATAAGAGACGGTCGATGGCGTCGATGAGAGCCAATGTAAACATTGTCTCACCTGGCCGAGGCAGGCAGGGAGGGAGGTAGGGAGGGAGGGAGGGAGTTTGGGAGGGTTGAATGGAGGGGGAGATAAAGAGACAGCATGAGGGACAGAGCGAGTGAGGAAGGCTGGTACTAGAGAGGAAGGCAAGTTATGCAGTTTGTATTAGCAGAGTCGAGACAATTTATGGTTATTCCTCTTTGGTGCACTAAGAAAACAAACTCCACAGATAACATATGTTTAGCAAAGTTGTTCCTGTTTTAATGGAGCTCATCTATTTTTCATCGTTTTTTGCCAAAGTGTTCAGCATTTGGAATTTATTTGATAATTGGCCCCTCATTTGCCTTGGCAGAATTGCAGAAGGACATCTTATTTATCTCTATTTATAGTCATTATAGCTGCAAATTCAGTGTGAAGGCTGCTGTACTAAGTGCTTCAAAGACCATCTCAGGACACAGTATCACAGGGTAATATCACAGTGTTCCTTACAGACCAGAACTTCAAAAAGTTATATAAAGACACATGCATTATATTGCCGTAGTCACACCTTCCCCGGTGAATTTTTATATAACATTGTCACTAATCATCAGCAGGTTAGCTAGATAGAGCTTACCAAGAGAAACACAACCACATCTGTGAGAATTATGTGTGTGTGTGTGTGTGTGTGTGTGTGTGTGTGTGTGTGTGTGTGTGTGTGTGTGTGTGTGTGTGTGTGTGTGTGTGTGTGTGTGTGTGTGTGTGTGTGTGTGTGTGTGTGTCTCTGTGTCTGGTTTCTAGAGTGTGTTTTATTCTTTATGTTTCAGAATTACCTGGTAAAATCCTGACACTCTTTACAGAAGTTAAAAAAAAACAGAACAAGTTCCAACAATCTCCAACAAGCAGTAACAAACATACTTGAAGCGATTCGAGCGCTGGCCAGGTGTTCGGGATAGATCAGATCTCTTATCCTAATCTATCAATCGCTTGAGCGGTACGTCCATAAGGGAACTATCAAGTGGTCCACGTCGAATAGAAGCTGTCTATCTTTCAATGTCCACCTCATAATACCAGTGTCTGTTGGGATGATACGATACACGTTTTGGGTTTGATATCCAGACTTAACGACCAGTCTAAACGGCCTGTCCGCATGGAAATCGATAACTAGCCTTTAGAAGTGCAACGGAAACGGCAAGATATCCGTCTAAAAAGAGCCGGGACGTTTTTATTACACAACATTTGATGTGCAGTGGAAAGCTATGCAGTTAAATATTGATTTTTAACAAACACTCACAGAACAGTCAAATGGGAGTTTTGTGCGGGCCTTATGGTGGCCAATTGCCAACATCTCCAGTGTGGGCTTCAAACCTCCTAGGTCAGGGGCAAATCTGACAGACCGAAGGAGGTCCCGTGTGGGTGTGTGAAGGGTGAAACATTTTTGGGCTTTATTTAAACGATTGTTCTGTGTGAATGTTACCTTATCGTTCTTTAAAATAAAAATATGGCTGTTGACCTTTCTGTGTTGTTTAAAATGTGAAATACATTTAGATTTAAAGTAATGTCAACAATGTGTGTGTGTGTGTGTAAATATAATTTCATTCCAAATAGGTAAATGAAAATTACACGACAATATATTTCAAACTGCACTGGATTAGAAAAAGTCTTAGTACCATTCTGTTAATCCCAGAGAATCCGCCTGTTGAAGACAACCTTCATCATTTGTGGACGTTTCTGGCTACAATTTCTCTGAACAGAATCCTTGTGTGTGTGTGTGTGTGTGTGTGTGTGTGTGTGTGTGTGTGTGCGTGCGTGCGTGCGTGCGTGCGTGCGTGTATTGGCCGAAGCCAAGTCGTCTGCGACTACAACACTTTCGGTGAATGGTATTGTCATCCTAACCCTTAGAGGCTCTGACATCACGGCTTAAACAGCTAGGGCCACAATGAAGAAATGTGTGGCCTCACAGCTACGGATACACAGGCATGCTGCACCAATGACTGCCGTGGCCGTCCCTCCACTCTGAAAGCGCCTGTTGGGGTGAAAAGTCATCCCTCCCGCACATGGCTGCTCAATTATATATGATCCCCAAAGGGCTTCTCCCCGGACAGACGAGATGGATATAGTTCGCTGAATCACCGATCAAACACTGAGGGCTCCTCAAAAGAAAGATAATTACTTCAATGCAATTTTTTTCCACGACAACTTTATTGGACTCGTCATCCGACAACCACCAGTTGGTCTTCATCAACGCAGCACAAGCATGTTTTTTTTTAAACTGTGTCATCAATTGCGGACTGCTACCGGCAGCTTCGTGTTGTGTGTGTTGTAATGGCAATAATGCATTAATAGTTTGGTTTAAGGTCTCGCAAGAATATCCTATTCTTTAGTTATTGAGCAGATGCTCTTATTGAAAGGGTCCATGGCGGTGAGGCGTCATGCTCAAGGATGCCAACATGCTATGTTGCAGACAATGTGGATCGAACATGAAACCTTTCAACTGGGAACAAAACCACTACCCTGGCCTACCCATTCCAAGGTTTTAGAATTAAATTTTCAAAGTAGAACGGATAACAGAAGATCAAATGCAAAGTGATATCCCGTATATCAATGCGTCACAAACATACACCACAGTGGTCTAACCGTAGGCCTCGGCTCAGGACCTTTGGCTGGGTCAGCCTCGCTAGGACGGCACTCCTTGTAGCATGAATCATCAATGATCATCAGGTCATAGTGCTCAGGCTCCAAGACAAGGACAGCAGGGGTCTCAGATGCACCGTGGTTCTGACCCGTGAATAACAAAGGATCAGGAGAGATTCTCCTGTCAGATTGCTGCAGCGTCTGAAATGATGTGTGTAACAAAACGGACCGTATGACAGAACCCAACCAAACGCAGTCAACCCTGGTCCAGAGAAATTACCTTCCTTGGAAACAAAGTGTTTCTTATTTCCCCTTGAGGATTCCCCCCTCTGATAGCAATAGATAGGTCTACCTTGTCAACCTGCCACATAATGAATGGGCCGACAGGTAAAAACAAATCCATTAGGGCCAACACACCATCAAATATTAACATCCCCCCGCACTAAGTTATTTTTTCCCAAGCTGTGAAGGGGGGGGTCCAGAGGGGACGAATACACAAACACACAAGGCCTGCTTCATGTACCGGTACCCAGTGTATGCAAGCCTGAGCGTGAGTGTCTGTGTGTGTGTGCATGCGTTTATGGTTTACAGGTGTGTGCCTGTGCGTTTGTATGAGTGTGTGTGGGAGGGGAAGGAAGAAAGGTGGTCTCCATCAACTCACAATAAGTTAGAAGACCCTTAGGAGGGAGCCAGGGGCTGGGAGGAGATGAGGAAGGATAGATAGATGGATGGATGGATGTGTTGTGTTCTTTCTCCTCCTTACATTTAGCAACGTAAGTGAGGAAGCTTTAAGAAAAGAGAAGTCTAGAGGGCATCTTCTGGGTACTATGGAGGGTAGTTAAAGGGCCCCTATTTTACTTATTCACTAGGTCTGAGTGTGATTAGCCATTACAAACCATTTCAAAACCCGCCCTGCCTAGTGACATCACAAGTGGGAGTATCCACTTTGCAATTCGACACCCAACACTTGTTGAGCATTGAAAGGCTTGTTGTTTAGACACACGCACGCACACACGCACACACGCACGCACGCACGCAGGCACACACACACGCGCACACGCACACACACACACACACACACACACACACACACACACACACACACACACACAAACACACACACACACACACACACACAGCCCAGACACATCTGTCTGTCTCTCTCTGTCTTTTCACTCTCCCCCCTGCCTCCCATGGGAGATATAATCCATTAGGTGTTCGTCTGCCAATGGCTCGCTGAGCCCTGAGAGCCGGAATGCGACAGGAATACAGCAATCACCTGGAGAGGCCGGGTCCACACCCACTTCAGAGACACCCGAGTCCTTGTCAGCCCAGCTGTGGAGATAAGGGAGAGGTAGTAGGAAACTAAAATAAAGGTTTTAGGGTGACTGGTTTGGATAAGCGTGCACTGCCTTGACAGCGGACGAGGGAAATGTATATGGCGGTATGGATTCACCTTCATGTGTCAATCTCAGAGTGTGCTTTTTCTGTCTTCTCGTTAAAAAAGGAATAACTAACAACAACAAAACAAAACAAAGCAAATGCATCAGTAGATGCTGCTTTTGGTGACATACGTATCTTTGTGGAAGTTAGCTTAATTAATGCAGCAAACTTAGCCTTTTTAACATTACTGCGTGCTAGATGGTTTTACTTCCCCTGTGTGGTGAGGGGGAATTGGTGATTGGGCAGCATATGCTATTTAGACCAGGAGGCAGGAGATGCCCAGTGGTCAGAGTGTTGAAGGCCTCAGCCGAGAGACACACAAGCAGTGGTTGTTAGTAGGAGTTTGAGATGTATATCGCAGTCGAATGGATTAGAGATTGTGTGTGAGGGATACAGGAGGATATCTGTACCAGCTGACAGCAAAAGGATTTGCTAAATCGTTTTCTCAGCGGTGTGCTTTTTCTCGGAGGAAACAAAGATGCAACATGTCTACTCGTTAAAAAAGGATTAACAGGATTAACAACAAAACAAATGCATCAGCAGATGCTGCTTTGGTGACATAGGTACTGATGTGAGAGTCTGCGGAGCCCTTCCTTTTTCAGGGCTCACTGTGGGACTCATGAGTGACGTTCTTTTTCTACATTACAGGCCTGACCACAACACCGAGGAACGAATGATCAACTATTGTCACGCATACAAAATGTATGGATCACACCTGTAAAACACAACCAGGAATAGACAAAGACGCACAAACGGCCACGCAGACAGACACACAGACACAAACACACGCACACATACACACAGAGACAACCGTAAACAACCTTACAGCCGCGGCCCATGCATTTGGATGTACAAAACCTCTGGAAACAAGATATCATTTCATCATATTTCGAATAGGTACAATAAAACGTGTGGTATTTGACAATGTGTTTCAGCATCTGGTTGTGCTTCCAAACAGTTATGAATCATAATTAATCATTTGTGTTTGGCAAAACTTGCAGATGGTACCTCCTGTCTGTCAGAGCACCTGCACAAGCCCACTAATGTAGCATTCAGGAATGTCCCGGTTTATATAACTATGTCCCCCCTTTCGTCTCCCCCTCTGACTACCCCAAAACGATTCTGTCATTTTGTCTAAATTACCAAATCATTTTCTGCCATTAAATTGAACCGGTGTACTTGTTCGAGGAAAACCTGCAATTAAACTTGTTGAGCTAGGTAAGGACATGAGCTTGTTGAAGAGACGTTGGAAAGGGAGACGCACGAAGTGAGGATGCCCTAGAGCCTGGACCGCTGACGCAGACCTCGCCCCAGATATTTTTAATCAGGATGAAGTTGCAGTTTGGTGTGTTGTTGTCCAATATCTATTTTTGTTTTTTCGTGTTCAAATATAATTAAATTCATACAACTCCAGTTTGGAACTTAAATGCCTGGTAATAGATACAGCGTATTAGAAGGACAAGTGAGACAGACAGCGTACAAGTACAAAGACTGTAAACTAGTGTGTGTTAAAAGTGTCCCAGACAGTCTGATCAAAAATGTTTCATGACTTAAAGAGTGTTAGCTGAAGGCATTGATGCAGAGGCAAATATTAGCAGTGGATTTGAAGGCTGCGGTGGAGTCAGCCTTCCTCATGTGACCGATCTGTCCCCCCATGAAGCCAACCTCAAGCTGGTGCGACGATTGGCCAGAAGAGTGCCCGCATCGCCAGACCGAGTGTGGAGATGGAGGAACACAGCGAGGTCGCACGGTGGAAGAGTCACAAAGTGCCTCGTAGGTGGGGGAGTAGAATCTTGTAGTGGATCGGAGTGTATTTGACTGGTGGCCAATTCAGTGATATGAGTCATGTTAAGTCTGGAGCATATTCAGGCGAGGAGCCGCTCTGCAGAGCTATAGACCTGAGGATATTGCCAGAGACATCCATGAAGAGGCTATTGCAGTAATCCATCCTTGAGGTGATGAAAGCGAGGATGAGGGTTTCGATCATGAGCGAGGGAGGGCGGGTCTGAGACGGGCAACGAGGCAGAGGTGTCGGAGCATGGTCTTGGTTCAGATAAGATAAGATAAGATAAGATATACTTTATTCATCTCAGCAGAGAAATGTAGGTGTTCCAGCAGCCGGCATACATACACAACACAACACAACACAACACAACACAACACAACACAATACATGTATACATACATATCCCATCTAACCAAAACCGTGCACCCACAAAACCCAAAAAATTGAATATTAAATGAATATTCTTCTGTCCTTACTAAAAAGGGGAGTTATTATAAAGTGCAATGCAGTAGGTAAAAAAGTATTCTTAAATCTGTCCTTTCTGCAGCTTAGCTGTTGTAGCCTCCCACTAAAATCACTCCTGTTCACTAGATTGTGCAAGGGATACGTGTTATCGTCCATAATACTCAACAATTTCTGTACCATCCTTCTCTCCATCACCACCTCCATGGACACTACAGCAGTCCCCAGCACATAGCCAGCCCTCCTAATCAGCTTGTTAAGCTCTTTAGAGTCACAAGCCCTGATGCCGCTGCCCCAACTGATGGCTGCAAAGAAAATGGCACTTGCCACAACAGACTGATAAAACATACATAACATTTTGTTCACCACAATTTCCTTGGTCGTCGACGTTGTTACATTTAAAACAAGGTGGTTTTCCCCACTCCAACGAACAAAGTTATCCACCAGCTGCCAGTATTCTGTCTCATCTCCACCACTGGTATATTATGTCGTAGCATAGAACCACAAGCTCGCACACAACTCGGGATGAATTTGTCAACTGGACCCTATGGCTGTATTAAATACAATCAAGAATAGTATGACTGGCAAATATTTCAGGAAGAAATATATAATGTAGGCTATGTCCATATGATCATGTTTTTATAATGATCAGGCTTGAAGCAGATAAACGTTTTTCGTTTTTTTGCTGTTTCCCCAGGTGACTTATTTTAAAATGGGGTACACCTCCCCATGTGTTTGTGTCCACGTTTAATTTGGATGGGCTGCAGGTAGGGGGGGGGGGCGGGGGGTGGTGGAGTAGCAAATGAAAGATGATTCAGCTTAAACCCTGCATCCCCCTGATTCAGGAATATCGTTTTTCATTAATCCCAAAAAAATTAAATAAAAATGAAACGAGACTGACAACGGACTGAATGATCACAAACCCACACTTTGTCTCTCGCAGACTGAGGAACGCGAGTCTGTCCGTTCCTGCTCGATATAGCTTCACACACACGGTGATGAGTCATGTGACACGCTGATGTTAATTGCTACGGAGCCCCTTGGTACCAGGTCAATCTTCGGGGGGGTAGTGTGGGGTGAAGAGGGGTTGTTAATTAGAAAGCTGAGAGCTGATAGCATCTCTGCATCTAGTGCTCACCTCTCATCCAGCCCTGCATTTTCACCTCTTATTTTGTTAAGAAAATAAAAAAATACATTTACATTCTGTTCCGGTGTGTGTTTTCCGCCCCTCGTTCTGTGAGGTGTCGTTAGCCAAACGCGCAAGAGGGGAGAAACAATCTTAAACAATGTTTTACCATTTACGTGTATGATGATGTGGAACTAGGAGCCGGGGAACGTGACTTAGGTGGGAGCAGTGAAATACGGACCTAATCTAGACTTCCTGCTGGGGAATAATTTAAGTCAAGGTTGTAAATGTCTCTGAGCATTCAGCCACCAGCATTTCGATGTTGTTGATGTTGATGATGGGTGTGTTTGTCGAGCTGTGGGATATTTGAACTGTTGGCAGGCAAAACGGTGAGGCTGGCTCACATATCACATGGAAAAATACATGTCAGGGTTTGTTTGTTTGTTTGTGAACGGCTAGTAACGTTGAAAAGACATTGATACACAGAATATGATTATTATGGATTTCACTATAGCTGCCCAAATAGCAGATGAGTTTCTTAACATGCACACGCCATTCCATCCTGATAGTCATCATGACTGTGTGACTGTGTGTGAAAGTACATTAGCCCTGAGTTTGGGCCATGTCACAATGCGGATTCTGCTATCTAAAGGTGACACCCGAGATAGAAAGGTCTGGTCTAATGGTGTGTTCGAGTCTTTGAGATGCCTCGTACACCACCCGCACGAGTTGCAAAATTGGAAATCACCCAGGTTTCTTGCAGCATATTCATCGAGACACACCCTCTTGGTCATAGTATCTCAGGATTCTGAGAGTCAATCAAGTTCAGTGAGGCTGACCATACGACTTGACATTAAAAATTGCTGTGCCCGTAAGGAGATTTATTTTCTTTGTATTTGTACCATGTTGGATATTTTAATGTCGATTCCAAATGCTCTTACACACTTGATAACATTGCTGCTTTAATCTGGTCACCAATTTATGCATTGCACGGTCTTGCTGTGCGTGCAATACAATGTAAAGTTTTGTGGTTTGTTTTTCAAACTGGTTTGCTAAATAGGCTAATGTAGGTAACAATAAAAATGACTGGCCAATGACTGTTCTTCCCCAACTCGTCGTGTAGCGATGCCCTCAAAGATAAACGGGAACGCTGTAAGTGCTACAAGCCAGGAAATTATGTCACAAGAGCAACTCGTGCTGACGATGCATCTCGAACGCACTATAAGCAGCACGAAATAGGTGAGGACAGAGCTGACATTTGAGGACGTCCCCAGGAATAGCTAGATGCAGAAGATTTAGTGTACTTCCTAGGAGACTATAGGCCTGAAAATGAAAAAGAAAACATGTATAATGACCGTCAAGCTCTCTGCTTGACATCTCAGCCTTTTACCTTTCATATGGCAACCTCTGGGCATGGCCAACTTTGGGAACAACAAATGGAAGGGAAACTCTGCGGCAGTTTGGTCGTTACCGGGTTTATTTATTCATATTCTCATCCACACACCGTGAAGCGTGATTGCAGGGTGTATCGGTGGTCCTCATTAGAGGTTCCCTCATAAGTCCTACCAGAGGGAAGATTTTTAGAGAGAGAGAGAGAGAGAGAGAGAGAGAGAGAGAGAGAGAGAGAGAGAGAGAGAGAGAGAGAGAGAGAGTAGTTTAATTATGTTTGAGAGTAATCAAACAAAATTAAAAATGTGTTGATGATTTGACTTCATGGTAGAGTCTATTTCCTTGTACTATGGGGAGGGAAAACATAATAGACTTTATATTGTGTTTCTTAGTATATTATAGTATAGTAATTAGATATAATAAATACATATAATAAAAATAATTAGATATAATATGAATATTTGTAATTCCTTCCTTTTTATATTTTTGACATCACTTATGTTGGATCCTCCGTCCTTTTTGTTAATCTTTTACCACTACCTTTTTCTGCATTAATTTAGCTAAAATAAAAACATTTTTGTGTAATTTCTGCCTACAATCCACTTTTCTGTTGTGCAGTCCCTCACAGACATACAAACAGACAGACAGACAGACAGACAGACAGACAGATAGAGAGACAGACATACAGACTGACAGATAGAAAGAGAAGTCAAAGGGATTTGAGAAGGAAGCTGTTTCAGACATTGAAGCAGAATAGCATTTGCGAGAAATCAATTCCAGGTCGCACTTCAAACTCAGACCTAAACATCTGCCAGAAGCTGTGCTACTACGAGGGAGAGGATTAAACCTGATTAGAATACAGCAGGTAAGCAGGCCCCACAAGCCGTGTCTAATCACGCTTGACGACGTGCAGCGCTAATTAACTGCTAAGACATGACCTGTCGTACAAAGTAGAGCAATCAGCCATACAGGACAAGTCAGGAACATAACAAGTAAACACGATGATATTGAACCAGAAGGGCTTTGTCTATTTGATACGGCTGCACCTTATTGACAGCATGAAGAACCTCCACACCACGTTTAACATCCCTCACATAGCCTTTCAATGGTATTCCAAGGCCTCTATGCCATGATGGAATTAAATATATTGGTTTATTATAAAATGTTCATATTTAATACGTTGATGAATGATTCATGTGTACAACATGCCTCCCTGCTCCTTCTGAGATTATCCACTCAGGGCTGTATTGTTAGACTGTACATTTTGTAACAGTGCCATTATTTTATAACATCAATTTAGCACAGATTCGTCTCAATTTCTAGCCAGGGAGCGTCCTGTTTTTCTTCCACGTGTGCTTTGATATTGTCTATTTCATAAATGCAATGCCATTTGAGAACTGTTAAAAGGAGAAACTGACACTGAGTGGATGTGGTCATCAATTTCCGGATAATTTCCTGTCACTTAACATTTAACACGGCAAGGCTCCCGGCTTCGAATAGAATGGCGGGTATGGATTTAGATAAGTGAATGAGGTTGATTAAATGTCATTAAAAACATCGAGAATCAACCACTGTAAAGCGGTTCAGTAAAATGGATCTTTCCAAGATCGAACGCGCTCCGCATCAATCGTACCACGCGCAGGGGGCAACCCTTTGCAACGCCAACAATCACGCGACCGGCCGGTGTGGGTCATAATAAGCAACAGGGCGGTTGCTGTTCTTTCTTTTGAATCGATTAACAATCTTTAATGGCATTAGCGCCCGTGTTTAACTTTCCTCGATTGGTATTGACTGAGTGGTTGGAGCGGCAGGGGCAATGACTCGGACCCACTTCTTATCTCT
>NC_044069.1:13905703-14003203 GCF_902167405.1 Gadus morhua
TGTGCCCATTTGTTGGAACAACAACATACATAAATTAGTGATCGCTCCTTTCCTGAAGGCTTGTTGCACCACCAAGGTCCCGGGAAGACCATCAGAGCTATTCCAGGCTCCAAGCGTTTATCAGTAGGCTTAAGACTGAGAGTATTGGGTCGGGAGGGAGCCCTGGAAGATATACCCGGTACACAGGCGCTTACACATTCCTAATTGTATGGAATTCTATTAGGCCTAAGGAATGTTACTTATGCAACTTTTATTACAGGCAGGGCAGGCGTGTGTGGGTGAGCATGTGTGTGTGCACGTGCATGCATGGACTAAGCCTTTAATCATGGCTGATACCTCAAAAGCCAACACACACACACACACACACACACACACACACACACACACACACACACACACACACACACACACACACACACACACACACACACACACACACACACACACACACACACACACACAGGACTTAAGTCTTTTACCACGGCCATTACCTCAAAAGATAAAAACGTACATTTCAAAAAACAAAGAAAGAAAGACAGAATCCCAAAGTCAAAGAAATACAAGTTTATTTTAAGTGTAAACAAAGAAAAACTGCATAGGAAATGTTTAAAGTCCATAGAGGACAGCCAACGCCACGAGTGACCGATATATTATAGTCTCCTTCACCTTATTTAGACTGAAGACCTGACATCTGCCCTTCCACCCAGTCACAATGTGTGTGTGTGTGTGTGTGTGTGTGTGTGTGTGTGTGTGTGTGTGTGTGTGTGTGTGTGTGTGTGTGTGTGTGTGTGTGTGTGTGTGTGTGTGTGTGTGTGTGTGTGTGTGTGTGTGTGTGTGCAACATGTGTTGCGGACTAAGGAATCTCCGCCTGCCCAACCAACCACCAACTCACAGACACAGACACATTGTGTAACTGGACATGGAAGTGCCAGCAGCAACATCTAAACTCAGCAGGCCACTCGGAGCCTCGCTGCCTCTTTGACTGCGTAGAGGATACATTCAGTGGAATTCTGCGCAACAACACAGATGCAGCGCGTAAAACACAAACACTCCAACACAACTTACTGCCCAACACACAACCGGAGGCAGAGCACGGCAGAACGTTTTGGTTTACTTTTTTGTATTTTTTACCACCGAGAACCTTCTGGAGAATCCTGAATTTGGCTAAAAATGTTAAAGCTGCCAATGGAAGGTTCTGGATGTTTCCACGTTAACCAGCACGGCCTAGCCGTGTTTGTGTGTGTTTTCCTCATGGGGTTTGCGTTGTTTCTCTGCCGTGGGTTCAAGCTCTGCCTGCCGGGGTCTAAAGCAGTGCATTGTGGAGAGTGAGACTCCGCCAGCCCTTTCTTTAAAAAAACAAAACGGTACATTCTAAAAGGGCTGAGGAGCATCTTGTTGCATGGAGTATTTTGTACTATTTTGTTTAGGAAATGAAAAAGTAAAAACAAAAGACAAAACAGTAATGAGGGGAAAATTATTAAATTATTCAAATCATGTCAATTTTTTTTTGTCGTTAATATACATGGGGACATTGAGAAGAGAATCAGACTAGTACTGCGATCAGGGTAGGGGGAGAAAAGAAAAACTACATCATCTTCATCATCACTACAGGACACGTTTCAATGAGATACCTGCGGAGCGTGCCCGCCAAAAATCTACCTGAGATACTTATTTTTTTTCCTTTCTAAAATTTTCCAACTTTTTAGTTTGTTTTTATTTTTTTCTTCCATAGGATACAATCAATAAAATAGGTCTATGACCTTGCACCTGTCAGATGGTGCAGCTCTGCTATTTTCCTCTTAAAGCCACGAGGGGCCAGAAATAAAAAAACAAAGGAGAAAAACCACAGGGGCCCGATAAGAAAAATAGGGGGGGGAGGGTAAACTGTAGCAAGGGTGTGGGCGGGTGGGGGGGAGGGTCGGTACAAAGATCATAGGCTCAGCAGCCAGCACTACACTTCCCAGGTCTTTTGAGACAAAAGGAGGAAAATGCTAGGCTGACTTGATACGTTTGTGCGGGACCAATCCCGTGTCACATGACACAGTCCGAGAGGTTTCCATAACTAGGTCAAAACACAAAATGGACGCCTAGTGAATTTGTACTCATTTGAATCCTCTATGCCGAGTGATTGCAATTAACAGGCCGGGCTCGCACAGGTTATATATACCTGATATCTATATATGGGAAAGAGGTTATACGTTGATGTGCCTGTCCATGGTATGGCTATCAGAGGGCCAACCAGGGAATAAAGACTGCTGGTTAAGATGGGCGAGGCAGCATCTTTAGTCTGTATTGTACGCACGGTAAAACCCTGCCTCGTTCCCATCTCTAAAATCAAGGCATGGTTGGCGGGAATAAAGGAAACTGCTCTGCAACGCTTTGAGAGAACAGGAAATACAATCGCAAAGGTCAAAAGGTCAGTTCCATCCAATGCAATCCTAGCCAGACACACACATCTTTGGGTATACATTTTAACCGAAAAAAACAACCAATCCCAGGACTTGTATTAGCGGCACCCCCATCTGAGTTTAACACCTAATCAAGAAAAGAGTTCAGTATAATACAAGGACTTTTTAAAGCATGCAACATATGAGGAACTAACGCCTGCCCCAATATTCTTTTATCTCTTTCAGAGTCAAGACCTAAGGATCTCAAAGATAGCATTCTGCAAACTTAACTTAGAAGAGAAACAAGAAAAACAAATGACGCAGACATGACTGAACTTTTTCATAAAGTAATACTGCAACACAAGAAAGGAAAAATAAACGGATACTATCAATGGTATTTATTGTGTGTGCCCAAAGCAGCCGTGTCCAGCCCAACACTAGCGAGTGTCTAATGTGCTTGCTGTTGTATCGCGCCGACCAGTCCTTCGCTCTGAGAGAACTCAAACGGAGATCGGGACCAACCTTCGCTTTACTTTTATATCACAGATTTAGGCCAGCGTCCAACTGCCGTGGAATTATAGGGTAAATTGTGCTGCAGTACGAGAGGATATTCAAAATATTCTTTTTTTTTTTCGACAAGGCTCTTTAAAAGAGGCCACTGTTGCTTCCCCTCACCACGACGCACCAGACAGTAACAGTACACGTGGGAAAGCGGTGGTCAATATGAGGTAAGGTGAGGATGACAGAATTGGGACGCAGCCGCGTCTTAAGTGCATCCAATCCAAGTTAATAATAAAAAACATAAGGAGGTTTTCTGGGATACACTGCGTCTGCTAACACGTGTGTTATGCTTTTTTGCATGGTCCGGGTCGTCCATTACAGCGTGGCTCAAGTGCCCCTCCTGTTTGGCACGGAATCACTCTCTCTCAGGGGATCCATTTGGCACTGCTTGCTCCTCCTGACATTTGGTTTCTGAGTGTTGGGTTTTGGTCGGGGGTAGAAAGGCGTACGTTTGCAGGCCGTTTCACCGTGGATTAAACATACGTTATGCTAAATAAAGGGGTACGGGTTAACCCTTTTGGAGGACGCAAGTTTTGAGTGGTGACGACCACGCCGTTATGGGTTTTCGGTTAAGAAATACAGAAAAACTTTTAGACATCTTTGGTCCGAGGAGTTACAGGGAGACGTAAATCGCCATAACACCCCCGACGGAATCAAAGACTGAGGTATGTCGTTTCTTGTGTTATTCTTGCACGTTGTTATTCATAAATATCGGATGAGGTATATGTTCCAACCAGAGTCGAAGTAACAATAAAACAAGGTCATAATGAATGAGGTATATGAGGTGCGTGTACAGCTTGAGGTATTTCAATGTGACCGAATGTACAGTGGATATACATGAACATTGGGGCAGGAATTCAAGAGTTGAGGTATCTGTGTAGAACAAAAAAAACAAAAACAGGGTCCCCAGGACATGTCCCCTTGTGGCCCTCTCTGGACACAACAGACCTGTCCAGCTCTAGAGCGTCTGGAGGGGGACAGAGGGTTGATTTGCTCTTCCTTTTAAATCATGGAAGAAAAGAGGGTAGGCTGAGATTGGCATTGGGCGTGTTGCCAGATTGGTATTGGTAGTTGTTATGCAGGGATGAAAATGCTCCTTTTGGGAGGTGCTATTTTTGAGCCTATAGGGCTGTTTTATATTAACGATCAAAAGAGGGGGGGGGGGGAGAAATCAAGGGTGGGGGATTCTTTGGTGTCAAGAGACAGGGCTCTCTTTTCAGGCGTCTCCTGTCGACCCAGGAGAGAGAACAACAAGAGGTGGGTTGGGACTCCTGTTCCTCAGGCAATCTGTGTCTTAGACGATGGGATGCTGGTGGAACGACTATGTGCATCCGTCCGAACCCCAGACCCAGATCCCAGGGGTTCAGTCCCCGGGGTCGACCACGCCGTACTGTTGGGCCCCCCTAACGGGCCGCAGGTATCCTGCTTAAAAAAAACCACGACGATTTCCAACGTTTTTTGTTTGGAAGATGCCAAAACTTCTTTTTTTGGGGGGAATTCTACCTTTGGTCGGATTTCGAATTGCTGTTCTGCAGACCTCCATCTTTAGGTGGTCTATCTTTCGGTGGACTGCAGTCAGACAATAATTGGGAGGGCTGTGGTCCCGCCACTCTCCAACGATTTGATTAAAAACAATTTGAGCGGCGACCAATCCTGCGATCTAAATTCATAGGAATTGTTTCGAATGGCCGTTTTTTCTTCTCAATATCAGGAATTGTCCTCATGGTGGCCAATGAGACCTTCTTTCCGATATCGTGTTGATAGCGCTCACCTCTACGGCTGAGGGGGCTGCTTATTCATGATTAGACCATTCACTTGAGTTCACTTTTTAGATCCGCGCTCTGGAAGCATCTTCTTTTAGAAATCCTTTGGTGGGTCCTCGGTTACCGAGAGAGGACAAAGCTCTCTTTGCATAAGGACCTCGGTGTCTCCCTGGGGGCATTAGGTTCACTGATGGCCGATGGTATTTGTTTTACATTAAACAATTGTGATATAAAACGATTGGCTTATGTCAAGGGGAGGGTTTTAAAAATGTTTTCATACTTATATATATATAAGTATATTCATTATTTATTTTACAATATAATCCTTAATGGGCCTTATCTGAATCCGGTATGATCGATGAGCCAACAAGGCCAGCAGGAGAGTCTGACGGATAAATGATAATCAAACAACAATGACCTGAGCTCCATTTTGACTCCCACAGAGATTGGCATTTTGCTCCAAACGCATTTACCTGGGGCGGCTATGACACAACACATCTTCCACAGAGTCAAAATAAGTCGCTCCTGGAAGATTTTGGAGAAGATCGCCTCCCAAAAAACCAAACAAAACAAATGAGGACTTGTGAAATGACACCAGTGAACCCCAAGGTTCTTGGGCCGCTCATTTTCTCACTGTGCGGCCTGTACAGTGGTCCGAGAACGGTCTCGGGGGGGAACTTTCAATAGGTCCTACTCGACCCACTCTGTTCCTAACTGCACAGCAATAAATCCATGAATCCTGTGCAAATACCAACCGAAGAGTCAATTCTTTGTGTCTCTCTTAAATAAAAAGTATTGAGGTAGACATTTTTTTTGTGTTTTTTTTTTTTCTTCTTCTTTTCTTTCTTTCTTCTTAGTAAACCTTCACGGACTACACCTCTGCTCAGTGACTGTGGGTACATTCATAACGAGCAACATGAGGTAGGTGTGGAGCAGAGGGTAAAAAAAAAAAAACGAAACAAAAAAAGGTTTTAAGAAAAGAATCATAACAATTTGAGGTTCCCTGAGATGGCTACTTGAGCGGAGCTTAAAAAGTGAACAGAGCCGAACGCCGAGATGAGCAAAGAAGGAGGAAATAAAAACCTTTCTTTGCCAAACGGTCATTGATTTTCGCGGAGGTCCCCCGTTTTCATCACACATACCACAGATTATTTTCGATTTTTTGACAATATTGGCAAACTACAGCGGGGACACAAAAACATTTTGATTTCCCTTCAACTCTCTCTACTTCTGCTGCTTCTTCCCTGCTCTGATCTCTCTCTTTAAGCTCTCCTCCGGATTGCGTTGGTTGATATGTCTTCCTCCTCCGTGTCCTGCACCCACTGCTCTGCTCACAGAACCAACAAACAGCGAGACCGTGATGAGACAGAGAGGGGGACAGACGGACAGACAGACAGAGAGAGAGAGAGAGAGACAGAGACAGAGAGAGAGAGAGAGACAGAGACAGAGACAGAGACAGAGACAGAGACAGAGAGAGAAATCTGTCCTAGAACTTGAGGATGCGGTTGTTCCCAAAGTCCACCACCACGATGACGCCGTCGGGCGTCACGGCGATGCCAGACGGCCGGTCCATCTGCCCGAAGCTGTTCCCCTGCGTGCCGAACTTGCACAGGAAGTTCCCGTTGGGCTCGAACACCTGCACGCGGTGGTTGCGCGAGTCCGCCACGATGATGCGGTTCTCCTGGTCCACCGCCACGCCCTGCGGCCGCAGGAACTGCCCGTCGCCCGTGCCCTCCGACCCCAGGAAGCGTGCCGACTGGCAGTCGGGCCGGATGACCAGCAGCCGGTGGTTGTTGAAGTCGGTCACCACCAGGTGGTCCTCGTGGTTGAAGGCCACGCCGCGCGGAGAGTCAAAGTGCTTCCAGAGCGCGCCCTCGAAGCCGTACTTGTTGAGGAAGGCGCCGTCGGCGGCGAACAGCTGCACGCGGTGGTTGCGCGTGTCCGACACCAGGATCTTGCCCTCCGAGTTGACGGCCACGTCCCAGGGGTAGTTGAACTGCCCGTTTTTGGTACCCTTCTCGCCGAACTTCAGCACGAACTGGCCCTCGAAAGTAAACACCTGCACACACAGACACAAACACACACACACACACACATACACAGTCAGTGGTCCAGAATGCCAGTGTAGCAGTAGCTATGCGGCCATACTGCTGGTCGGCCATACATTTCTGCAGAGTGGCCCTAGCTGTTGAAGCCTTGATGTCAGAGCCTCTTAGGGGAAGGAGGAGACAATACCATTCACCAAAAGTCTTGTAGTAGAATGGGCTTTGGTCCATTCTTATCTATAGAGTGCATATTTACATACAGTACACACACACACACACACACACACACACACACACACACACACACACACACACACACACACACACACACACACACACACACACACACACACACACACACACACACACACACACAGGATTCTGTTTGTTGAAGGTGGAGGATGAACCAAAATGCAAAGTAGTGTCAACACACACTAGACTGTCCGTTTAACCAGTTGCTAACGAGGGAAGCGTTGGCTTAAATCAACACAAATACAGGTCATGGTGGCGTTGTTGAATGTGTACTTTGGCGAGGTGTTTTGTTCAAGTCATCTTTATTGATGACGCAAACAAACCAAACAGTATTTGGACCAAATATGTACCTATCATTTTACATTTTTATCTTAATATTTGATTCAAGGTTAAAATACGGTCTCACGCCCTGTGTCTAACCCTGGAAGGGACCTCAAATAGGCAAGAAGCCCAAATCCTTTAAGACCCCAAAAAAAGTCTTTGCACTTCCCGACTAATCCATTCATGGTCCTTCCGGACCCAACCTCCTCTAAGAGCTCCAGTTAGGTCTGACCGAGGCCGGCACTGTCCGCCCACCTGCACGCGGTGGTTGTCCTTGTCAGCCACGATGATGCGTCGCTGGCTGTCACACGCGACCCCGGCCGGCCGGTCGAACTGCCCGGGCCGGGAGCCCAGGGTGCCGAACTTGTGGTGGAAGGCCCCGCAGGGCTTGAATATCTGGAGAAAGGGACAGGAAGCAACGATGTTGTGGAACACGCAAAATGGCTGCAGAGAAACAGTGGCACAGAAGTGCAAGTTACGACTTACTACTTAAACGAAGAAACGTGGAACTTTAAAACTATTGGATTGGTGCTTAATGAAATACACATATATAAAAATATATTTTACAGATAATACATTTTCCAAATATATTTTACAAATAAATTAAAAACAAGATATCTGCAAGATGTCTACAAATGACAAATAGCGAAGAAATCAGAAAAAAACCGAGGAGAGCTAGGCATTAGCGACTAGCGACCCGAGCGCCAACGTTCCCACCCCCCCGTCGCCGAAGGGCCCCCCGGGGCCGTACCTGCACGCGGTTGTTGCTGCGGTCCGCCACCACCACGTAGCCCTCCTTGTCCACGCTGATGCCCCACGGCCGGCACAGCTCCCCGTCGCTCTCCCCCTCGCAGCCGAACGCCGCCACCTGGGAGCCCAGCGCGCCGTAGCTCCGGCCCGACTTCACCGCCACCTTGAAGGGGCTGCCCAGGATGTGCTGGTTGCACACCAGCACCGACACCAGGTGCTCCCCCTCGCTCTTGGGCAGGTAGCTGACCGTGTACGAGCCGCTCTGGTGGTCCGTGATCTCCACCGCCGACAGGTTGCCCTCGGCGACCGACACCACCACGGCCGAGACGGCGTCGCCGCCCGACAGCCGGGGCTCCCCGTCGTGGTCGTAGCCCACCACGGTGAAGGAGGCCGGCTTGCCGCGCAGGGCCGTCTTCAGGCCCTCGCCGTGGGCCTTGGTGACGGGGGCGAAGGCCGCGCTGCTGATCAGCCCCAGGGACTGGATGGCCAGGTACAGGGCCTGGGGGCGGGGAGGGGAGCCTTAAGCACACAGGCCGCTGCGGCTCGGCGGCGGCGCTAGGATAGCCTAGCTGCTGATCGCCGCCTTGTACATGCTGAGCTCCATGTTGTACACACAGGAAGACACGGAAGACTTGTTGCCTCTTAGATTCATACAGCCTGAAGAAAATGATAGGATAAAGGTCGTATGCATTTCTTAGGCTTAGGGGATATCATGGCTACCATGCATCGTCACTATGGCCCATGAACTATGAACCGTACTTCTGCCAAGTACGGCGACATTTAATTAACTAGGTGAAGACTCAGTGAGATTTTAACCTGCTTTCAAGAAGGACCTCGCTAATAGGCAGCAAAATACAACATACGACAAAGTTAACAACACAGGAAACATCTACACCCCCATAACCTCTTACAGTCCTCTGAATAAGTGGGTTCATTAAACACAAAAAGGCATTGACCAACACTCGAGCTCCATATCCTTCAGGGCTTGCGCAGCTCAAGCCGTGTGGGCCCTCTGGCTCAATACCAGAGGACCCAGCACATGGGAACGAGCACCATCCCCCAGCTCATCGCAGTGACTACAGGGGCGGCATCACGGCCCGCCCCCCGCTCCACGGCCCAGTCGTAACGCGGACCACAGGGGGCCTCACCTGGTCGGGCGGGGTGAACATGAAGCGGTCGTCCTCCTGGGGCTGCAGCATGCCGCGCAGGGCCTTGAGCTCGTGGATCTGGGTGAGCATGCGGTCGCGGGCCAGCAGCACGTCCAGGTGGCGGCCGTCCTCCAGCACCTGGCTGACGGCGGCGATGGTGCCGTCCAGCTTGGTCAGGCTCAGGTGCAGCCTTTCCACCTGCAGGTAGAGCGACTTGGCCTTCACCTGCCGGATCTTCTCCACCTGCGGCAGGGAACGCAGCGGGAGCGGAGACGTGGGTGAGGAAGGGTCACATAGAAGGTATGGAAGTTATGGCACTAGAGGAGAGTGCATACAGCTAATGGGGAAAACAAATGGAAGGAAATAATGGATCATAACGAGGGAATGCACGTATTTAAGCTTCGTGGTTATTTGAATGAACAACAAACTGCTGTTGTGTACCCTCCAGCTACTGTATAACCCTGCTAAACAGACAGAATTTTACAAATACAATTAGGGCATTTAGCAGACGCTTTTATCCAAAGAGACGGTTAATATCGGTTAATACACACATTGACACACCGACGGCAGATTCAACCACCGACAGCCAGCTCGTCAGGAGCAGTTAGGGTTAATATACTACTACTTATATATACTATAAGTGTCTTGCTCAGGGACAAATCAACACTCAGCTAGGAGGAGCTGGGGACCGAACCTTTCGGTTACAAGGCAACTGCTCTACCTCCTGGGCTAAGCCGACCCACACTGTGTGACACGCGTACACTGCTTCCAAAATGGCGACCGCCTTGTGATGTGACCTGGCAATGCACAAGCCCTACACAGGAGCAATGCCAGTGAATGCACGGCCAGCCATTTCCCATGTGGCTATTTGTATTCTCCTGTTAGTACAGTTTTGTTCCAATCATGTTAAGAAGCAATGCGGTGGCCAACTGCTATAAGAGCATCAACAAACTAACAGTGAGGAGTGCAATGTTACCAAAGAGTTAATGTTACCAAAAGATTGATTGGCTACATTGTGATTCATACAATGTGATAACCAGTAACAACTATTGCTAGTAATCATTCTCCATAGGCCAAGAAATGAATGACTAAGTAATGTAGTAATAATAGCAAGCAGAGAGTTAATTGGTAACTGGGGGGGATCAAGATTAAGACACCTTTCGGTAAGATATCCCCTAAACTAAATACTACTTCCACCCTATCATTATGCGCAGCAGTTGGTGAGGAGATTCACTGTGTGTGTGTGTGTGTGTGTGTGTGTGTGTGTGTGTGTGTGTGTGTGTGTGTGTGTGTGTGTGTGTGTGTGTGTGTGTGTGTGTGTGTGTGTGTGTGTGTGTGTGTGTGTGTCTAGCAAGGGTGTATAATAGCTTGGGGGGAGGGGGGGGGTTCTGAATCTATATGACCACTTTTGATGCTGTGGGGGGGGTGGTTTAGGCCCCCCGAGGGAAACAAAGGCTGCGGCAGAAAAAAAAGAGGGTGCCCCTTTGTGCAACTTAAGAGCGGGAGCCACACTGTAACCGCTTTTATGATGGCCCAAGACAAAGGGGGCAGAAACAGCCTTTCCCCGTCTCTGGGGGACAAAGACAAGCTTGGGTTCACCGGTTGGAACACAAACACGCAGGAAGACCGCAGTCTGAAGAGCGTTCCCGGGCAGATGCACGGCACAAAGGAACCAAAACTAGATGAAGCCTAACCATGTGTTGATGTAGCTATGTATGCATGCATGTATGTTTGCATGTGTGTATACAGTGTGCGTGTGTCTGTGTGTGTACCATGTGTATGTGTGTCTGTGTGTGTACCATGTGTATGTGTGTCTGTGTGTAAAGAGTGTTCATGCTTATGTGTGTGTGTGTGTGTGTGTGTGTGTGTGTGTGTGTGTGTGTGTGTGTGTGTGTGTGTGTGTGTGTGTGTGTGTGTGTGTTAGTATACAGTGTGTGAGTTCATACAGTGTGCGTGCATGTGTTTCATAGCGACAGCCTGTAATGACTCCGAAAGGCAGAGTAAAGACTGTAGAATGAAGTGTGTGAACCCTGGCCCTATACGGTGCATTAAAACCAGGAGGTTTTCACTTACCCATGTTCTGTGTGACACTTTGACCTCACCTCTCTTATTGCAGGGGCACCCCCCCCCCACACACACACACACACACACTCACATCTGAGGGAGAAAGACGTAGGGCCATTTTTTCCTTTACAACGTTACTGGACCCCTCTGGCGGAAGGGTGGAAGGGAAGGATTTCC
Source organism: Gadus morhua (assembly GCF_902167405.1). Lineage (NCBI taxonomy): Eukaryota > Metazoa > Chordata > Actinopteri > Gadiformes > Gadidae > Gadus > Gadus morhua. The sequence goes on from NC_044069.1 coordinate 13,917,172, forward strand.
ATTTAATGGAAGACTGGCAAGTATTAGGTTCAATTAACAGCCTCCCCTCAATCTGCCATCCGCTGGCAGTACAAAGCCCCCGTCCAGAACACACAGACACACGCCATACAGCCAACACACCAACGCCATACATTACAGTAATGGAGTGCACGTCAAGAGGGGGTTGGGGGAGAGAGAGGAAAGATTAAGGAAAACAGAAAGAAAGAGGAAGTGAATGAAAGAGAAGGGGGGGGGAAGAGAGAGAGAGAGAGAGAGAGAGAGAGAGAGAGAGAGAGAGAGAGAGAGAGAGAGAGAGAGAGAGAGAGAGAGAGAGAGAGAGAGAGAGAGAGAGAGAGAGAGAGAGAGAGAGAGAGAGAGAGAGAGAGAGAGAGAGAGAGAGAGAGAGAGAGAGAGAGAATTATTGAAGTGGTTTTAAGGGTTTCAAAAACATTACTTTCCCAAGAAACCTTAAACCTTGGGGTTCAAGGAAGGGGAAGGGGGGGGGGGGTCTGATAGCCTACACACTCCATTACATCTTTACTGCGTTGCCGCCTGGCAGTTGTCGCCCATTGGCCCCGCGTGGATTACACCCGGTTCGGTACACTTCACGGTTTAACTGCGGCCCCTAAACCATGGCTGTGCTTTGGTATAGTATTCCTGCGCCCGCCTCATTTAAGGCAACAACGCCTTCAGCGGAAACACTACTTCTCATAAATGTGACATGGAAGAAGGAAAAAAGAAATCTTAAGAGGATTTTAATAATTGCTTTCTTCCCATTAAGCAGATGCTTGAGTCCAAAGCGAGGTGCAGTGAGGTACTTAAGTTACAGCACATAATGAGCAGGAAGGGGGTTAGGTTTCCGTACAGGTAATCTTTGTACTTTAGACATTAGGGGGTTTGAACACACAACCTTTCGGCAAAACCACAAGGATATCCTGCCATTTGTTGAAGGACGTTGTTGTGGGTTTGTGGTGTGTGGCGTGTGTGTGTGTGGTGTGTGAGGTGCGTGGTGTGTGTGCTAGTGTATGTGTGAAATATATTGGTGTCAGTACAAAATTAACGATGTTTGGACTTCTATCTGCTTGTCAATGCGTTCAATGTATTTTACATCAGTCTAAGCCAGCGAAGGACAAGAAAAACAACAATGTACGTCGGATTCAATTCAAATGCAAAGGCAGGAAGAACAATGCAAAGGCAGAACCTAATGACGCGTGTAAATGTATGTAAATGTATCCTTTGTAAAATGGGGGGAAATCACAAACCACGCTGCATCAACTAATACCAGAACTATTCTTCTGCTGTGGGACCTCAGTTGTGTTTTATGTATGCGTTACTTAATTTAACGCAACCCTCTCCCTTTAAAAATTAACATCACATCTCAAGGGACTTAAAGATAAATAACAGTGGAGGGCTCACCTTCCAGAGCAGCTCACTCTCCCTCTCCTCCAGCGCCTTGCGGTGACGGAGGACGATGGCCTTCACTTCCGTGTGCACCACCTTGGCCTTGATCTCCACCTGCTCCGCCATGGCCTGGGCCTTCTCCATGCTCAGCTGTGGGAGGGACCGGGTGGGGGGGGGGGGGGGGGGGGGGGGGGTGGAGGGATGAAGAGCGAGTGTGGCAGGGAATACAGCTCTGTAGTCGCTCAGACCACGTTATAATTCATTTGTTTACCAGTATTAATTAAGAAATGTTCAAAAGTAAACGAAACAAGCATCATTTTTTATGCATACACGCACAATATGAAAGGATACGCCGATATACCTGTCAAATGGCGTTGTTTTCTGTCTTTCCCAGATTCAGTTGTTTCTTTCTAAATGAATCATTGAATCATCCAGAAGGAGAGTTGGCGGGGTTAGCATCTGCTTTCCCTTAACTGCCTCCATTGAGCTAGCAGTAGCCAAGCTCTAACTCAAATCTACAGAGGAGGCGAACAGAAAGGAAATGCTAACCCAGCAAACTCCCCTTCTGGAAGATTCAGTGATTCATTTGGACTCGTGTGAATCATGGCAAGACAGGTAAACCGCAATTTACAGGCGGATCCTTTTATAAAGTATGCATATTAAAAAAATATGATTGTTTGGTTTCAATGCCTCCATGTTAACTTTTTGCCAAATGTATGAATAAATACTAATAAATGGATAAATTTTGAAGCGTTTTGAGTGACTACAGAACTGAATAAAATCTGGGTAAGAAAGGCAAAAAACAAGTAAAGATAACTCGGCAGAAGATTTTTCACCAACATGTGAATGTGAATCCTAATCCCCCAATTAAACAGGGTTTACATATCTTATTTTATTTATTTCTTATAAAAAGGAGACAAATTTATGACATAAGTGCGCTATGCGTGCGAGTTAGCAGCAATGACTTCCCATCCTGTCAATGCAGGGAACAGACAGGACGCAGGATATGGAGCAAAAGAAAATAACAAAAAAGGGGAAAGGCAAGTGAGAGAGCGAGGGTCGGTCGACACGACGCGGGGCAAAGCTCCCCACGGCCAATGAAACGCCGCTGTCAGGGCCCCGCCCATAAGCAGCAACCTATCACTTTCTCACGTGGTGGGAGCGAGCGGTGGAGGAGGTGTGTGTGAGGGGAGGGGCTGGAGGAGTGTGTGAGTGTGTGTGTGTGTGTGTGTGAGTGTGAGTGTGTGTGTGTGGAGGAGGAGGAGCTGCAGAGGTCAGGAATAGCGAGTGGTTACATGCTGGGACAGCACGGCTCTGCTTCCTAATGAGGCGGGGCTTACGCTGGCCCATCGGCTGCCACTCAAACATACTGGCTGGAGGCGGCGCCGGCCTTTTGGCCACAGGAAGACCTGCCGACGGCCCTTTAGGGGGAAAACGACTTCCCTTCCGTCGTCCAAGGGATATTTGGCTGATCCATAGGCTAGACATCGAGCTGATGAACTGATTATAACATGTGATGAAGTGTGAATGCGTCAGGCTGTGAATAGGCGTGCAAAAGGTTTTTCCTTCAGGTTGAGAATTTTTCAGTTTTGTGTTGTTGGATATTATTGTATGGTTTCTCTCACGGTCTTATGCTGAATGGATAAGCTAAGAGTACCACGGCTAGCTAGGTTAACTGTCCCCCTCCAAAGGATTAGAAATGAGAGCATCGTCTTAATTAAAAAGATCCATCAAAAAAGATCAGGAAAGAACTGGCCTCCTGTCACCCAACCCAAAGCTTCCGCCTCACGCAGAGCCACAAAGCACGCGGCTCCTGAGGTCTAGGTTGCAACCCCCGCAGTGGGGGGAAGGCCCGTTTTTGTTACGCTCTTTGTCCTCCCCTTCTGCCCTATTGCTCTCTCTTTTGCCTTTTCTCGGGGTAGGGGTGGGTGTTGGCGATGGCCACACGGGGGGGGGGGGAGCTGGACCTCACAGGGACAAGCAGGGAGTTGGATAAGGCTTCCTTTGTGACACAAGCCACAGAGGGCAAAGGTCAACTAAAACCTCTGAGGTCATAATCTACGACCCGGGCCCTAAGACGCGCCCCACCCCTTGGTAGAAACAATGCCTAGCGCGGGGGTGGGGGGCCTTTTCTCCCTGGCCTGGCTATTCGAGACAGGCAGTTAAAGGGTCAGCTAATTCAGGCCCTCAGAAGAAGGTAGCGGATTCAGAGAGGAAGGGGAGGGAGGGAGGGCTGTAAAAAGGGTGGCATTAGGAGAGATCTTTTTCTAAGCCCTTTCTCATAATGTTTTTTTTTTTTTATGTACAATCAATCTCTCTTGGTCATGCGAGTGTCTTTTTCTTCCCTCTCCCTTGTTTCAGCTCTCTCTCTCTCTCTCTCTCCCTCTCCCTCTCCCTCTCCCTCTCTCCCTCTCTCTCTCTCTCCCCCTCTCCCCCTCTCCCCCCCCCCCCCCCCCCCCCCCAGCCTGGACATTCTCATGTAGCGCGGCCACGGCTCGGACAAAGAACAGAAAACTGACCAATGGGTCGCCCTGACCAGCCAGCAGGTCAGTTGGTCAGAGGTCGGGGGAGATAATGGATGTGGAGAGGGCGGAAATTTCCGACCGCAGGGGAACGGTGCGTGCGTGTGTGTTTACGTATACTCTAGCGTCGGTGTTTACTCCTAGGTTACCTGGAACGTAGTAGAACACCAAATGCACACAAACCCAAAAATTGGTTTGAAAATGTGTGTGAATGAGAACTAGTTTAAAGATTGCAGTGTTTCCCTTTCATGCTCCCAGCAATGGTGCAGCGGCGATGCTGGTTTTCTAAAATATGCAAAATGATGTCGGAGCCCAAAATAATATTGTTTATAATTTATTATTTATGATAAATATATATAAGGTGCCCCTTCTTGCACCAAAATAATGTTCTGCTATAGAACAATATATAACGGCAACAATAATGGCACCAACTACTTGTTTGTGCACAATAGTGCGCCTGCATACTATTTCTTGTCGAGTTATATTGTTACACCATTTGAATGCACTCAGAGCCCTGCTGGAAGGAACCAGTGATCCCACTGAAACCTCTCTGTGTCCACACGCACATCACCGCCGTGCACCCACATATAAACAAAGTAACACACACCCAAACAGGCACACACCTCAGCGCTGCTGCTCGAGAAATAGAATCATAGAGGAAACACTGCTAAATGACGCCAACATGCCTTCGATTGTGTCAAGTGTGCGAGAAAGAGGGACCGAAAGGTCAAGCAGGCTCGTCACGTGACCGTGAGTGCGCTGGGCCAGCGCGGCGGGTTTCATCGCTGCGGGTTTCATCGCTGCGGGTCACAGCATTGCTCCGCCTCCTTTGTCGTGTTGCATAACCTGATTGGTCACCCGGAACGACATTCAAGGAATGGTTGTTCTGAGTGCCGCTGACAAAAAGGGCGGCCCACCTCATCAGAAACGGACGTACTGCGGGTTTTCTGAGGCCACCTCGGAAATCGCAGCCAGGGCAGAGAGAGAGAGAGAGAGAGAGAGAGAGAGAGAGAGAGAGAGAGAGAGAGAGAGAGAGAGAGAGAGAGAGAGAGAGAGAGAGAGAGAGAGAGAGAGAGAGAGAGAGAGAGAGAGAGAGAGAGAGAGAGAGAGAGAGAGAGAGAGAGAGAGAGAGAGAGAGAGAGAGAGAGAGAGAGAGAGAGAGAGAGAGAGAGAGAGAGAGAGAGAGAGAGAGAGAGAGAGAGAGAGAGAGAGTCACACTCGGGAGGGACTCTCTAACACTATGACCTTAACTAGGAGCCTTGCAATATGCATGCACACATGACTCTCTCAAACCAAGCCCTGCAGGTGAAACCTGAACAGCCGGTCTGTGCCAGATTCAATATGTAACTAAATGTTTTCTTCGTTGGTGCGTTTTTTTTTATTATTATTGTTTGAGGGTGGCTGCTGCTGCTGCTGTTCTACCAGGTTTTGTGTAGGCTGGTAAAATAGTTAAATGTCACTGGAACTGACCTGATTAACCATAAAGGTCAACTAGAGTGACTAAATAGAGAAAATAAATATTAAATAAATAGAAGAGCCAATCCAGGCACAAGCTGATCTCGAAGCGATGGTGTTTGAGTAGCTCTGGCCTTATAAGTGGGGCAGGAGTAGGGAGGAGGTCAATACAAGGCAGGGAGATGACCAGGAATCATGTGGCTCTGTTTGTGGGCTCTCTCTCACTCTCTCTCTCTCCCTCTCTCTCTCTCGTATCTCCTGCTGCTCCTTTACATGCCTATCATTCAGGGTGGAAGGCCACAGCTGGAGTTCAGGGGAGGGGGTGGGAGGAGGAGGAGTGCAATGCAATGCAATCTGCAATCAGGCCATGAAGAGAGAGGCTAGTGCTTGTGTGGAGTGTTTCCCGCTAATGTGTTCTCCTTGTTTCAAAGGGAGTGCCAGGAGGGAGCGAGTGGGGGGGATGCAGACTGTTGGCGGGGGATGTTTCCTTCTCTGGAATCCCTTTAAATACCTCACTCCCCCCTCCCCACATACCCCACTCCCAGCTTCCCCTCCTCCACCCCTTTGACCTACAGTCCCAGCCCCACCCCCTCCGACCTCACCCCATGCGACCCCTCCCAAGCATCAGGCCTGACCAGCTGGACCACCTCTTAACCCCTGGCTTTCTCCCGGCTCTGGTCCCTCTCAAACATCAAAAACTTGATTGGTAGCCCGCTAGCCCACCCCTAGCCCGCAGCTACCCCAGCATCTATAGCGCTTCTCAAAGGTACAGCTGCCTGTTTTAACATACGCCGCCAGCGGCGTTCGTCCAATGAGATCGAGACGTTTGAGGGGTCTAATAGTGGCTCCATACAAGAATGACCTGTAGATCATCCTATACATCAAGGCCTCTTAATTGATAAATACCAATATTTGCGTGTGCATGTGCGCATGAGTGTGTCCGTGTGATTGAAAACAAACCCGCCCATTTTTTTTATCCGAGTCGCTGCAGTGTGTTGGACTAGGGAACATATAAAATCTAATTTCCCCAGCTCAAATCAACACCTAACGTCATTATAGCGGCATCGTTTTAAACGGGGACCTCTGGGTCACATGCTGTTGGTCCAGGGCTGTGGTGGTGGTGGTGGTGGTCCGGTACCTCCTGCGACCACAATGGAAAGCTGCCCCATCTGGCACGGGGCATCTTTTAACAGCTCCGATTGGAGCGCTGACATCTGCTCATAAAGCCAGCCCTCTAAAGTCCTTCCCCAGCCGCTCTGCACTCTGCGGCTGGCCTCCCTTTGTGTGGGCGGGTCAATACATCTGCACAGCGTCAATGTATTGATCCCGGAGCGGGATAATACATCAGACGGATTGAGATGCAAATTGGCACGCAATTACCAAAAGTAACCTGGAGCTTGTCGAATGCGTCGAGGGTTTCAGCGGCATGTGTCGTTTGTTTCTGTGAATGAAGATTCGAGGGTTACCACCCGGTTGTTGTGCTTTTGTTGTGCTTTTGTTGCGTTTTGCTTTCGTGCGTAGTGAATTTGTCGATGCAGAAATGTGATTTCTGTTGCTTTATAAATCAGCCCTGGAAATTGCAAAGCAACAACATTTACACTGACGGCTAATTTCCTCTAAATTTTAAAAACACACTAACACACACACACACACACACACACACACACACACACACACACACACACACACACACACACACACACACACACACACACACACACACACACACACACACACGCACGCACGCACACGCGCATACAAATGACCATGCGGCCTTGCGTCACAAATCTCCATGACTAATATTGATGTCCCAATTGAGGGACGGGGGTGTCCTCCATGTCCTCCGCACTGTCGCAAATTAAATTCGGAACTGGATCAATACACACCCTTATCAGTTTCATCACACCCGATAGATGTATCAGAGCACACGTCGAAATGTCCAACCACATCCGATCGGAGATATTGTGTTTACATTTCCGAGCCACCCAGCTTGAGAGTGTGAGGTCAGTCCGCACAATTAAATGGATATTAATCAAAATCCCTTTTCAATTAATGGTGAAAGATCCCAAGTAATGTATTGAAATTAAAATCATATTCTTCCCATCGCTACCGCTAAGGACATGGCACAGAGCCAAGTGACATGGCGGCCCGGTGGTCCAATGAAATCGATGACATGTTAATCGCAATGAATAATCACAACACTGATTCAAAGGGGGGGGGGGGGTCTCACCTGCACGGCGTGTCGGCCCTGCTGGGCGTCGGCCAGCAGCTGGGTGGTGACGGCCCGGGAGTCCTGCACGGCGTCCTGCAGGTACACCAAGCTGTGGCCCATGTGGCGCCCCGCGCTGCACTCCCTGCAGACGGGCACCGAGCAGCTCTCACAGAAGAACAGGAACACCTGCACACAGAGGGAGAGAGAGGTAGGGTAAGAGAGAGAGAGAGAGAGAGAGAGAGAGAGAGAGAGAGAGAGAGAGAGAGAGAGAGAGAGAGAGAGAGAGAGAGAGAGAGAGAGAGAGAGAGAGAGAGAGAGAGAGAGAGAGAGAGAGAGAGAGAGAGAGAGAGAGAGAGAGAGAGAGAGAGAGAGAGAGAGAGAGAGAGAGAGAGAGAGAGAGAGAGAGAGAGAGAGAGAGAGAGAGAGAGAGATTCTTTTTAACCCATGTAATTACAGAAGAGTGATCGGCCTGGATTTTTTTTTTCCTCCTCTTTGATTTGATGCGGTCAGGGAGGCAGGGATTCAGTGAACTTCACGCATGTCTTGTGCGTGTTTGACGCGACCCGAATCGGTGCAAAGCCATCCCTCTGATAGGGCGAGAGGACTCCCAGCTGGGTGTCACGGCCGTCGATTGGATGAACATCATCGGGTCCCCCACCCACTGTCAACATGTGATGAGCCGAATCAATGCACGCATTGTAATGTTTAATGGCACATATACATATCAGGGCTCCAGAGTGCGCCTAATTTGGGCGCACATGCGCCTAGATTCGGGGTAGTGCGACTGAAAATCTATCTGGTATAATTATTATTATTATTTTTTTTTACAGAGCAGTCTATTCATAATATTGTAATAACCACGGAAGAAGCAGTGAATGAAGTATTGATTAGACAGCGATTTATTAGATTCCTAATAAACCGTTGGAACACGCAAGACCGGTAACAATAGCAACGCCGGTAAACAAACCCGCGAAGCCCAATCCAGCGGCCTTTACTACGAAGCTCGATTAGAGGGTTAGCGAGGTATGTTAGGCTGAAAGCCTGGGTTAGCTGTACCATGAAAGTCGATCTCTTTAAGCGTCGCTGTATCACCATTGGTGACTGACGCTCGCAACCAAACCTGGTCGGGAGCAGCTTTTCAGCGAGTCTACCCGGAGATCGGCTACTTATATCGGCGTGCGCAGCTTCCTAGCCCCTCCTCCGATAATGGCGTCACCATTTGTGGGTGTTCCCATGGACCTCGGCGCACTTATCGTACAGGCGTCTCTCCGGAGACAGAGGGTTTTTGGGACAGAACCGATCCCTTGGCATTGTCTGACGATCTTTATGAGAGATACCCAAATTAAAAATTTAGGCGCACCAGTGCACCCAAGGAAAAAGTTAGTCTGGAGCCCTGCATATACACAAACAACAAGCGGCCCATACATATACATGGTTGACAGGGGGGGGGGGGGGGGGGTGAGTCTGAAGTGTCCCGGCACCCCCAGAGAGAGGCTGCATCCTCCAAGAAAGGAGCAAAGCATTAGAGATCACTTGCTGGATCAATCGCTCCAGATGGGCGTTTGATTAATGCATTAATCAAACGCATTACTTTTGGGTCAGGCAAACAAACTCTATCTTTAAGAGAACATTGATTAAAAATAAATCAAGTAACTCAAAAGTATCTGTGGATAAAGTTAACCTATATCCACAAACATAGCCCTTCCATAAAACCCATGACAGAATGCTGATTGGCTGTAATGAGGAGCTAATTAAATATGCGCTGACCATCATATACCCCAGAGAGACACGGGATCAATGGCTTCCAATAGCAGGAGATCCGAATGGAGGGGGCGGGGCTTACAATCAATCCATCAATAATGGCTGATTCCCCAGTGGGAGTAGGAGAACAATCTAAATAGGACACACCAACACACACACAAAAGAAACTCCTCCTTTCTGACAGCCACTCCTCCCCCCCCCACCATCTCTTGGATCCCTTTTCTCCATATTTCTCTTGCCTTTCCTCTTTCTATTGAATCTCGCCTATTAATGTCATCCCAACTCACAGCTCCCCAGCTCCCCCCCCTTCTCCGGAGACCCCCCTCCCCAAAAGCTTACAAATGCTCCCCAAATACCGAGGGGAAGGGACAAAACAAAAGGCTGGAATGCTGCGGGGGGGGGGGGGGGGGGCTTGGGGGGGATGATGGATGGATAGGTGTGAAGCATAGTGTCATGGCAGAGAACCTGTGTGTGTGTGTGTGTGTGTGTGTGTGTGTGTGTGTGTGATTTTATGATGACATTTGCATTAAATTGATCGACCCCCCACTATTGAGTCCCAACACATTAAATAATGTCTGTAGTGCCTACAAAACCCACCAAGCTAAATCCAGCTGTGGTTATACGGAGGCCGTATAGATATATAGAACACCTCCACTGGGAGGGAGCAGAATTGCCTATAAACTCTTGACCCGACACTGCGTGCGTAGTACACACACACACACACACACACACACACACACACACACACACACACACACACACACACACACACACACACACACACACACACACACACACACACACACACACACACACACACACACACACACACACAGGGTCAAGGATTGCATAACACGCTGGCCTCAGCCGATCCATATTATTGATTAACCAAACGGATACAGGTTGCTGCACTAAAGAGAGCCAGTCTCCTCTCTCCCATTCTACTCTGGCCTCGGTATTCTCCATCTCCGCCTCTCACCTCCGCTTCAGTAGCTTTGCTTCGCTGCACTTGAGTAAACATGCTCAGGGAATAATAGACCCCAGACAATGTTCTCAACAGGGTTAGCCTAACCCTAAACTACACAATAAAAGGATGGGGAAAGAGAGAAAGCCTAGACTATATATAAGAGAGAGAGAGAGAGCGAGAGGGAGCCTCAGAATTACGTGAGTCTACTTCAGAGGCCCTGGACCCAAATCGCAGTCCTTTTTTTTTTTAAAAAAAAACTGACAGACACATATTAAACATGCGTTTCGTCGGCATGGAGGTGCGGAGCCGGCCTGGCGGCAGCCGGATCAGCTCAGGAGCCCGCTGGGGAAGTGAGTCATTGTAAATCCTTCGTGTGGATGGATGGATGGATGGATGGATGGATGGATGGATGTTCACCCCTTGTCTCAGTCAAATCCAAATAGCTGCATGGACAAGGCAGACCGGTGTGTTCACAACACCAACACAGGTATAAAACCAAATAATACATAGGTTAATTTGTTCAAATATACAAATACATAACTATAAGGTTCTGACGTTGGACCTAAAACAGTGAAACACATGCAACATTGACTACACAATACTGTAAGGTCCAGTGGGCTGGGCTTAGCAACGCAACCGTAGCTTAGCCTAGCGCTAGCAGGCAGTAGTAGGCTTGGCGGCCGAGCCCCCTCCACGGCCCCTCCCCCGCTCTTTCCTATAGGTGCTGGGGACTGGGGTAGAGGGCACGGGCCTGACCAGCCAGTCACATCCAGCGTTGGAGCATTCGCTGGCTGCGTGCACACTACACACCCACTTTTGCGGGTGGGGCTGGGAGGAAGTAGGGCTGGGGGGCACGTGGTGGGCCCGTAACATCACACTGCAGTGCCAGGAAGCAGCGGCTGTGAAAGGAGCACTTCTCTGCCTTGAGAACAAGCCACGGGAGGTGGGGGGGGGGGGGTAGACCCTCCCCTTTCTCCCCGTCGTTGTCAGTCGCTCTCGTTTGTGAACACAACGAACCGTGACATATTATTCGGACAAGGTTGTGGTTCGACTGAAGCGAGCTCGCCTTGAGTCAAGAGGCAGAGCAGCAGCATGCATGGCTCACCGGAGTCCTCCCAGAGCACCTCGCTGAAGGTCTCGAGCAGACACACACATGCTTTCTCTATAAGAGTCGGGGGAGGGGGGGGGGGAGAGAGAGAGAGAGAGAGAGAGAGAGAGAGAGAGAGAGAGAGAGAGAGAGAGAGAGAGAGAGAGAGAGAGAGAGAGAGAGAGAGAGAGAGAGAGAGAGAGAGAGAGAGAGAGAGAGAGAGAGAGAGAGAGAGAGAGAGAGAGAGAGAGAGAGAGAGAGAGAGAGAGAGAGAGAGAGAGAGAGAGAGAGAGAGATGGCTGCACGCAAACACAGGCTGGCGCGCACACACATTCCAAGGAGCCGACGTCAGTGAATTGGACAGCCGCTGCCGAACACTTCCAAAGTCTTCAAAAACTAAAAGACTTTATTCAATTACGGTGAGCTATTATCAAAAAGAAAAAATATCTATCTATTCTAAAAAAAAGGAATAATAAAAGGATGAGCCTTCTTTCTTTTTCATATATTTTAAAAGGACAAGAGAGAGTGGTTACAAATAAAGTAAAGATAAAAGATAATAAAGGACCTCGGGACCGTGGTACAAATGCCTTTCCTGGAATCGCAGAAATCCAGAAATTTCGTAACTTAAAGTTATCGTTTGGGGTTGAGGGCAGCTAAAGGAAAGCTTTGCTTCGCCAACAGCAAATCCTTTCCCAAACTCAGACCACAGATCACATCCTTCCAACGTGTTAGCAAGGAGAATATGATCACAGGATCAGGGATCAACAACCAAACCATTACCCAACTCACAGAGCACCGATGTAGCTGATATAACGATTGGCCACATAATTGCACATGAACAAACTTTCACTCAAAGCACATCAAAAAAAAATTAACTAAGGGAGGACGAAAAAAACAACAACTTTATAGTAGGCAGGCACACACACACCCACACCCACACACACACACACACACACACGCTCCATAGCGTGCATGCCATTTCACCTCTCAACTCTCCTTTCCTTCCTTTCCCTTCTCTCACATCATAAACTTGAGTTGACACACACACACACACATACATACATACATACATACATACATACATACATACATACATACCGGTACACACACACACGCACACACACACAAGACACGCCTGCTGGTGTTTTGAAACCCTGCCAGATACTACATACTGTATAGGGGGGCGGTGGTCACAGCCAGGCCCTCTGATTGGCTGACCCGCTCACACCGAGAACGAAAACAAACCACAGTCAGCTGGCCTCCTCCTTAGCTAGTGAGCGTGAGCGTGTGTGAGCGTGAGCGTGTGGGTGTGTGGCAACTGAGGCGGAGAGAGAGCGGGGGAAAGAGAGAGCGAGAATGGGGAGCAGACAGAAGAGTAACATGAGAAAGAGAGGGAATAATATGTCATGGGAGAGAGCGACAGGAGAGAGCGACAGGAGAGAGCGACAGGAGAGAGCGAGAGGGAGAGAGAGAGAGGAAAGACAGAGACTGAGAGAGAGGCAGGGGACTGAAACAAAGAGGAGAGAGAGAAGCCAGGAGCTCTGCAAGGGAAAATGGAGCAGGCAGATGTATGTCTTATGTACACAGTTGCATTGCCCAAGGCAATCTGAGTGTACCACACCGTGTGACACACACACACACGCACACACACACACACACACACACACACACACACACACACACACACACATACACGTTAACACCCTAGGAAAAAACGTACTCGAAATCCAAAACAGTACTTTTACACGAAGGTCGGAACGCACAAGCGTGACGACCCAGAGACGAATTCCACAGCCTAATTAATCAACAGTAATTACATCTGATAAAGGGCCTACTAAACAAACTGTATCATGTGCACAATAGAGTTTTCACAATGGACAATGTCGTGTGTTGTCTAATGCAAACATGACAAAGGACTTCCTCTCAGTCCTTAGCATACAGAGCCCAGAGGCTTCAGATAGGGCATCAAAGCTAGGACACACACACACACACACACACACACACACACACACACACACACACACACACACACACACACACACACACACACACACACACACACACACACACACACACACACACACACACACACACAGGAAATAAAGGAGCTGTTCTCTAATTATTGGGCACATGTTGTGCATTAAAACTGTGGAAGTCCAACTTCACATAATCTCTGCAGCCTGCTTGTGACAAACACCCACACGCACGCACGCACAAACACACACACACTAAGTGCCCACAGATGGACGACGGACGTGTTCGTCCCAGGAAACAGAAACGCTGGCACCGCGCGTCTGTGTGTAGGAGATAGCGTCTACGGTTACAGCTTCTGAGAAACGAGAGAATGCTCCCGAGGAGAGCGCCGGTTGTCCTGGCCTCAGCCTCACTCTGCTCCTCACCTCGCCGTCGTTTAACTAGCCACAGCTCCCAGCCCCTTCCCCTAGCCCACACCTCTCACCTCTGACCCCTCCCCATAAAACCCACTCCCCTGGGGAGGTGTGTGTGTGCCTGTGCGCGTGTGTGGGGCAATCTCCATGGCGATAGCAGCTTGCCCTGAAAAGGAAGGGGGGTGTTGGGGGGGGGGGGGGGAGGTGCGCTCCGCTTTGCCAGATTATCATATCATTAGAATCAGCCCCCTCCCTGTGGCAGGACAGAGCTGTGGAAGTGTTTGTATGCATGAGGGGGTGCCATCACGACGTGTGGGGGCCACCGTTTGATGTAATCCAATTTTCCGTTTCCAGCGCATAAGCAGTGAGGGGGCCGCCCGGGGCCGGCCAGCGCACTCCGCACACAGGGACAGCTGGCACGGAGAGGCTTTGAGCGCCAATAGGCCAGCATATTTACTAATGTGTGTAAATAGACCACCACCAACTAATCTGAATGTTAATGCTACACCCCGGCCGTCTGCCCAGCCACCGCGACGGTGGCGGCTCGACCGTTCGACCGTTCGACTGACCGACCGACCGGGGGAGACCAAACTGAAAAAAGCTTTTCGGGGTAATGTCGCGGGCGGCTTCCAAACAAGGGTCTTTAGGATGTTTTGTTAGGGATTAATTGCGTTTACAGGCGTGCTTCCGCTTTGTCAGTGCGGAGCGGTGGAACAGAATAGCACTGGCTCTGTGTGAATGAACACCCTGGATTAGACCCCTGGCGAATCAAAACAAAAGGCGCCAGCCATTGAAGCCGTTGGGTCTACATCACAACACAAGACAACCGTAATGACTCATTAGTCTGTGGAACTGAATGGGGAATGTTTAAAGAACTGCAAACACTGTGGGTATTCATAAGTATTCCTACCAGTTAACAATGATTACATTTTTACAAATGTACTGCTACTAATAAGAATTATCCCCTAGTAAGTGGCCTAGTTTGATTCAAACACATATATTGTGTTTATATTGGAGCCTTTGAATCAAAGCCAAGCAACACACTAGTCCAGTGATACAAAGCAATTGTACTGCATTTCCATTATGAACAAAACTAAAAGCCCAACACACAATTGTATTTTTCCACAGCGAGAAGAACACAACAATGGCAGATCATAGGAAGACCTTGGAATGGTTACGCAACAATGCAGAGGAAAAGGCTCCTTGACTCGTGGAAAATGCAGCTCTTTTATGACGGCAAAGTCCCTTTAAATGGCCAACAGGGATGTATGGGTCCAATAGTATAGCGCACACGTAGGGGGTTGGGAGAGTGGTACTCGAGAGGTAGCTAGAGCTACGTAGGGAATGTTGTTTTAAACCTAACCTGTTCTGAGGAAGAGTAGGTACATACAGTATTTGTACATTCAAGTTGTTGTTTTTTTGCGACACTGAAAGTAGGGGGTTAGGTTCGATTTCTTCCGAATAACCTAGTGATATCTCAGTGATAAATTTAAAAATGTATACGTCAAGGGTGCAAGACATTAGAACGCTCCACGTCTCTTTTTTTGGATATCCAAATATTTGATTGGAAAACCTCACAAATAAGTCAAAGCTTAAGTGGATGTAATCGGGCCAGTCCTATACCAACCTATGGTGCCAGAATGTTGCATTTAATTAAATGGGCAATCTTATAGAAGTGAGGTGGTCAGCTAAAGCCAGACTAAGCCCTGAAAGCGTTGCTACAGGTCTGGGTGGCTCAGATAATGCGACTCTCTTAGTTTCAGAGGACATAACTTGATAGTTAAGCTGCCACAACTGAAATGCTCTTCATCATATCCTTCTTCAAATCGATTAAGAGATGGTAACAGCGATTGATCTATGATTGTGGCATTCTATGCCACAAATGTGTAAACATATAGAGGAGGATTTTATGAGTAATGCACATTCATCGTTTGTCTTGGAAACCTCGATCTTAAAAAATGCTTACTACTACTCTTAAAAAATGCATACTACTCAAAGTAGTATGTAAAGTCGTACACGAGCACAGAAAAGTATACATACACATCCCAAAAACACAGACACCTGACTTGCCCTATTCTAACCAACGAGAATTTGAATTTGGTGTTCATCAAACTAGTTCTGAATGAGCCTTTGTGAAAACGCTTTTTATTAGTTTTCAGTCTCCGCCGAGTAGGTGTCATTAATGGTGCCCCATTCAGATAGAGTTTCCAATGGGTCTCCTAGCAACCACACCTAAAAAAAAAGTCCCATAAAGTCATGGGACATGGGAAGCACAGGGCCGCAAAGTAGACCGAGACAAATCACAAATGTCGCCTGGTATAGGGGAGGGGAAAACACCCCCATTGCGTAGTTTAAAAAAACATTAATAACGAGTTGAACAGCCACGCTGGAGTGATGTCGCTCTGATGGAGTCTCTGTCGAGACGCACTGTGTAACAGCACACACACCTTCCCCTCTCCCCGCGACACACCTCATTCACAGACCTGGGTTGAATTATCGTCAATTAATCTAACGATCACTCAATTAATCATTTCATGACTAACATATCAGGATTAATGTTGAATGGCAGTTACAAGTTCCCAGAACTCAGTGAAGTCTCTTTGTATAACGATTGGCCCCGAGTAAAAAACGATCAGCTTTGATGAAGCAGAGAAGAATAAAAGCAGACAAAAGCAACAAAATGTCTCAAAAGAATTGGTTCAGAGTTAAAAATTCAAATAATTCAAATTATAAATCTGTTAAGTTCTTGCCCATTGACTTACCAGTACTTTAATATCTGACTGTTCAATGATGTTACGAAACTACTTAGATGAAAGAATCAGGCCTCATCTGGTTGTTGTGATTTTTGATTGTCAACACAATAGAGGAAGGGCCAAACGTGTTAACGAATGGTTCGCAGACCCATACTCCAAGCGGATATTCCTGCACGATATCACAAGAAACAAGCAAAACAACCACCCAGGTATTCTACCAATTACTGCCTTGTGTGAAGAAGACCGCATAATAGGGCCAATCACAAAGCTTTCCCCAAATCGTGGGACGGGTGTTAGAAGGAAGGAAGAGACACATTTATTCGAGAACAACTTGGGACTTATTTAAGGGTTTGGGAACGTGGGGCCAAAGTGTGCACCGTTTCAGAGCGGATCGATTCGAGCTTGTGTATCCCTTTCTTTAGACAACAACTGCCTCCTGCCCCTGACTCACAGGTAGCAGAGACGCAGGGGCTTATCCTGTGTCATTCCCCTCCCCGGGGGTCAGGACTGCATGACTTGAGTGAATGAGTGAGTGGGCTGAGGCATTACTGAGAAACAGAGCCCTTACTGGAAAAGTGAACCCACCTATTTACTGGCAATGGGCTGCAGAGGGAAGAGAGGGGGAAGGGTGGCTAAATCACCTCCACACAAAATCGAGACCCTAGTATGACCCATTTTTCTATTTTTTTTTCTTCACACACACACACACACACACACACACACACACACACACACACACACACACACACACACACACACACACACACACACACACACACACACACACACACACACACACACACACACACACACACACACACACACACTTTGGAATAGCTTTGGGAGGTGGGAACCTCTAAAGAGATCTGCCACATGCTAGACTTGGACCAATCTTTTGGACCATATGTGGATCATTTCAATGTTAATGATGAGGTGTTGAATCCCTCAGCCTCTAGTGGCACTTCCTGGAGAGTCGGATTAAGAACCAGGCCCTACCCGCCAGCCTTCCTGTTTTGAAAGGCCTTTTTAAGTCATTCTGGAAGGGCTGTATGGCTTTTGCTGGCTGGGAATGTCGAAACCCTGGTTCTGCCAACCACACGTGATAGGTCAGAAACTAGAAGACTAGAAGTCATTAGTTCTTTATGTAACCCTCAAACCCTCAAATCAGGCGCAAGTTGAGCGTTGTTTCTAGCGTGTCAGCCTTCTTCGGAATGCTGAATGAAATGACACAAACGTTTCATTCACAATTTGGCTAGAACACTGAAAAGGAAAATAAAAAAACAAGCTTGTTTTACTTGGTTAACAATTGAAGGGGCTTCCTTATCCATAGGACATAAAAAACAAAAACAACGTTAAGTATCAGCATGGAGGATAATTACTTCCCATCCTCTTTTTGTGATAGGGTTGAGGTTCATTTCATTAAAAAGGGCCACTACATTATTGATCAGCGATGATCTCAGGGATTAAAGGGTAAAAACAAAGCTGACCGTTGCTTCCTTCGCTCTCTCTAACAGTGAGCTAATGCAGGCGGCGTACCATAAAGAGAATATCAACTGTCATCAGATCAATAGATAGTGCAATATCTTCTCCTTCGCTGACTAAGCCATTATTGTGTTACAAGAAACGGAATAAAAAGAAGCCAGCATTCGCTGCGAGAGGTTTACCGTTTTATTCAACAAGGCTCAACCTTCTCCTTTTACGACTGTACCACCCTGATGGTTAGGGGAGTAGTACATTGCAGCCTAAAGCCAGAAAAAAAGCTCCAGTTCTTGGTGTGTTTTGCTGCTCTGGTGGGGATTGTGGCTCTGTGAATTTCTCCCCGGCTGCCTGTTGTTACGAGAGTTTTATAATATCTCCATGAGAAGGACGTCCAACAATTAGAGAAACATGTGTGCATGTCCGGCAGGGGTCTCTTTATTGCCCCAGTGTATGGTGTGGTACAGATTAGCCAGAAACGTACGTGCGTGTGTGTGTGTGTGTGTGTGTGTGTGTGTGTGTGTGTGTGTGTGTGTGTGTGTGTGTGTGTGTGTGTGTGTGTGTGTGTGTGTGTGTGTGTGTGTGTGTGTGTGTGTGTGTGTGTGTGTGTGTGTGTGTGTGTGTAAATCCAGCTCAGCACACATGCCTGGTGGTCTTCGGGGAACAAGGTGAAGAGCCACTAATCTCCCTTTGAACTTTAGTCCATATGGCCTGGTGTTTCTCTTGTTACACACACACAGACACACACATAATGCCATTACGCTACAAAGACCAGTAGGGCACGCACGTTATGCCATTACAGTGACGAATGTGACTCCCAGGCCGCTTGCAGTAGTTTGTGTGGCCGGTGATTGAGAGAGGGGTGGGCTCGGACCAACCTCCGACTGCCCAACCTGTTCAAGAAAGTACCGGCCGTTTCTAAATATCGATCCATTTGTTTTATCTCAGTCTAGACACGGACCATTCGTTTATAGTCATTGTCATTTGGCTATGAGACATAATCCATGGAAATAACACTAATTTCCCCTCCATCCCATTTAACCTTCCTCTACGCGTCCCAAAGCAGGTATAAAACAGCAGTCTTTAACACCACACGACATATTCTCCATAGCTCTTAGGATCTGATTTGTGTGTGTGTGTGTGTGTGTGTGTGTGTGTGTGTGTGTGTGTGTGTGTGTGTGTGTGTGTGTGTGTGTGTGTGTGTGTGTGTGTGTGTGTGTGTGTGTGTGTGTGTGTGTGTGTGTGTGTGTCTGGAATTCTCTCCCATCCACCCATGACGTTCCACTATCCTATCACCACAGTGTCCTCACATTCCCAGTAAGGAAGACCAGGCAACATCTCCAGTTCCTGGGGGCGAAGGGGGACCTTCCCGGCCGGTGATTCCCGGAGCAGTGATGCGTGTTCCTGGTGTTGCGTGCGGTGACTCACCTCATTGTCGTGGTGCTGGCAGAAGCTCATGCGGTCCTGGAAGAGGGAGAGCAGGGCGAAGTTGTTCTGCAGCGACTGGGCCAGGGACACCGTGCCCCCGGGCTGCCCGCCGTTGTTGCCGTTGGTGAGGGCGTTGGCGCGGCCGCCCAGGTGGAAGCTCTCGCTCAGGTGCTCGATGAAGTGGTCCTTGGTGAGGCGCACCCGCTGGTGGGCACGCACGCAGTTGTCGCACAGGTACTCCTGGCAGTCCAGGCAGTGGGAGCTGGCGGGGTTCTCCTCGTCGCAGGAGCTGCACTGGGGCTCCACGAGGAGCTGGGGACGCAGGAGGCCCCCGTGCTGGTGGTGGAAGCCGCCGCCGCCGCCGCCGCCGCCGCCGCCGCCCCCGCCGCCCAGCAGGCCCCCCCGGTGGAGGCCGTTCTTGTTCTGGTGCTGGTCCTCGGAGCTCACCACCACGTCCAACAGGTTGCTGAAGAGGAAGTTGGTGGAGGGGAGGGAGTCCAACCCAGCCTCCGAGATGGACACCTTCTGGTCGCAGGTGGGGCACCGGAGCTTGAGGGGGTCTCCCGGGCTAACCTGGCCCTCGAGGCACTGCCTGCAGAAGGCATGGAGGCAGGGCAGAACGTGGAGCCTCCTGGAGGTCTGACTGGAGGAGGTCGATGTGTGGGAGGAGGAGGAGGAGGTCGAGGAGTTGGACGAGATTGGCGCCGAGGAGCCGCAGAGCTCTTTGCAGAGCGGACACGTCTGCAGGTCAGTGTCGGGGAACGAAGCCATCTGCATCGCCACTATGAACAGCTTCGATTCAAAACGTGAATTAGTCCAGGAATCTCATTTGGGGGTGTGTTATGTTTGTGTTTGAGGTAGATTTATGAGGTATTCATGAAGTCGGATCACCCTTGCTTATCGACTTGTAAAAATTCTTACAGTAAATAACACTGAACAGATGCAAAAAAAAATGAGGTAGCAACTTTGAAATCGATAAGGTTGAGATCAACTTATCAGGAGACACATTTATCTACAACTAACAAGACAATTCATCCCCATAATAAGGCGGCTTAAAGAAAGGCATCGTTGTAATTTCTGAATAATCATAAACACGCACTTTAGCGCCTAGACGGGTAAAACGTTCGCTGACGTCTTGGAGGCTGGTTTCATGAAATAAATCTGTAATTGAAGTGACAGAGATATAGCGTCTAAGTATGAGGTGCGTCTCTCCTCCCCCACTGAGTCAACATGACTGCGGAGCCCCGTTGATAAAACGGGCGCACCAAGTAGCCTGCGAGGAAAATGTCCAACGTATACCCGTCCGCTTCTCAGAGTCCGTGTTGTCGTCTCCCCTCTAGTCCACCATCGGGGCCCGTTCCTCGGCGTCAGGCGCAGCCAGCGACCGGTGGTAGTAGCAGCAGCACTAGCCTCGGACCAGAAGACTCTAAATTATTCATGAAAGCGTTGGCACACAAGCGACACGGTCCATCGCGTGGACGCAAACCCGAGAGATCCAGGAGCCCCTGGACGTTTGAACGGAACGATCGCTGGACTCCGTAGCACGCAACACCTTTCCAACGATGTTGCACGCAATTTGCAAGTTTAACCCAGCTCCGGCTGGGAGGGAGCCCACTTCCTATTAACCTCTCCCTGGCTATGCATGCGCGGAGGAATGCAAAGGGCTTTTCCACGCGCCTCTCTGGAGGCTCCCGAGTGGGCTACGAGCCACTCAGTCCTGCGATCGTGCAAGAACACTGCCCTCTAATCTGGAAACCCGGTCTAAAACGACCAGTTCAGTATGGCGGTGCCCTCTCTTCCTTCTCCCCCCAGTTTTCAGCGATATAAACAAAACATGGAGAGTGCGCTCTACGCGCTGGTACCCCGTCTCGTGGGCGCGTATTGATAAGGTTGCTCCTCCAACCGCTGTAAACGGAGTAAAATGGACACACATTTCCGCCCTGAGCAGGGGGAGGGTGGGAGGTAGGAGGAGGGGCTGGTTCAGCGCTGCAAGGCTAGCCCCGGATTGGGGAGGGGAAGGGAGGCTCGGCTCTCTCAGGCACCGCGTGTGTGCGTGTGCGTGCGTGCGTGTGCGAGTGTGTGTGCTTGTGCTTGTGCGTGTGCGTGTGCGTGTGCGAGAGAGAGAGAGAGAGAGAGAGAGAGAGAGAGAGAGAGAGAGAGAGAGAGAGAGAGAGAGAGAGAGAGAGAGAGAGAGAGAGAGAGTTCATGAGCGTTTGTTATTTAAAAAGGTAAACGGTGATAAAATAATGAAATGTGTAAATCGTAGGGAATGTACACAGTTTTCCTTAATCCAGAAGTCACTGCATATGTTGTAAGTGGCGATATGTTACGTGGATATGTTTTTACGTTATATACAACCTTGCATTGATAAGGGCCTATGGCCCTTATCAATGCAAGGTTGTATATAACGTAAAAACAAAAGTAGAAACTAAATTTGGTTTCGATTTGATGAGCAGATGCGCTTATTGCAAATCATTGCAAGTGCCCCGTGCAATCACCCTGACGCCAGGGACCAGATACCCACTTTGTGGTCGTTCGCAACGCAGCCCGCAACGTGTCTCTGGCAAATACAGAATCCACAGAATGCTATTCATGTTGTCTCACTATTCGAGCGAGCTCAAAACCCATTTAAATCAGACTAACCTTCACATTTTTTCTTTAAAAAATGTAAAAAGAGAAGGATCAAATCAGCTTTTGTAGTAGAATGATAGAAAAACTATTTCATAACAACATATCACCTTGCAACTTAGCACGAATATAGGCTAGTACACATATGAAAAACATATTTTCTGGAGGGGACATGATCAATGCCGGTTTTTATTAAGTTGGTTTTCATTTCCAGGACTCGCCCTGGAAACGAAAACTTTGGGCCAGACTCTATAACAGCATAAACAGAACCCGTACATATCTGGCCTGAAATAGTCCTTTGAACCATTTTTTAGATCGGTCCTGGAAAGTTTGATCCAGTACAGACTGAATCCTTTATTGGGGGATATATGGCATGATTCAGAAATTATTACAAATTACAAATACTTTGTGTTTGATCAATTAACATGTCACAGTATCAGTGGTTCAAATAAATTAAATTCAATTTCATGTAATTGTATAGCCCTTAATCACAGGTAGGCCTACAGTCTCAAGGGGCTTATCATGCCATGTAGGACACCCCCCTACCCTATGCTGCGTTTCCACTGCAGGGTGCAGTAGGCCTACGGTTCGGTTCGCCTCAGTCCGGTAGGGAGGGGGCGGTATAGCCCATCTCAGTTCCGAGGTCGTATGTCGGCCGGATGTCGATCGCCGCGGCAGCTACGTAAACATCGTAAACAACATCTTCCTCCCCAAGAATGCAGAGGAACGGCTCCACCTCCTTGTCGCCCAAGCGAGCGTTTAACGCGACATGTTCATTGTAAAAAATAATACCTCGAGGCTACCGTTTGTTTGTTTTTATCCCCACGTCGCCCGGAAGTGACGGTTCTGTCGACCAATCAACGGAGGGGGTGTGTAGCTCGAATTTTCCGGTACCCTTTCGGGCGTCTCGTCTCGTTTTCAGTACCCCAACGGAGGAGTACTGAAAACGAGGGCAAGACGAGTACGGCTCAGTCCGGGTCACGCCCACTTTTGGCGTTGGAAACGCAATCCGTACCGCACCTTTGCGAACCGAACCGCACCGCACACTGCAGTGGAAACGCGGCGCTAGAGGGCAAAATAAATCACTGGCTGCGAACAGCTAAACTAGGCCTACTTCGGCTTCGTCCTGCAACGGTTTTCTCCTAAAACTATAGCCTAACCAAGCCCTTTAGTTAACCTCCATTTATACTGCATATGAAACATGTAGGCTATCGCACGTAGTTGTAGGAATTGCGAGGAGCATAATTTAAAGGTTTGACATGTCTGAACGATGAGAATCTTGTGATAACAGCACAGCAGACAAGATCGCTTTTTCACGTGGTTAACTAAATAAAGGAATATTTTATGGAGTAGCATGAAGTGTTGCCATTACTCCTGCCTTGCCTCGTGACACTGATGACGGTGTCACGGCCATGTTCAGCCCATATTAGTCCACGATGACGTTGATTTGGGTCTGCCAAAGCCATTTACAAAGTTTTTCCCCTGAATAGCTCTGGGCTCTGTGTGTTAACTTCCCCCTCTACGAGGTCCATTGAACAATTTACCTTTTCAGCAGCTCCATAACCACGCAGAAGACTGACTTTTTAACGGGGGCTGGCAGACAGATGATGGGACTGTAAACAACGCGGGCTAATGAACGTGTCATGGACGTTGTCATGAGGCTTCTTAATTAGGTAGTTATTATCGCCCCTTTTATGTATGGAGGTGGTAGTAATGATTGCAGGAAAGTTATGATGCAGGCTAAAAAGGTTAAATATGGTGTCGACAGCATTTCAGGTAATTGCCATTGTTTGTAATCCAACCTGTCAGCTAAATTACGACGTCTATTTATAAATCGGAGACCCTTATAGAGCGGGCAGTCAGCTTCGATGAGTTTCTCACTAAAGGCACAATGTGAAAACATGCTCGTTGTTGTCCACCATCTAGCGGAGTCTTGAAGCTGTTGCCGATATGCATGCATTGGATGCCGAGTAAACACGAATCATATGAGCATGTTGCTCTAAAATCTGTTGTATGTTCCCTCAATTATAACATGCAACATACAAGATTTGTTTAAAACAATGAGGTAATGACGAAAAACAATTAATTGAATACGTTTATTAAAAAACCGTCCTACAAAAGAAGCCAGGATTAGTGAACTGTCACAGCAGTGTATTCAACAGAATTCTAAAGGTAACCTTAAAACAAATATGCATAAACATGAACCAACTCTGTCTATTACATTACACATAACTATGCAACCTTTAACAGCAAATGAAAAGGAATCCATATTGGTTATGGAAAATAATTGTAAAAGACGAAATAAATCCAAATAAAGGAAACCATTTCATGCTGCACGACCAAGTATCAAATACGCAGCACAGTCCTCGGCCTAACACACAATCCTTCATTCATCTTCTTTAATACCATGACTCCGTGTCTGGTATTCCTGGGGCCCTCGTAGGGGGGATGCAGGCGCCTTCTCCCGGCTCGGAATGAGAGTACGTCGAGGAGGGGTTTGATCGGCGAGCGTGGCCGCAGGCGGGGCAGTGGAAGGGGAGGTGCCAGCTGGGGTGACCGCTAGGAGAGGCGGCTCCACATCCCGCTGGCCCACGAGCGGTTTTGCTTGAGCCAGGTGCGCGCCGAGGGCGTGTCCAGCGTGAACTCATGCTCCTGGGAGGAGTTGTTGGCGGTGTAGTGAAGCGTCAGCCTGGGCTGGAGGACGGCCGCCGCCGAGAGGAGCCGGTTGCTGGCCGACAGATAAACCCTCTCGCAGGTGACGCTCCTGGTCGGAGGGAGAGGGGGTGTTACCGACCTCCGACTGATACACTTTAATCATCTCTATCCAATATAGTGTGCAGAATACCTCTATAGGTTTTTTTTGCAGATTTTAATTTTTTAGTTATTCTGCTTGTTTTAATATATCGTATTTTTTTAATGTTGCACAATCTCTGCAGGTATTGCCACTTTTCATACCTTGTTATATGACCAATAAAAAACACACACACACACACACACACACACACACACACACTACCGTTGGACGGTGATGCAGAGGACCGCCGGTTGGAGCTCCAAGGAGAGGTTGGTGGACATGAGCATCTCGAGGCAGAGAGCCATCTCCATCTCTCCCAGGGTCGGGGGGACGCACAGGGACTGAAGGCCCCGAGACGCGGCGACTTCGGGGTAGTAGCCGGCGTTCAGCGCACCTGCCCCCCAGACCGTTGCAGGGTGAGGCCAAGGTCATGCATGTCTCCCCATTAAAGAGACAGCGCCTCATGCTTTTGCTAGGTTGATCAAATGTGTTCATGTCGTCTCAATGCATGCCGTTTTTATTGCAAAAACTGAAGCAGTGAAGCCATCAGCTCTAAACTGCAATTTACTTCAACAAGAAACCTTTTAATTATATTTATTTGTTGCCCAAAGAAAACATTTTTTAAATAATGCCTTTGATAATGATAGCCTGGAAACTAGACAAGTCTGCGAGCGCATGATTTATTTGCTGTGGCATATGCGTCCGGATTCCCTCCCTCCCAGATTTCCTGTACACCTGGCCCGGGTAGGGCCATCACAACCGTTCCATCTATTAGACGGCGGGTTTAATGTGACGGCTGAGGAACTCTATGGGTAAACAAACAAGAGGGGCTGCCTCTGATGTGTCAGAAGTTCATCATGAAGATGAAGATTAAGTGTTCAGGCTACCGTTATTGAGGGCAGGTCCCCAACCTGACCTCCATTACGCCAGCGGCACATTCAAAATACACAATGTGACACGATCAAAAATGTAGAAATCTTACACCGACGGAAAAACGACCCATTGTTGGTACGTGCTTGGAGAGACTTACGGACAAATATTTCCCGCGCGCGGTGCCAGGGGCTTTGCTTGCCCAGTTTGTCGAGGAGGGTCTGCAGCAGGCCCGCCTGCACCTCCAGCTGCTTGCACAGCATCAGCTCCGCCACGTCTGACGCCATGGGCAGCATCCGCTTCGCCATGCACTCCTGCAGGTGAGCGTTGAACACGGCTCCGTACTGGGAGATGTCCACAGACTCTGCAGGGAGGGGAGGACATTGGAGGTGTTCTTTGCATGGTTTGAGGCATGGTTTCAGGTGGGGAGGCTTGGGAAAATACAAATACATAAGAACTAGCTGCTTTTTGAATACGCTGACAGAACAGTTAGACTCGATACATTTTTACAGATTTATTAATGCAGTGATAATGTTCTTCAATTTTACTTGAATTCATGTTTATAATAGAATTTTTTTGGTTTTGAAACGTCAATAACGTCCTGGGCACCATCATCATATCTTGGGGGTTTCTCCCTCACCGTTGGGCTCTTTGAGGCCCGGGAGGTTTGAGAGGATCTCCAGCGCGTCCCTTTGGGCCGTGCTCTCTGCCAGCCGCAGCAGCAGATGGGTGCGTTCCTCCAGGTCCTCAGGCCTACAGGGCCACGAGCAGGAGGCCAGGAACCACTCATTGTCTGCAACAAACAACAGACCCAACCAGTGGTGGACGGCAGGCCCCTGACAGGCAACACCTCTCGTGCTTGTGGTTTGTCCAATGGACAAAGTTTGACTTAAGTTTGACTTAACAAGGCACCGTCATACCCACCACAAACAAATCCTTCCCATGGGTAGTTTAGACAAAGTTTTTATCAGAAATGACACCCAGGCAAATTAGTTTATCTGGACATCCTTTCTATAACAATCTCTCCTCCATACTTGGGCACATCTTTACCTCTGAGTGTGTTGAGCGCACCCTCTATGCTGCCGCTCCGCAGGAAGAGCTTGGAAGCCATGGTGATCAGGGAGCAGCGAGAAACAGCGCGCTTGTTGCAAAAGAAGACTTTCAGAGTCGAGAAGGCAACCTGAATGCTGGACAGAATCTCCACCACTCGCCGACCCTGCTCACAGATAGATGGGGACGCAAATACATGTATTTACAGGGAGCTCTAGTTTAACTGGGATTTATAAATACCTTTTTCCAAAAAGTCTATTGAAAAGCACTTGGCAGTCATGGAAGAAGAAGCGGAGACGAAGAGCCAGTTGGAGGCATCATTTGAATTATACAGACTTGTCTTTTCTAACAGGTTCCTATAGTATTTTCAGAGCAGGGGATTTAAAAAACACCCGATGCACATGCAAGGGCATATAATTGGCATTATGTGCTTATGCATATGCTTATTGTACACAGACACACTACCTTCTCCCACTGGTGGGTTTTGTAGTATCTAAGCATGAGGGAGACCCCTATTCGACCAAGGGTGGTCTTCATGAGGTCATCGACGCCCTCCTGTGAGACTGAAACAGACAGGAGAAACAAACATACAAAATGTCACATTAAAAACATTGAAGTGGCTTGTATTAATATTAAGACTATGAGGGGCCACTCACACTAGTGTTCGAGCTTATTTGCATTCTAAAGTCTCGAACGTTTGGTTAGTGTGACCACGCCATCCGAATCCAGCACGGAACAGTACAGAAGTTAATGAGATGACACGCGCACACGAGCGGATACGCAACGTGAGCTGGAGGACGTAGTCCTTGCTTGACCCTTCTTTCTTTATAGGTCCATGCCCTTCTTCCCCACAACAATCATTTTACACAATGGCAGCAAGCGGTTCACATGTGGGTTTACGTTGGTGCGATAGTGAAGTCGAGTGTTTACTTGAAATTTGGGCCGACGACAGCATTCAGTCGCAGCTGGACACCACGCTTGGTGATGACGTATTTATCGTATTACGAAGTGATGCCGTATGTATGAAGGAGCAATCGTGCCCTGGCCACGGCCTTTGGGAGCAGTGTGACCACGGGCCAGCGGGGGGAGTGGGGGAATCGTGCTGAATCTTCCTGCAGCACGGAACAGGCAAACTTGCCTAGTGTGAGTGCGCCCTCAGTGTGCCCCGTGTTGCTAGAGCACACCTTGTAGGACTCAGGAACACCGATGCAAGAGCGTTTAGGTGTCGCAACCAGTCGTTTAACCAGTGCCAACACGTACAGTTTAAAGCTTGTTGTCTGCATATTAGGGCTGTAACGATACACAAATTCACGATTCGGTTTGTATCACGATTTTTGACCCACGGTTCGATACATCCCACGATTCTTTTAAATTTAAAAAGCATTTTATTTAAACAACACTTAAATACCAATTATCTTAATGTAACATTTAATAACAAATCATTTGGAACACTGAACAGATTTGAACCGAAAGAATACTATTAAAGTATAGTTAAATTAATAAAGAAATAACCAAAGATTGCAGTTGGAGGATGCTTTTTGCTGGTAGGCATAATAGGGCCCCTTTAACTGTTTGGTTGGTTTATTCAAATATCCTTATTAGCGCTTCTTATTAGGCTATGTAGCTTAAATAATGACATAATCAGGCCGTATAGAATGCAACATGTTTAATAGCCTAACTTTCAATAGATGAGGAAAAACATGAACGTCGCAATAACGAGGCATAGTGTTACGAGTAGCATATATGTATACGCGAGAATGGCAGTGTGCGTATGCGTGTGTGAGTGACGTCAGCGAGTGAGTGGACGAGCGAGGAGAGCGAGCGGTAGCGCGTGTGTCTAATGAAGAAGCGAACGAGTCCGGTAGAATAAAGTACCCATCCTGTCAATAATCAGTGGCCGCTTCATTCCGACCTATAAGCAGACAAACTGCCAGTCAAATCACACAAAACAATAGAGACAGGATCACACAGGCAATTTTTTTCGCGCTTGGCCCACTCTGGATAAATGTCGTTCATATCGCATATGAGGACTTCGACGGCTGTGGAGAAATGCAATCCTCCGTAGCCAGGGAGAGCTGTGATCACAGAGAGGGCATCTCGTCACATATTTACGGCATTGATAGGAGGGGGCGCTGTCAGCAGACTATTATTTAGACAAATTATTAGCAAATTTCAATCGGACAATTTGACCGAAGAGTTAGAAAGGGCATATCGCGCTTCTGCCTTCTCACACCGCGAGACAGGTTCGTGGCTTTGAGTATCGCGATTTTCGGTTTGATACGCGTATCGTTACAGCCCTACTGCATATTAGTTGCAAGTAGGGATTGTGGGGCCCAGTCACAGTGGAAAAGGGACAGTCATCTACCAAAACTCTTTCAGTCCCACACCAGCACGGCAGCTGGGAGGAGAGGGTATCTTGGACCATTTTAAACATTAATCTTCGTGATCGTCAGAGTGAACGGAATATTCCGAGGGCCAAATCTGCAGGAAACCCATCGTTACCCATGTCCGTGAAGACGGCGAAGGGAATGGCCAGTTTGCCGCTGGCCTCGGACAGGAGGGCTACGGTGATGCGCCCGCTGAGCTGCTCCAGGTCCAAGGGGCGCAGTCCGGACTGGCACACCCTCCTGAACACCGAGCCCAGCCGTGGCCAGTTCTCCAGCTTGATGCAGAGCTGAGGAGACAGGACGGCGGAGACACAGGGGACACAATCACACCATGACCCCGGCACGCCTGGGGGACCTCACAGACAACGGGCGCCTATTTAAAGGCTGCGTTGCAGGGTTTATTTTCCAACGAATTTGTGCAATTTGCTTGTTGGTAATAAAGATTTAAACCGTTATTTATTGTATTTAATGTTGTTAGGTATCACAAAAGGGAATGTAATACGAAAAGGTAGGTACTGTTTTAGCGGTTTGCTATTGATTCTCATTTTCCCCAGAATGCATTGCATGACGTCACGTTGGGGAGACACGGAGCAAAGCCGCATTGAGACCCTTGAGAGTAGAGACTAGTATGAGTGTTCAGCAGGTTATACAGATACATAGATAAATACATAGATATTATATACAGTTAGTAAATGCTACACGGGAACCTCCTAAGATGGCGCAATTTGATTGGTTCGCTATCTCGGGATATTGGGCAATATCCCATGATTGACATCCCAAACTCGATATCGTTTATCGCAAAATGTCCGATAATAACAAATAAACCTTCGGTCTCGGGGGCTATTCCCCACTATTCACTTCGCCTTCGGCGAATAATTGTTAATTATAAGCCTAGATAGATAGATAGCCCAGTCAAGTCTTCAATTAATACCAAACGACACAATCATCGGGAACTCATTTTGGTGATTCGGCTCACACAGGATAGCCTGCAAGACCACACAGAACAAGGGAGACAACAAGTCTGACTGGACATACACAAAATGATCCAATAATTTTTCGCAATTCTGGACCCCCCCCCCCCCCCCCCAAAAAAAAAAAACTCTCCGGTTCTACACGATTCACGTGAATGACCAAATTGACCAAGAAAACGGCGACAAGTTAGCAGTTTTGGATTATCAAAAAATGTTAAGTGTGTGTTGACATGTAGGCTAAATACTGATTGTCTTGCATCCAGGAAATATTGTAATTCTATAGGCCTACTACAAAATGTACATCGGTATTGCGCAACAATCGAGAGATTGGGACCCCCGAATATTAACGGGTATTTCGCACATTGGGTAAAATAAAGCTTAGAAATAAACACCAGGCAAAGATGTTGTTACTGGAGCTAGTAGGCTACCATCAAAACGTGGGGTAACTAATCGGAAATCGGATTACAACGTCGGGGGTAAGATTTAATTAGGGATTATCTCGGAGGGATTTCATAGGTGGGACTGGCAAGTTAGCCCATAGCTAGCATTATGCCTTCTATTTCTAGATATTCTGACTAAGTTTACCGGTACTAATCTGAACGACATAATCGCCGTCACTAGATACAAAGAAAAACGTTGACTTTCACTCGGTGCTATTCACCGACATTAAAAATAAATAAAAGTGTGCATTGTATGCACTGCTGTTCATTAGCTAGCTCCAGCGCTCGTTGCTGCGTTGCTAAATGGTAGCAACTCTCCATTCATTCTCCTCTGACCATGCATTTAATTGGCTTTGACCGCCATCAGTTCTCGGCAATTCCTCATTCGCCCTCTCACGTTAACAGATTCGAGATTATACTGCTGTGGGCCATCATACATGCTATTTATGGTTCTTGCCACCTCTTAAGACGCCATAGTTCTAGCACTAGGCTGAGGCTACCTTCCACGTCTCCCCAACGCAACGTCCTCGCCCAATGGCGTTAGAAAACACCCGTTACTGCCAAAAACTGGAATTTAACTACTACTGGAATTTAACAATATTTTGGAGACATTTTATAAATGATAAACATATTTTGAGTGCTTTAGGTACCCATTAATCAAAACTTCCGGTTAACCTGCACGTAGGCCTTTAAATTCCAACCATGGTGCAATGGCGTGTGGCCTCAAAACAAACCTCCACTTCCACAAGGGTGTTGGCCAGGTTCAGACTTTCAGGGAAGCCATTGCTTGGGGTGGTGGTGGTGAGTGGGGGGGAGAACCTTTGAAGTACAGAACTATAATTTTTACAATGTCACTTGGCCGTGATTATTGAATGGTGATTTGAGAGCGGAGGGACAGTGTGTGGATGTTGCACTCACATGTCTGCCGTCACCAATAGAGTGTTGCCGTG
This sequence comes from Gadus morhua, assembly GCF_902167405.1. NCBI lineage: Eukaryota > Metazoa > Chordata > Actinopteri > Gadiformes > Gadidae > Gadus > Gadus morhua. Next base: position 13,948,690 of record NC_044069.1, read on the forward strand.
GATATCGGGACTCATCTGGGCATTGTCCATGCTCGCCGGCAGGGCCGACATTGAAATCTGGGAGATCGCAAATGTTACCACGTTTACGGTGGCAAGGGGTGGGGGAGGGAAAACCTTCAGTACAAAGAACGAAAGAATGCAGCTCGTTCAAGCAGACAGAAAGTGAGCTGCGTGGCACGGTACCTGGGATGTGATCCTTGTGAGTTCAGGTAGGATTGCATTGAGGTCCTGTTCTCGCACAACATTGAAGAGCTCCAGCAGGAACTCTGGTACCGGCTGGTCTCCGAAGAAAAGGAAAAGGGTCATGCAGTAGGAAAGGGAGGGACAAGGAACAGTGTCGTGAGAATTGAGGCGCGAGTATTGGTGCCATTTAGCTACATTAACTGTCGGTTAACATAGCTACACTCTAGCGTCCAAAGGGAATCGATATCAAAATTTGCATGGAAGTCTGTATGAAATTGCCCTCGGGGTCACTGATTTCCTCTTAAAAGAAACAGACATCTCTTTGGGAGACAGGACATACAAGTTCTACTCGTTGTCTTTCTATTAACTAAAATATTGCAGTTTTTACAGGGTCCAGAAGAAAGTGGTCAACCTAATTGTTCATCTCAACTGTTTCAAACTATTTCCGTCGCACTCGTCGCCAAGTCGAGTGCATAAAGCTAAAGTGAACCCATGTATAACTGTATTCATACAATGACTAGAGAAAAGTAATTGATTGAAAATATACAACAGCGCACTGAGCGGCTGGACATCTCACTGGGATCTGGTGTGCGACGACGCGGTTGAGGACTGAGAGGATGCTTGTGAAGAGGCCAGCCTTGAGCAGCGACCACAGAAGACACGTCATCACGTGGTGGGAGAAAAACACCCCAGGAGAGTTCTTCTGGTAGTACTCTACAAACACAGTACCTGGGGGGGTGAGAGACCCGAGGGGGGGGAGGGATTGTTTTTAGCTGTTGGATTAACAGCAATGGAAACCAACATTACTGAATGACTCATAGGAATGCAATGGTTATTTTAATTGTTGGTGAATTCCTCTGTAATTAATGCTAATAGATTGGTCGATTCATCCTAGATTTATTATTTGGTCCCTGTAGTACATCATTTTAAATGCTGATCACAAGTAACGAGAGCCAAGAGTTTTCACACTGCGTGCTTTGTCTGAAAAACCACAGAGAATGCCATTATTTAATAATTAGGAGAAATCTTTGCTTTTCTCAATTTCATACACGGTTTAACATTCTCCCACAGACCTCCTATAATTAGTAATATAACCAATTAACCAAATGTAATCATAAAATGTTGCTTAACGTTGGATGGGGAGGTGGTGTGATGAGAAATAAAATAATTAATTCCAAAACACCACAGAGTATGGACAATTAATGATTTCGACACAGTGCTTTAGACTGAATGAAAACTTACTTGCTTTTTGCAAGCACAGTTGATTCTTGGTAAATCGTAGGACAGTCTCCATACAAAACTAGGAAGAAAGCACACAAGCCATTTATAAACTGGTATGAAGTTACAATCATAGCCCTCTAGGGGGCTCTGATATCCAAACATCCAATCATTTCCCTTGATCCATTTGTATACATTTTTAACTGAAAGTTTTAATGAAAAAATAAACAACTCGAAGAGACTAACCAGCAGCAATAGACAATAGAGACGGCGCTTTCATTTTATAATTCAAGACCAATTTAAGATTGGTAAGGACCCAGAGGCTTTATACAATGATAGCCATCAACAGATTTCAAGTCACATTTGAACATTATGAAGATCAATTTACCTTTTCATCCCCTTTAACAGGCGAGTGTGGGAATCGGCAGAATTTGTAGTAACACGACTGCTTCTCACTGAAGTAAAACTTACAGTACTAGAGGTACAGAGCAGAGGTCAACGGTTACATTATTGAATTATTATACCTGGTCTCTGGGACTTCGGAATTTTGGAAAATTTGCATTTAGGAAATGGTATTGCAATTATGGGTTTTATAACAACATATAATTGCTAAAAAAAATTCAAAACAGGTGTTTTGAAATTGTCCAACTTGTGTGTTCTGGTGCCCCCTACATTTTATACTTCGATCTAAAGGGTGACAAATCATTGAGGATTTGTCAAAAAGCTTTAAACCTAAAAGAAACCCACCCAAACCAGGCCATTAGTATGTTCGTACAAATTTGATAAAAGACCCCTGGTTATTGGGAATATAGCAGCCATATAAAGCAGGAAAAATATAGAACATATTCATAAAACATGGATTTAAATCAAGCTTGAACTGTGATCTGGGTTCCCAGGAGACAGACTAGTAGGGGTGCAACGGATCACAAAGCTCACGGTTCGGATCGGGTCACGGTTTTTGAGTCACGGGTCGGATCATTTTCGGATCAACAACAACAATAAAGATAAGACAAATGTGACCTAAAATAAAATCTTCATCTGTGTAAAAACAAAATAAAGTGAAAAATTAGGTAATAATCCTGCTTCCTTTAAGCATGGTCAATATTTAAAAAATTTGCAATCTGAGGCATTATTCCTTCTTCTTTTTAACATGGATAGGATAGTAAATAATCCCTAATCCTGGATTTACAATTCAGGATGTCTGCATTGCCTGGGGAGAGTTTAGAGTCTACACTCTCCCAAGTCAATGCAGACATCCTTATCTTCTTTTTTTTTAGTTTGGTAGCGAAATACAGTTTCTGGTGTTTTATTTGGCATTTTGTAAATCCATTGATTTCGGTTGGGAGACCCATTGCTCATTGCAAGGGGGGTTGGTTGTAGTCTTTTCGCTCGGTTCTAGCCCTACTGTTGATACGGCGAACCGAGCGAAAAGACTACAACCAAACCTAAACACGTCCGGTTCACGTTTCAATGGGATTTACGGAACGCCAAATAAAACACAACAGAAACTGTATTTCGCTACGATACTTGATGATGTTGTTAATACCGGAATTGTCCTCTAAACATGCGCTGATCACGTCAACGCACAATTTTTTTATTTTTTTTTATCAGCCGATCCGCGGATCACTTGCGTCCCGAACCGTGATGGTTGATCCGTACGGATCACGGGAAACCCGTGAACCGTTGCACCACTAGACTAGTAGGCTATACAATAGCAAAATCCTTTCAAATTTCTCTTTTTATGATCTCAAGCCAAAAAACGAAAAATTAGTCCCACAGGCATTCAAAAGTATTTCCTGCTTGAATAAACAAATGCAGTTATAGCAGGTTATGTTAAAAGAGACCAATACATGCTTGTGTCATGTAGGGCTGGCCCGAATTATTCGAATATTCGAATACTCGTTCGGAAAATGAGTATTCGAAGCTTAAATCAGTATTCGGAGCTTCGTTTTTTTTCTTTTTCATGTTCGTGACGTACCAGAGCGAGGGAGGCAAACTATAAGCGTCAGCGACACCAAGTAGAGAAGCGAGAGAGGTGGAGGGAGAATAGATATCTTGTTTCCCTTTACTTTATAACACAACATTAGCGGGATCTCTGGAGGAAAGGTAATACTTAAAACCTTAGCTTAGTTGTTTGTTTACGTTCGCTGTACAGCGCCGCGCCAATCAACTGTGACTGGCTTGCCGCAGAGCGTGAGCGTCTTGGGAATACCCGGTCAATATAATGGATATAATATGGACACATAAGACAATCAATATTCTGTATTTGTTATGGATTTATTGTACAAATTCCCTGAAAAGATGCACTTTCCAGGATTAATTGAAAGCTCCCGTAAGGGCTGAGATGGCAGAGAACAGCTGATTTGGAACGGAGCAACAGCTGTTCGCTTTCACGGGGAAAAACTAAGGAACTTCAACCTACTTAGGCCTACTAATTAACGTTCAAAAGCTATTAAATCTTCAACAAAATATGCAGATACTGTCAAAATCGGTTCCAGGGAGTATATAGGGATTATTAATGTTGTTTTTGATGGTGTTTTTTTCTGGAACGAGTATTCGAATATTCGCTCGGAAAAACCAACGAGTATTCAAAGCCTGAAAAATAGCATTCGGGCCAGCCCTAGTGTCATGGTCATGCTAGAATACTTACAGTTGTAGACTGATGCCGCTTTAAAACCTGCAGGTCCTCTCGGATTTTCAACCTATGCCCTTGAAGGGAAATCCAAAATGTCCTTATAATTAATTCAACTACACTGAAAATTGAGATACATTTAGCAATTGAACCTGTACCCTGGATGTAAATATTGGAAAACATTTTAGGAACACGGCTCGCTATTCACATTATGAGGATTTTCCACATCATTACCCTAAAGGCTCAAAATTGTGATTTGACTCAGCCCAACCCCCTAGCCCTAAAGCTCGTCTTACCTTCAGTTTACCTTAAACTTTGCGTTACGAAAAATGAAATGGACTCATTTAAGAAAACAAGATAACCTCAATTTGCTACGAACATTACCCTAAATCAATGACCTGGAGGTACCAACCTGCTGGCTGCACCACTCCATTGTCAGAGTCCTTGGATCCAAACAAATTAAACAGGGGTTTGTTTGCCTGAATAGTCAGGGGCCTACGAAAAAATAAAATAAAAACACGGTGACCACCAAAAACATAGCCTATCCACCGTCCACATATGTTGGTGTATTTACCAATCAGAGGTGTCCCCGGTTTGGTTGTTGTTGGTGTCAAATTTGTTCTGTTTTGGAGAAAGAATTCAAGTAAGCTCCAACTTTAAACTTTTGAACAAATGTTTTTAGAGTTCAGCTATTAAGTTAACAGCATCAGCCTAATTTTTCACATGAAATGCATTTTCTAGTATCATATTGTTATGCAATTGTTAATATGGCTGTGGTAAGAGAAACCCAACAGAGAAGGATTCATTAAAACTTCTCTCAAATAACCCGGCCACTTTAAAAGGTGATTATACCACCAGGTGAGAGCGTGATTAGCTGTTACAAACCGTTTTGAAAATCTGCCTCTTCTGACATCATAGGTGGGCGTGTCCACCTAGATGTATAACGGATAGATCAGCAACGTTTGCTACAGTCCACTGGGTTGGCTGGTAGACTGATCTATCGTGCACACAGCTAGGTGGACATGCCCACTTGTGATGTCAGAAGAGGCAGACTTTTAAAACGGCTTGTAACGGCTAGTCACACTCACACCTGGTGGTATAATATGTCAACTTTAACTATACACACACACACACACACACACACACACACACACACACACACACACACACACACACACACACACACACACACACACACACACACACACACACACACACACACACACACACACACACACACACACACACACACAACATCGAGTCAAATGTCCATTGAACACACCTGTCCAACAACTGGGTTGGTGGTGGGTCCAACAACTGGGTTGGTGGTGGGTCCAACAACTGGGTTGGTGGTGGGTCCAACATCTGGGTTGGTGGTGGGTCCAACAACTGGGTTGGTGGTGGGTCCAACAACTGGGTTGGTTGTGGGTCCAACAACTGGGTTGGTTGTGGGTCCAACAACTGGGTTGGTTGTGGGTCCAACAACTGGGTTGGTTGTGGGTCCAACAACTGGGTTGGTTGTGGGCCAGCTGTTGCTTGCCGTCGGGGAAGGAGTGGAACGTTCGGCACGCCACGGTCTGCTATCGCTCTCTTCTGTAATATACACGCATAACACAGCATGTTCAACATCCAATTCTTTAAGTTCAAACTGTTTAAACTTAAACCTCTGTGAGGGAAAATTCAAGGCATACCTTCAATTGGATCAGCAAATAAAGATCTCACGTAGAACTGGACTGGTGCTGAAGTAACTCTGTAAAACAAAAATACATTGTAGAGAGCATCTTTGAAAAATGCGAACAATATTTGTTGCCTGTGGCATCACACCCTAATTGGAAAACACAACTACCTTTTTTTGGCCTCAAACAAAGCTCTGCCAGCTCGAGACATGAATCCCCCGGGTGGGATTTTAGGTGACCCTTGAAGTGCAGGGCCCGGTTTTAACATGCTCTGCTTAGGCAGGTTATCAAACAGATCTGGGTCATCCTGGACCACTTTAACGAGTAGTATATCGTTCTCGTAGGCCGTGATCTCATCAAGAACGTCTGTCCTAAAATCCAAAGAGGACGCAACAGAAACTTTGGTTTCTTGGCTCCTCTGGTTTGGCAGGAGTCTTGTGTAGGACGGCTTGGTCGGTGAGGAGAGAGGAGAGAGCAGTGGCCGAGGGAGAGAAGGATCCATGTAAATCTTTGACCACGGTTCCACTGGAACACTGTGCAACAAGACCTCTCTAGTGTCTTGTTTTTCTGAAGTCATAATATTGAAGTTACATGGAGAAAAAGTTTCATAATTCTGTGAAAGCGTGGAGGAATGAGTAGAACTTGATGAATCCATGTCCTTTTCTTCATCGTGCCATGGTGAATCGTCAGCAGCACGGACCTCATGTCCGTGCGAGGAAACTAAGGAGTTTGGCGACGGGGCATCCTTGTTTGGGTTAGCAAATGCAAGTGGCAAGAAACAAGGCATCGCTGGGAGAAGGCCTCCATCCTCAGGTTCAGAAATCAATAGCGTGGAGGTTGTTGCGCTTTCACTAACACTGGGACTTGAGAGAGGAATGGAAATCTTTGGACCCCCGTTAGAGAAGGGCCAGGGCATGTATGTGCGTGCACACGACCAGTACATTTCCTTCAAATGGACTCTTGCTCTTTGGCATGAAAATCCTGCGTCTTCTGGTTCGCTGTCCGAGGGGTCAGTAGTTTCCTCTTGAATTGCCATATTCTCCCCTAGACCATGCCTCGGACTGCCAGCTGGGGAGTTGGGCGGTTTCTCTATCACTTCTCTGTGGCCTCTAGTGTCCATATCTATCAACTCACTGTTAATCATGCTGCCATGGCCATTGATATCTGCAAAAAAGCAAAACATCGGTCAAACTGGGTAATCATTTATATTTTAGCAAACAAAATCGATTGTGTTGCCTTGGCTAAGCATGGAACATTCACATAATACTTAAATACAATTCATTCATCATTTTCATTGAAATGCCTGGATGCTTATTTGCGTGAATCATATTATTTAAGAGAACCTACCATTTCCACCTTTAAAATTGACCAGCTCTAGATATACGTTAGCAACTTTCATAATAGCGTTAGCTAACGTCAGTAAACTTGCTCACCTAGACACAACACAGCTTACAGCTAAACTTGTCTGTTTCTGAAACGTTGAAGAATTGCGTTAGTGTGGTAGATACTGCACATAATGAACCTTACTTGGGATTCCAGTGAGATGTATTTGTTTTCTTTTAAGGACTCGGGCGGGATCTGCCGTTGCGACCTGTGGCTGACACCAGGCGGCCCTCAGCGATCTGAACCTCCCAGATCGTTCCGGCTTTACTTTGCGACCAATACTGTCTATAACTAGGTCGTCCACATCGCCACCGATACTAGACGTTTTGGTGAGATCTAATTTCAAGCGGTACGTTTTCGGTGACCCCTCGGAGGAAGACAGAGCCCGGGCGCCTCTCTCAGTGTGTACGTGTGCACTCGCGCCTCGCCGGGGCCTTGGGCAAGCAGCACGCGGCGCCGAGCCTTTACGGCGACGGTTTACTTTCTGCTCCGACTCCTTTTTCACTTTTATTGTGGTCTGTGCTTTAGACAAATGCCCAGCTGGATTCCAACAAGTGCTACAAAGTAAATTTAATCTACCAGAAACTTGTTTGAGTTCAGAAGATCTGGACCTACTTCTGGTGTTGGGACCGCTTTGAGCATACTTGCCTCTCGTGTGAGGTCTTTCTACTTCTACCCCATCGGTCTTCCCATTGCGTGCTACATGGTTCCTCTGCGGCCTCTTTACTCCTCGGTGTGGCGTGCGTGTAAAGGCATCCTCGGCAACCTCGGTCTTTACACCCTTGAGACCGTTTTTCGGAAGCATTTGTGTTATTGGTGGGGGCCTTCATTCAACTTGTCGTTAGGTGTCCAGAGGCCCGCCGGCCGCCATTCCCTAATCGCAGAGTACGCAGCACCAAGTACCTGGCGGGGGCACCAAAATTAAGGTTGTTAAAAAAAATCATGATAATAATTAAATAATTGAACTACAAAAATATATAAATAAGCAATGAAGAGGCCCACCGTAGTTTTTTTTACATTTTTTAATCATCACTTAATTTAGGCAAATTACATGTTTTTACCTGATATATAAAAATAGTCTCCCCCCCTTCCCTGACCCTAATGGTACAGCCTTCGAAGCTCTCGTGTTTTCGCATCGGAGACAGAGCATGCTTAATTGCCGGTGATATCAAGCTGCTTTTGAATGGCGGCCACGGCGATTCATAATGGCAAGTAAGAGACAACAGGAATCTGGCGCAGAAAAGCGGAAAAATAAAAAGCTGAGAGATGACACCCGTGCATCCCTTGTTGGTAAGTGTGTGAGTATTATAGGTCTAATTGTTTTGCTAACGTGCAGTGATATTGTAATGCTAGCATGACAGTTACTACACAGCAGCAGAAGCTAAATGTTAAGACACTGTGTGACGGCGTGTCATCTTAAAAATCCCTTTCTGTGATCATCAGCTGTGTAGTCTGAAGAATATTCTAGCATTTCAAAATGTATGTGAGCATCCCATAGAAACAGACTAACAGTCTCAGACAGTGAAGTGAAGTTTTTTTGTTGCCCTTTATTAGTTTATAGTGTTTAGATCCTGTGACTGCGGAGATCAAGCCCCGATTGGCACTCTTTGCTCCTGCTTCAGGTTTCACAGTCCTAGCATAGTTCTATTTCATGTAGGCTACGCCGTCTAGGCTTCGCCTTATGGGCTTGTCCCGTGCGCGTTGGCGCGCGCTGAAAATTTCAAACTATGCACCAATCAGCGTGGGCACCGCCCATTTCCCACTGTATCGTGTCTATATAAGGCGGTGTATACCGTCGCTCATCCTCCCTTTTCTTTCAGCACTTGTGCTTATCAGCAGAAAATCGAGAATACATTAAGATGACTTTGACAAAACGGATCTCCAAAGCTGGTGGCAGCGGCTTGGGCGAGGCCTTGGACAAACGGCCCTCTTCAGGGCCACCTGAGAGCGCTCCTGGAGCTAGGTCCTTTTCAGGACCCCTATGCGCCTCCTGTCCCGCCTCCCTGGCACCGGGTGACGGGCACTTGGCGTGCTTTCGGTGCCTCGGCGCCGACCAAGCCGCGGCTGCTGGAGCCTCCCCTGGCAGCGCTTCTCTGTCCGGGCGCCGGATGGCGCCCTAACGAAAAGCCGCTGCCCCCCGACCGCCTCCAGAGACAGATTGTCGGTGGTGCGTTCTACCATCGTGGTTGGACAACACGTTGAGATGGGGCCATCCCATACAGTTCAAGCGTCGGCCCCCACCCTTTATGGGGTTGGTGGAGACCACGCTACGGGACCCGGCTGCGAGCACGGGTCTGGCAGCAGAGGTGGCCCGTCTCTTGGTGAAGGGGGCCATCACTGTCGTTCCCCCCCACGAGTCTCACCTAGGGTTTTATTCCCGCTACTTCCTGGTTTCCAAGAAGTCAGGGGAAAAGAGACCTATCCTGGATCTTCGCGTGTTCAACAGATTCGTTGCCGCGAGGAAATTCAGAATGCTCACTCTCGGAGCGTTGCTGCGGTGTGTGAGAGGGGGCGATTGGTTCACATCCCTGGATCTCAAGGATGCTTACTTCCACGTCCCTGTTCGGCAGGCGCACAGGAAGTTTCTCCGCTTTGCCTTTATGGGGATGGCGTACGAGTACCAGTGTCGGCCGTTCGGCTACTCCGCACACCTTCTCAAAGTGTGTGGAGATGGCGTTGGAACCGCTCAGGCGTCAGGGAAAGAGGACTCTCTTCTACCTAGACGACCTGCTTATTCTGAGCAACTCGGAGGAGACCGCGAGAAGGGTGATAAACCATCTCTCCTTCCTGGGTTTTGCCATCAACTGGGAGAAGAGCTCCCCAGCCTACAGAGAGTCTACTCGGGGCTTTGCCTAGACTCAGCCACCATGACTGCGATGCTTTCGCCTCCTCGGCGAGACGCCATCCTGTCGGCGCTCATCCTGTCCCCACCGTGTTGTGCGGATTGCCAGGGATCCTTTCGAGCCTCTTTCTCAGGCCTCTTTGGATGCCCTGTCCTTTAAGACGGCACTCTTGTTGGCTTTGGTTTCTGCCAAGCGGGCCGGTGAGCTAACCGCTCTGTCTGTCAGCCCGAGTTGCTTGTTGCTAAACGAGGACAGCTCCTTCGCATTGCTCAGACCTAATCCTGCGTTCCTCCCGAAGAACATTAATAGTTATTTTCGGTTGAGTGATATTGTGCTTAAGGCTTTTCACCCCCCGCCTCATTCTAGTGAGGCGGAGGCGGAGTTGCATCTCCTGTGCCCGGTTCGGGCATTGGCTATGTACGTGAATCGCTCGGCCGCGTTCCGCTCCACACAACAGTTGTTTGTGTGTTATAGTGACGCTAGCAGGGGCCGGACTTTCTCTAAGCAGCGGTTTTCTCGCTGGATATGTGAGGGTGTTTGCTTAGCCTACTCTCGGCAGGGCTTGGCGCCACCATTGGGCGTTAAAGCTCACTCCACACGGAGCGTGGCCGCTTCAACGGCTCTACTCAAGGGCGTTTCGGTGGAAGACATCTGCGCGGCTGCGTCTTGGTCTTCCCCCGGGACCTTTGTCCATTTTTACATGTTAGACATGTCCAGGGGTTCACTCCCGCCAATTGTCAGGTGGTTTTGTTTGCCAGTATGGCACTCCCGCCATTTCTTTCAAATAAGAAACGGCCGAGAGAGACCCCTTATTGGAGAGCCGGATTCCGTAGCTCCGCCCCCGGTGGTAGCGGACCTAATGGAAACCGTGTTGCTCTGGTTTTTCTTTTTCTTTTCATAGGTTCCATGAAGCATGGATTAGAGCCTTTCCAGACTCACTTTTTTCTCTCTTGATCATTGCCTTGCTTGTTCTAGGAGGAATTAGTTTTTTATTAAGCTGTTGTGTTTTACACTTCCTTGGCTTTTTGAGTCTTAATGTGCTCTGGTGACTTAGGTCGTTTTGACTGGGGTCCAGCAGGAGTACATTGATCGGGCTCCGCTCGCAGCTTCACCTAAGCCCGTAAGGCGAAGCCTAGACGGCGTAGCCTACATGAAATAGAACGATAGTTATGTTATTATAACTCTAGTTCTATGATTGTAGGCGTAGCCGTCTAGTTTCCCACCTGCTGTACCCTCCGAAAGAAAAGTGTGGAGGATGAGCGACGGTATACACCGCGTTATATAGGCACGATACCGTGGGAAATGCTGATTGGTGCATAGTTTCAAATTTTCCCGTGCGCGGGCGCTAGGGCTATGACTTATGCCGAAAAATCATAATCGAAGTTTGTTTGTTTCTTAATATTAATATTCGAATATATTCGAATATTTATTAATATTTTGACCATTAAATATATGCCTTCAGTAAGACCTGGATTGGGCTTTCCGGGGTTGTTTACCGGCGTTGCTATGGTTACCGGTAGGGGTGCAACGGATCACAAAACGTTTTTTTTTTTACGGTTTTTGAGTCACGGGTCGGATCATTTTCTGATCAACAACAACAATAAAGATAACAAGACAAATGTGACTTTAAATAAAATCTTCAAATATGTAAAAACAAAATAAAGTGAAAGATTAGGTAATAATCCTGCTTCCTTTAAGCATAGTCAATATTTACAAAAAATTGCAATCTGAGGCATTATTCCTTCTTTTTAACATGGTAAGTAATCCCTAACCCTGGATTTACAATTCAGGATGTCTGCATTGCCTGGGGAGAGTTAATCTATACTCTCCCATGGCAATGCAGACATCCTCATCTTTTTTTTTCATCAAGTATGGTAGCGAAATACAGTTTCTGTCGTCTTATTTGGCATTTTGTAAATCCATTGATTTCGGTTGGAAGACACATTGCTCATTGCAAGGGAGGTTGGTTGTAGTCTTTTCGCTCGGTTCTAGCCCTACTGTTGATACGGAGAACCGAGCGAAAAGACTACAACCAAACATAAACATGTCCGGTTCCGGTTTCCGTTTCTATGGGATTTACTGAACGCCAAATAAAACATAACAGAAACTGTATTTCGCTATGATACTTGATGATGTTGTTAATACCGGAATTGTCCTTTAAACATGCGCTGATCACGTGAACGCACAACTTTTTTTTTTATCAGCCGATCCGCGGATCTCTTGCGTCCCGAACCGTGAGGGTTGATCCGTACAGATCACGGGTAACCCGTGAACCGTTGCACCACTAGTTACCGGTCTTGCGTGTTCCAACGGTTTATTAGGTTTCTAATAAATCGCTGTCTAATCAATACTTCATTCACTGCCTCTTCCGTGGTCATTACAATATTATGAATAGACTGCGTCGGGTTCTCCGACGTCTCTTCCTCTTGGCCTGCCCATAACAGGTTCGAATATCAGGGGCTGCCTAATATTCGTTCGAATTTTGCATTATTTTTTGATATTCAAATTATATTCGAATAACGAAGTTCGGAGTCAAAGCCCTAGCGGGCGCGCGCACGGAACAAGCCCATAAGGCGAAGCCAAGACGGCTACGCCTACAATCATAGAACTAGAGTTATAATAACATAACTATCGTTTCCATCCATGGGGGGCGGGTCCTCCTGGAAAACTAGAGAACCCCTCTTCTTCGTAACTTAAAACAAGATCTGTTTATGACCACGCAGTAGTGAAGTAAATAACTCCTTCGGTTATGCTCAAATGTAGCCACTGTTTTGTCCAAACATAGCTGTTTTTCTGTAAAAATAGTGTGAAAAATAGTTGTTTTTTGATATTTTGTTTTGATGTTTTGAGGACTTCCTTTTAGACCTTATTTTAGTTCATAATTATTTTTCATTTTTCGGTCATCTTTGGAGCCTGCAGTTATTGTTTTATTATATTGTAATGCTGCTGTTAAGAACGTTTGATATGTAACGTATTTATTACTGATTGTGCTCCTGTTGTTGTTGCTGCTTTGTTTTTTTTTTATATATTATTTAATATATACATATTTAATGTCAATTTATAATAAATAGCAACGGTTTGATTGCAAACTCTGAAGGTTTTGTGTGTGTGTGTGTGTGTTTGGGGGGGCACCCTGACCAGCCCAGTTTAGGGCAGCCAAAAGCTTAGCAGCGGCCCCGGATGTCCCAATGTGTCTGGTCTGCACAGCGGCGACAAGGTTCCTGGTTCTTGGACACATGGAGGTCCGCTTCCGCCTCGGCACCAGCTGTGCCCCAATTAAGTCTTTAAGCGGAGCATGTTTACTTTAACCTATTTAATTTTCGTAGGGGTGAATGTCTGCCGTTTAAATACATTAAATATATACACCAGTGTTTCCCACAGACCAAGGACCAATGTGTGGTGCGCGGGGGGGGGGGGGCGACATGGCACGGCACGGGACGGCGGCGTCAGCGTACAAGTTTAGTTTTTACCTGAACTTTTATTTTATAGTTTTTTTTATTTCAAGTACAAATAAACTCAAGACCTACCTGAACCAATATTTAACTTTTTTAGGAAATATAAAATAAATAGTAACAATATACTACTAGGTACAACAAGGCAACTCACTAAAATAATTATCTGCATTAGCCTAATGTGCAAAGCTTGCATGCCTGATCAGAACACTTAATTCTACATGGTTTCCTGAAAAATAACTCAAGTGCCCGATCATAAGGGACCTCATTCGGTTCTGGCCCATTTATGGAGATTAATCAGGCTGCCAGGTGTTCCCCTTGAAGCCTGTTCCTGAGGTCTGTTTTTATCTGGGGATAAAAACAAGTAAAATGTATTATCAATAAAGTATTAAAATGCCCATTACTTCAAGAAATATACTAAGGAATATTCTATGTGCTTACCCTATTCATAGCTGAGAAATCCCGCTCGCAATTCACAGATGAGACTGGGACAATCAGGGCAATGCTGGCAAGGAGACTGAGGCAGTGGTAGAGGTCTAACCACTCAACATACTCACTCGCCAGCAGAGTCAGGAGCTCCTCCTGGCTCTTGTTCTTGAATGAAAGGTATGGCACATAAGAGAAAGAGAGAGAGATTTTCACATACCTGTAATGATATGGTTTTTGAAAGAAAACCACTCTTGGAGGAGCACCTTCTCTTGGTCTGGACAGAATTTTTTTACCAGAGTGTGCAGCTGTGCAATGGACATATTGTCAGGGAGGGCAGCCGACTGAGGTCTAAGGACATGGAAGGCTCCTAGGATGTCCAGCTCCTGGAACCTCCTTTTCAGTTCTGTCTCCAGGCCAGTAATGTAGGGTTGGATGACCTACAATGAACAGATCAGCACATTTTCTCTACCAGGAACAGAAGGATCGAAATTACTTTCCCTACTTTTTTTAAAGTTAAAATCTACACTAATCTGTTTCCACCTCACCTGTTGTTTCGGCAACATTTTGTCTGCTGTGTTTATTTAAATGTATTTTCTTATATATTAAAGCATTTAATCACATCAAATTATTTGTGTACTACGTTAATAATGATTTATTCATATCTATTTATTCTTACTATGTATGTAGGCTATTAGATTATTCATTTAAATGTATTCCTACTGTCTTGTAGCCTGTAAATGCTTCTGCCTATGGTTTCTGCCAAATTATGAATAGTATTCATATCATCATATTGATATACTATCATATTGATCAGTATTACATTAACAATGACTATTTATTCTTATCACTCCTGTAGGCTCATTCTCATTAGTCTGTGAGGAGAAAATGAAGCAGTGTTCTAGACGCTCAAATAGATAGTAATCTAGGATTGCCATACTCTAATCATAGTTTACCCAACAAATAGGGTACTTACTTCAGTGCTACAACATAAATGTCCGTACATGGCAACCATGTATCGACGGCGAGCTGACTCCCTCCTTCGTCTCCGTGCTGCTGCGGCTCTCCTACGGCTGGTCAGGTACATTTTACGAACGCGATGATAAAAAAACAATAAAATAACGAAAATCTATCAAAATGATTGGAAAATATATAAAATCTAAATCAAAAATGGAAATATAAAAGGCAGTCTGTCTAATCTAACTAAATCTATCTATCGGTCTATTTATCTGTAGGCTATATATTCTGTATTAACTGGCAATCTAGCATTAGGACAAAGAAGAGGAAACGCGGGAAAATCAGACAATAGACAAGAAAAATATAAAATAATTAAATGTTTTTTTAAATAATTGTTTTTAACATATCTTTATTAACGGCGCCCGGCCGGTAGGTTATTGACACGTCATTTGATTCACGTCATCTGAGGTGGTTAAGTAAGAACGGTCTTCCGAACGTCGATTACTCAAATGGATCACTCAATCATTATTTAAGGATTCGAGTAGTAAGCCAAGTATTGAGTAGGTAGTAAGTAGTAATAAGTAACGCCCCGTGCCCACTACCTCCGTCCGTTGCGTGATCCCCATTGACTTTAATGGGGACGGACGCGCAATGCATTGTGGATCCGTACGTTCCGTTGGAGCCTTCGGCTCAGTCAAGAAGTTGAAATATGTTCAACTTTTTCGGCAGCGACGGATCCGTCATCCAATCAGATCGCGTCTGCAAATGTAAGCACTGTGACGCGACTCGGGCTCTGACGATACTGGAAAGCGGGAAAGCGGGTCATCTTGCATCGCAACAAGCAATCAAATCGCTTCGCCGGGTTCTTCCCGCTACTTCCTGCTTGTTGCGATGCAAGATGACCCGCTTTCCCGCTTTCCAGTATCGTCAGAGCCCGAGTCGCGTCGCAGTGCTTACATTTGCATACGCGATCTGATTGGATGACGGATCCGTCGCTGCAGAAAAAGTTGAACATTTTTCAACTTTCTGACGGCGCCGAAGGCTCCAACGGAACGGACGGATCCACAATGCATTGAGCGTCCGTCCCCATTAAAGTCAATGGGGATCACGCAACGGACGGAGGTAGTGGGCACGGATCCGTCATCCAATCAGATCGCGTCTGCAAATTTAAACACTGTGACGCGACTCGGGCTCTGACGATACTGGAAAGCGGGAAAGCGGGTCATCTTGCATTTCAACAAGCAGGAAGTAGCGGGAAGAACCCGGCGAAGCGATTTGATTGGCTGACGGATGCCTCTGCAAAGACTACTCCCCATCAGTCAGCAACGCCACTACATTTCGAACAGACCCGAAGGCTCCAAGGGAACGGACATTGCGCGTCCGTCCCCATTCGAAGTCAATGGGGATCAGTCAACGGACGGAGGTAGTGGGCACGAGGCGGAAGGCTCCAACGGAACGGACGGATCCACAATGCATTGCGCGTCCGTCCCCATTCAAAGTCGGACGGAGGTAGTGGGCACGAGGCGGAAGTGGGGACGCCTTTCAATATATGCATATTGATCATGCAATATTGAAAACAGACTTTAGTGCCACCTAGTGGGTCATGGGTGTATGGGCAACAGGCCTGGGATTTAGCAGAATTATGTAGGCTACCAGAGCAGATTTTGTTGATTTCTGTACAGGTATTTTTTTAGATCTTAATATAGTGGTCATGTATATTATATTGTGCTTGTCCTTGTGTTGTTTTTCAAAATATTGAAACCTTTATATAGCCTAACTATATTCATAAGCTCATGTGTACAATAGCATCAAACATCAAATTATTATGTTTCATACTAGGCCTAGGTGTACACGCGCACACACACACACACACACACACACACACACACACACACACACACACACACACACACGCACACACACACACGTCACCAAGTAGCCTATAGTCGACATAAGTCCAGGTATTACAGGTTTTATAACAATATTTACAAATGGATCTTAATACAAGAAAACAATGAGTTTCATGGTGGCGTTTTTAATCAGATGATTCAATTCAAAAATCCAATAAAAAAATAAAAAACATGCTATTTAAGCGACGTTATTTGCCCATGTCCCCACACACTTTGTATTTTCATTGTCTGTCAATTTTACTTGTCTTTGGAGAAATATTTTTACTAAATCGTCTTCTTCACACATTGTACTTCAATACATTCATTGCAATTTTAGTTACGGCAGTCTGCGACAATATGTAGGCAGGATAGCACGGTGATAGGAGAGAGGGGCGACGGTGAGACCCTGGTGTTGGGAAGGAGCCGGTCCGGGCATTGTGGCGGCCTGATTCACAACACCAGCTGTCCCACCGTACCAAGCCACCAGGTGGCAGCGTGTCGCCTCCATGCAGGCTGAATGCTGTGCGCTCCACAGGGACGCAATGGGAAGAAAGCGGTTCCATCTCGTTGCCTTCTCTCTCTCCTTCTTCCCTTTTTCTTGCTCTTAATTCCCAGTATGTCTTTGACAGCTGTGAAGGAACAACAAGACGCAAATTAGCCTGTGAGCGGGACGGGTTACCATTTTTTGGTGTGTGTGTGTGTGTGTGTGTGTGTGTGTGTGTGTGTGTTCAGAGTATTACTTGTCACGCTTCTTAAACATAAACCCAAAATATTAGCCCCCCCACCATTAATATCTGACAGGCAGGTCAATGCCACCGCTCTGTCTCTATGCAGATTTTATAATCAGGGCGAAGCAGTGAGGTGCCTATGTGCTAAGACGAGGTAGAGGGATATAAGCCTTCTTTACTTATTAACTGAGTTGTGGATTAGTGTGAAATAAAATATTCAAGTGGAGAAAGGGAAAAGAAGTGTTAACGGAAGGGTCACTCATAATTTTGCTTCCATGAAACCACTTTTAACAGTTCATTGGTTTGGTGACGCACACACACACACACACACACACACACACACACACACACACACACACACACACACACACACACACACACACACCTGGAAAATAAGGGTTAACCTGAAAGGAATTGAGAATATTATCATACTGAAAGTCTCAAATGTCAAGTTTCAATTCATCCATCTCCTGTGAACCTAAAACTTCAAAGTCTTGTTAGGATTAGCAACGTCTCTGTCCACACCGCCGACATTTAGCAGACATAAGTTTCTGCAGCGGATGTTTTTCACTGCCAAAGCCAATACATATTGAAAGAAAAGGACCGGAGTCCCATTCTTAAGACACTCTTGCATTACAAATACATACTTGGACACAGCTAAGAAGATCCTCTTGTGTTTTTAAAAGCATATTTATGATTGGACTTATGTTACTTCCAACGATTCTTGTTTCTTGTAATTAAACACAGAGTCAACATCTCTTTGTTCCATTCAATTGTTGTACAAAGCTGAATTAAAGCAGTTAATTTAATGTAACTCAGTTCAATTAAGTGCAATATTGCAGTGTTTTACCAAGATTACACATGTGTGCAGCGCTAGCCAACATTTGAAAAAGAAACCCCATGATCATTTTGATATTTCCACCCTACATGAGATAAAGTACACAAAACACATAGCATCCTTTGTTGGCTCAGAGTACCGATTCTATCTTTTCATAGTTTTTCTCAGGGCCAGAGCGAGCCGATTGCAACACAAGCAGCTGCTGGAATTCCTTTAAATAGCCCTGCCTGCCTCATCGTATGGTTGCCATGGCAGCCAGCCCCCGGCTTCGAGACAACGTCCACATGCTGGAGCGGAGCAACACTACACCTGTGCAGTACCGTACCCCGCCGCCGCTGGCCGCCTGCGGAGCAGATGAAGCCACTTACCCGCGGATATGAAGGAGCATATTTGCACGCGCACGCATACATGCTCATGGTTTTAAACTGAAAATCTGTGATGGATGAAAAAAATCGATCAACATCTGTGCTATTATTTTGTTTTAGCGTGTGTGTCTGTGTTTTGGGAATGTGTATTGATCACGCCTATATAAAAAGGTATGCTTGATCAATACAGGAAGCACCAATTGTAATTTATAGCAAGGTGTTTAACATAAAGGGAAGAGCTAGAGACAGACTGGATACGTAAAGGTGTTTGCAAAACATGGGGGAGGTGGGGAGGGGGTGTAAGGGGAGCCAGCTATGAGGTGAAATATGGGATGAGGGAGGGAGGAAAGAAAAGTGAAATGGATGAGTGGCCTGGTAGCGAGTGGTAGCCTATGGTAGCGGGAATTTGAGAGAGAGAGAGAGGGGGAGAGAAAAGAATGGTGAGACATCAAGCCGATGAATGATCAGTGACAATTTTGTTTGAAGGGGGAGCTGGGGGAACTGGGAGATGTATGCCTTCCATCCTAGTTGTCTCTCAATCTCTCTCTCTCTCCCTCCCTCACTCACTCCGTCTTATTTTTCAGCGAAAGCAAAAGCATCTTCCCGCCGTGGCACGGTTCTTCAACATTCCATCACTCCCCCCACCCCCACCTCCTCCATCCTTTGTCTCCCTTCATCCTCTCGCTCCCTCCTCTCTCCCTCCCCTCATTCTGCCCTCCTCTCTTCCTTCTCTCCTCATCCGTCCCTCCTGCGCTTTACACAAGCTCACAATTAGTCTGGGGTCAAAAGAGGGATTAACAATGCAAAGTCTTTTTTACATGGTACACGTGTGTGGTGTGTGTGTGTGTGTGTGTGTGTGTGTGTGTGTGTGTGTGTGTGTGTGTGTGTGTGTGTGTGTGTGTGTGTGTGTGTGTGTTCAAATCTGTTTTGCACTTGCACAATCACTTGCATATTCCTTTTTTGTACTTTTGATGCTGGCTTTGTCCTGATTCTCCCCTAAGTGCACTCAGAAAGCCATTGTGGTGCTCAAAGGTTTGAAATCAATCACAGCAAGAGCGCGACAGGGAGATAGAGAGAGAGAGGCCTGGGAACAGACAATTTAACATTGTCTGTCGTGCACACACATGATTCCATTGCTCCACCTGTTTACACACCTGGATTCACATGAAGAATGCAGTGTTTTGATACAAGGCATGCATCAGGTAGTCATCGGTAGGGATGACGATTCAGCTAGAGTGCTCCTCAGATGGCCGTCATGTTATCTATCGAGTCTCTCTTGGCACTCCTTCCTCAGAGACACTCTCGGGAAACAGAACCATAGCAGCAGCAGCAGAGAGAAAGAGAGAGAGAAAGAGACGGGGCGGCGGGGGGAATGAGTTCATCAAGCCTCTGAGCCTTCTTCCAGTAATGAGACATCTCTAAATAGAAGATGGGGCATGGTGCCACCTCTTGAGGATGTCAACTCAAGACTTAGACAAAGTGTGTGCGAAAGGGAGGAGCATCTATCTATCTATCACTCTATGAAAAGTCCATATCTATACTGTAAGTATAGATGTTGCTGGGACCGGAGCCTTGTCACAACGATCTCGAGGGCTAAGTCTTCTGGAGCTTTATACTCCTGCCAGGGCGTACCCAAGGCCAACAGTTCTGGTGAAGTGAAGCTCCGAAGGCCCACAACCCATGTGCAGGGTCTCAGGGGACAGGTGCAATGCCGGTTGGGAGCAGTGTGTTCCGGACCTTGGCAGCAGAAACAGACTCGGGGTACGTGGATCATACCTTGAGCAAACTATCTCCACCAACTACATATAGTTGGGCTCACCATCACACAGAGCGTCGCCTCTGGAACTAAACTTCTCGGCTTCATTGGGTCCGTCTCGGACTGAGGAGTCACCCAAGGTCATAGGCACTGGCATTAGGTTTGCTTTTGGACTTCTGTGCCAGTCAAGGCTTGGCCACAAGAAAGACCATGTTGGAACACAAGGTTGCTAATAAGTATACTTGGTACACAAAGAGAACTTTGTGCCAAGTCGATGGCCCACAATATAGTTGTATCGTCACACCAGAGTACCAGTTCAGGTCAGTCAGCTGATCCCCATCTGGTAGTAAGTTGGATCAGACTGCCGGCCATTCCTGGATGGCTGAAGTGCACAGAGAGGTTCTTCAGGAAAAGTCTGGCAGAAGACCCAGATTGAATCAAATAGATCCAGAGGACTCTGAACAGAACCATCTGTACCTCTGGAGGTGAATACGGGACACTGCCCAATCGATCTTCAGCAAGGATGGCGGAACGCTTAGTTCACCTTGCGATATTGTTCGGAAGGTGGAAGGAACACTTTTAGGATCTCCTCAATCCGGAGGACACTCCCATACAGGGGGCTGGGGCGGAGGCACTTGGGGGGTCGGAACCCATCCGTCTGGCCGTAGTCACTGGGGCGGTGAGGATTGAGGAGGAACAGTGGACCAATTTTTCACCATCTTTCAGATGATTTGGGATTGGGAGTTCACGATCCAGTCTACATGTGCTTTGTTGACTTGGAGAAAGCCTATTATCAAGTTCCCCGGGAGATTCTGTGGGAGTGTCTTTGCATTAAGCGAACCCCCTTCAGAGTCGATGTTGGACTCCTGTTCGTGATCTTCACAGAGAGGATATCAAGGTATGGCCGTGGCTCGAAGAGTATCCAATTTGGCAGCAAGTGGGTGGAATCTTCTGTTATGGGCAGATTATGTCCTGTTTGAAGCCGAGCATTTTGTGTTGAGGACAGTATAAGAATCAGCACCATCCATTCTGAGGATCTGATTCTCTCCTGGGGAAAGCATGACATGCCGGTGCTCAAGAATGTGACCGAGGTTGCATCGCTTACAGTAAAAAGAGAGAACTCCGTTCTGTCTGATTGAACTGGTCCGATCATATCAAAACTCACATTAATGAAGAGACAGAGTACCGAGTGAGAGAATATCTCTCACCAGCGTGAGTGTAATGACAGCTGCACAGTGTGCATCTGAAAATCTTGGTATCATCTTCAATGGTTTTGAAATTCTTCTCCTGACATTGTGTAGAATGTGCTGTTCTTCGGATAGAAAATGATTGGATGTTTCAACTACTGCTACACAGAGGGGTTATCAAACCACCACTCAGGAGGTGTATTGAAAGCAAAAACATAACAGCAAATTGCACACAAAACCCTGATTTAAGCAAATGTTTAATTTAAACAACGCATAAAAAAAACAACTACTAAATTGACACGTTAGTGCGGTCTGGTGGAAGCCAGTGGCCAGGGCCGCTGCTGGCCGTTTCGGTGCCCTACGCGAGCGGGGGGGGGGGGGGGGGGGGGAGCCCCTTTTTCTATATTAGGTAAAAACATCTAATTTGCCGAAATTGAGTGATAGGTTATACAATTAAGAACAAACAACGGTGGGCCTCTTCATAACTAATTTACATATTTGTTTAATTCATTATTATCTTATTATATTATTATTTTTACAAACCTTAATTTTTGGTGCCCCCCTCAGGTACTTGGTGCCCTACGCACTCTGCGTGTAGGGAGCGACGGGCCTGCCAGTGGCTTTGGGATCCTCTGTTTGTCTGAATCCAACTTGGTTACGACAGAGGATCAATGTAAAGCGGGTCACACACCAGACAAGCGAGAGAAAGGGCAGCACTTGGGAAGGTCTTATTTAAGGGCTTGTTCTGTGTTCTTTATGATGGGTGGTAATGGGTGGCGGTGCGTTCAGCGCCAAGGTTTCGAGCCGTATGGGAAGTTATAGTGGCGCCAGTGTGAGAACTCTCATTGGAAATGCAAGCCACCCAGGTTCCCATTAAGAGACGGCTTGGAACATATGGGGGGTGTTTCAAATGATCGTGAAACTAAAATGGTAGTTTGTACAGTTCGTTGGCAAAGTTTCAATGAAATTGCAACGCAGCACTAGCGCTATTCAAGTGTACACTATTGTGGATGACGGATCGACAAAAAAGGAAACAAAAAATGGTAATTGCTGTAGGCCTGTATCACCTAATAACCAGCCTGATTTTATAAGTAGAAATAGCTTTTGATATACTGTAGCAGAGAAGAAAGAGGAGAAGCGCGAAGAGGTGATTCGTGAGGAAAGTTCAGCCGAAGCACCGTTGCTAAAAAAATAAAAAGCAATAGTAACATTTTTACAATTCATTTGTGGTTACGTTTTTAGAATGAATGCACATAGATGGCTGGTACATGACAAAGGAAATAACAATACTGCGACAATGCGGTTCGACCAAATGTGTCATAAAGCGACTAAAATGGTCAGGGTGCAACCAAAAGAAAAAGCTAGTGCCCCCAGAAATGTTAGTCTTGAGCCCCGTTTGCCCTTCTCAGGCTGGGGCGTGGGCTGACTTATACCCAGAGGAGGAGCTCAAGGCCCAATCCCATTTCTACCCCTTACGCCTTCCCCTTCCCCCTTCAAAACAAGGGGGAGTGGTAAGGGGAAGGGGTAATGGGTAGAAATGGGATTGGGCCCAAGTACCTCGGGATCTAGTTCCCCAGTGAGAGTAAGTGGAGTGTGAGATGGACCGGGGAGCGTGAGACAGACCAGCATTGATGTGGTGTTCTGTACATGTGAAGGGAGAGCTGAGCCGTAAGGTGAAGATCTCAATTTTCCACTCGGCCTATGATCCTGTACCCTACGATCACCAGCTGTGGGGAGTGACTCAAGATTTCTTCCTTGCTGATTAAGAGAGTTTTTTCTTGCCGTCTTGGGGACCTTGAGTCAGGGGGTGTCATAAATATTTGCCCTATTAAGCCCTTTGCAACTGTAATGACGATTAAGGGCTATACAAATCCAATTTAAAGTAATTGAATAGTAACCTGAATATGAATCAATATAAATGTATTATCATGACATGTATATATCAATGTATCGATATTAATACACATATTCATATATACATTAAACTACATCTACATAAGTGTAGACATGCATACATGAATGCATCTATATCCACATAAACAGAGCTATAGCTCCATTTAAATGCAGATATATGGCCAACAAAGAGTCAATAGAGATGTGCCCACCACTTTGATTTCCTTTCAAAACACAGACAGTCTGATTGCATCTGAGCATAACGAGGCGCGCCTCAGCCTCCTCTAATGCATCTCTAAATTGAGTTGGAGGATAATAAGGAGGTCTGCTGCATGCACTATGACCACGCTGGTAAAAAGAGCTTGAGTGGGCCCGAAAGTCCCACAACGTGCACGCAAACATACACACGCACAAACGCACTTCCTCCACACCCACCCTGGCTGCTTCTGTTTGACATCATGATGTGCTAGGGCGTAAAAACGCAACGAAAATCCCAAATCGCTTATGTTTAAAGACGTTTATTTGATGGTATCTCTCTCGCTCACCTCCTGTGTCTCGAAGAATAAACAAATGAGGACATGATATAATAATAAGTGAAACAGTGCTCTCATGGTGCAGGGGCAATGAATGACTATACGTTAGTTTAGGCGTGGCTCCGATCCTGCCGTCGAGTGTTTGGGGGAGGGGGGGGGGGGGGGGTCATTTAGACCTTTCAGAACAAGGAAATTAGGTTCTGTTTGTCCATTACACAGCACTGTAGAGGCGTGGTCAGCAAACGATCCAGATCCACCTCCCACCCCAGCGGTGGTGCAACTTGCAGGGTTGCCATTTTACGGTTAACTGCATGTCTCATCTGCTAGTCCTCCACACGCTGAGCACACACACATATGTGCCCGCCGACGCATGCATGTGTGCAGAGTGACTGCCAGCCACCTCACTGATATGTAAAAACTATACATAGAAAAAAAACAGATCATGTTGGGTTTTTGTTAGCCGGCCTGTCTCTCTCCGTTTCTCTTAATAAAAATAGTAAAACATTTTATTTGTGTAGCACCTTTCATCGTGGTGGACGGCCTCAAGGTGCTCGACAGGGCATTGAAGCAATACCACGGAACAACTCTTTGTCTCTCCGTCTGGAGGAATGCCGACAAGATGCCAGAGGCCGGAAGAAACGTTCATTATAACTCATAATGGACATTCGGTCAGGGGAGAGATGATCAAGACACATACAATTATAAATCCATTCATATGTATTTTTAAAACCTAAACACAAAGAACCAATTGTTATTGACGCAGTCAGTTTATTTGATTAGACACCTTTTTGGAAAAACTGGCATGAAAAGGGGAGATACAAAAAGAGGGAGCGTTTTTGCCTTCAGGCCCGCCTTGAGCTGTTGCGGGCTCATAGTAATAGACTCAACTAATGGCTACATTATATTCACGGGCATATCGGCACACTCATGGGCGAGGGGGAGGTGGAGAGAGAGAGAGAGAGAGAGAGAGAGAGAGAGAGAGAGAGAGAGAGAGAGAGAGAGAGAGAGAGAGAGAGAGAGAAAATAAAGAGATTCATTAATCACATTGGAAGGTGATGATTTCAATCAATGGCATACCAATCACGTATATTATTTTATTGCTATAGAAAAACAAACACCCACACACACACACATTAATGGTCCCCTTGGATATAAATGTACAACATTAGGTTCACCTGCCTGGATGGACGAGGTGCTGTTTTGTGCACAGTGCGATGCTGTCTTATTTATGGCCATCCAATGGCTGTGCTGTTTGACAAAGCATTAAAAGGAGCAACGACATGTGAATGTGTAAACCTTGGCTTTCTAAGACTTGGCACGCATGCACACACACACACACACACACACACACACACTCACACACACACACACACACACACACACACACACACACACACACACACACACACACACACACACACACACACACACACACACACTGTGGTTATAAGAGCAGAATATTGGTTACCATTTAGTTTAGCTTTGTGTCCTCCATTGAACTGCGGGAAAATGCTGAACGTTCAGTATTTTGAATTATGAGTCAAACAGCGCAGCCTTCCTGTTCTTCTTAGAATCTTGATTTGGTGTGTGTGCTCGGTGTGTCTAAGAGAGTATGTTTGCGCCTCAGAAAGCACCCCTCCCCCTACACTCTGGGGCTACCGCTCACCGGATATACAATATTTGCTATGTTTCTGAAGAAAAAAAATAAAGATACCTTTCAAAGATAAAACTGTCTGAGATTCCTTAAAGAGATAAAACAGTGAGAGGAGCCAGAGGCCGTAGTTACCCCTCCCCCCTTCTGTCACCCAGTAGAAAAACATGGAAGCAACCAAACATTTCCATTTTGTTAAAATCGCTAGTACATCGGAGAGTGAAGTCGATGTAATCGTCCTATCGAGCGGTATAAATCCGCTGTGTTATTTGGAGAAGGCTCTGGGCAGGGGAACTTGCTGAGTGGGTTATTGGATTGCGTAGCGTCGGGAGTGCGTAGCTGTTTTTTTTCTTCTTCTTTTTTTTTTTTTGCAAGACCTAAGGAACCTACGTGGGCACGGGGGAATAAATAACCTCTACCCAGAGAGAGCCGAGCTCAGGCCTCAGCACAGACGGCAATGCCAAAAGTGCACTAACCCTGATGGCTCCTGGAGCGGGCTGGGCTGCTGAGCAAAGCAGGACTGGAGGGGGGCCGGGGCCGGGCCGGACCGGACCGGACCGGACCGGACCTGGGGCTGAGACTGGACTCGGGTCTCGGGTCTGTCCGGTGATGCCAGGATCTGTAAAGGGAAATGAAAAAAGTTAGCTTCTCCCAGCAACGCATCCATCCAGAATACCTGAATCGTATCTCTCTGTCTTCAGAGTGCGTATGTGGCCTCATATGTAAAACCACCCAAACATTGAACATACAGTGAGCATGACTTTTATTTAGTGCGCATGTAGAACCACGAAAGAACATGGATTAAAGACGATCCGTCTATTGCGCGTGGGTTGTAATTATGGATTAGGAGAGCCTCTCCATTAAACCTGTATTTCCTTAGAATCACGGTGGCAGGGTTGATATTGAAAAGCACGATCATATTCTGCGACATGTATAAACATAATGCATACAGAGACTCAGATGCGGCCGAACGTGAGCGGACCCTTGTGCTCACACTCACACTCACACTCACACACAGCCTCGTCGGCCATCACAGACAGCGTGCCGTATGGCAGCCATTTTGCAGGGCTGTTCTGGAACATTCATTTAGGGTTAACCGTTGCATTTGCAGCCCTTTCTCTGCCCTTCTCCATCCTGAATTATTATTCCATATGCACTGCGTTCCATAAAAACGTACAAAAACCCAGAGGCCTGATAGTGTGCAATGTAGTGAAATAATGTATATATTTTTACACAAAATCCGAAGGGGGCCTCATAGTGTGAAATGTAGTGAAATAATATAGATATTTTGTAGATATGTATTATTATATATGTATAGATTTATTCTGGCCAAGCTCGACCAATCCTTCTGCCGTCTTTGACTCGGCATTCATGTATGTGTGCGTGTGTGTGTGTGTGTGTGTGTGTGTGTGTGTGTGTGTGTGTGTGTGTGTGTGTGTGTGTGTGTGCGCGCGCGTGCGTGCGTGCGCGCGCGCGTGCGTGCGCGCGTGCGTGCGTGCGTGCGTGCGTGTGTGTGTAACATGATGTGAAGAGGAGGAGGGGGGGAAGGGAGGCACACCTTAAAGCTTAACAACACTTTTATATGGACGTGTATGTGGGCTTTAGGCTCGAAGAAATGGGAGCTCAAATTGCCAGAGAGCGCCATAGAATAAGAACAGGAGACGGAAAGAGAAAGAGAGAGACGGACACGAAACGAGGGACGTATACCGCTGGTTCTCTCCTCCGCCATCTTTGCACACCATAACCATTCCATAACCCACCGACCTCAAAGATTATCTCTACTCATATAGATAGATCCATTTATATATTTGTATAAATATATGTATATATTAAAGAACATACAAGACTTTTGTGTATTATGGAATAATTCTACATATATATTTTAAGGTATGGAATCATCATATTTTGCAACAAACATGATACTGTTATTACCTTTGGTCATGAGACACAAAAAGGGAAACTCCCCCCGTACAGAACGACAGACTAAACGTACGGCCATCTTGGGGACATGGTGTCTTTTCTTGGGCTCCACCCCGGGTCAGAGGTTCTGCGCTGGTCCATACTCACATGGTCACGCTCTCTCTCCCTTTTTGCTCATCCTCTTCTGGTGTCAGCCCAGGATCTGAGGCTCTCCGCTATGTTCAAATACCCGTTGAGCCACACCAATAGAGGCGCTCCACATCCGCCCCGCCGCGGCGGCCCTCCTCGTGTGTCCTCCTCCTCCTCCTCCTCCTCCTCCTCGCGGCCGTCGGAAGGAGCACAGATATGCCGGAGGAAATCTGTTTCCCGACGGAATATATGAATAGCTTCTTCTTAATATAGAGACTCACGGCACTGACGAGTTCCCCCGCGGGAGCAGATCGTTTTGGGTCTTGTGCGACGACCACACGGTTCCTTTTCAGAAACGGCTTCTCTACTTTCATCGGCACCATGTCCTAAATGGGATAATTCAGCGGAGGCCTTAACATCTCGTAATGCACTGCAAAACCCTTCCGAGTCCTCCCTGATCAAGTACAACACATTGCGCCGTGTGGATCGTCACAGAGTGCACGGCGGAGTGAAGGCACTCTGTTAAAAAGGAGGCAAATCCCAGGGTTTGATAATGGTGGGTGTCCCGGGGGGGTGGCGGTTAAGGCGTCTAGCCTTTGATTATAGACAGTCAGACAGACAGCCCAGCAGCATGGCCCCGTCATGGCGACGGCGACGAGGAGGACGATGGTGATGATGATGATGATGAGGTTGAGGAGGATGAGGTGGAGGATGATGAGGAAGATGAGGAGGAGGAGCGGCTGACTGATCGAGCGCAGGTACAGAGCCCGGGTTTAAACGAGGTGAGCTGAGGGCGGGGGTGGGGTCTGGGGGGGGGGGGAGATCACGGCGCGCGGGGCAGCGCAATGCGCACATGCGGTCCCCGCGACCGCCACCTGCGATGCGGCGGCGAGCGGAGAGGACGCGTACGCTCCTCGCATTGTGTCCCTCTCTCTCTCTCTCTCTCTCTCCGTCAAACGCTCTGCACGTGCACGCGCCGCGAAGCACACGCGCACGTGTGCACGACTTCACCAAAGTACGCTCTGGTGTGGACCCAACGCTTGCGCGCGCACACACGCACGGACGGACACGCATGCACACACATGCACGCGCAGGGCCGCACGCAGGCAGGCACGTGCACGCAGGGTCGCATGCATCCACGGCCAATAAGGAAGCCATGTATATGATTAGCTGGTGTGAGGCGGCTCTTTGTCTCCGATCACCAGACCTATAATGGCCTGCAGTTTGAATCATACTGCTCACCGCCTCCACCCCCACACACACACACACACACACACACACATACCCACATGCACTCACACACCGACACACACACACACTCCCGCATGCTCTCAAACTCACACCCCACCCGCCCGCTGGCCACACACACATGCATGCTCACACACAGACTGACACCGGATGAACCTCCTTCGAGACACGCACACACACACACACACACACACACACACACACACACACACACACACACACACACATACACATATATTTCCCTTACGTTCACCACGGAATACAATCTAGTCCATCCGTCAATGCACTCATGACAAGAGCGCTTTCCAGCAAGCCTCCCCCCACCCCCCTCCCCCCCTACTTCCCCTGCCTCCCCCGCGTCCCCCCCCCCCAACCTCCCCCACCCCCGGTCCAAGCAACCGCTGTGCACAGCAGTCGGCAGTGTCCTCAATACACCCCCCCACCCCCCCCCAGCGCCGCCCTCCCCCAACGCACACCCCGGCTGATCTGCTGGATGGCTGTGTCAGCCCGTAGACCACGACCCCGCCTGGGGGCTCCACCGCGCCAGAGCCCCTGCACGGCCGCCGGGGGCCGGCTCCATCCCTCACCCCCCTGCCTCTCTCCCACCCAACGAGATCCAAGGAGAGGATATGTAGAAGGGGAAATAATGGACGAGAGTCAGGAAAGGTGACAGAGTGCACGGGAGAAGTAGAGATAAAGAGAGATGCAGAGAGACGGAGGTATAGATAGAGAGAGAGGGAGACAGACAGACACTGAGAGTCAGAGAGAGAGAGACACGAAGAGAGAGAGAGAGAGAGAGAGAGGGAGAGAGAGAGAGAGAGAGAGCACGGTGCTAAGAGAGATAGAGAAATGGAAAAAGGAAGCGGGAGAAAGAAAGAGAGAGAGGTTCTCAGAGCAGGAGAGAGAGAGAGAGAGAGAGAGTGAGAGAGACAGAGAGAGACTAAGAGCGAGATAAAGAGTGAGAGAGAGAAAGGCACGAAGAGAGCAAGAGAGTGACAGGCAAGATGAAAGCCATATAGAGAGAGAAACGGGCAATAAGCGAGAGAGATGGAGTGAGAGAGAGACAGGAAGAAACAAAGAGAGAGGAGAGCGATAAAGTGAGAACGAGTGACGGACACAAAAAGATAGAGAAAGCGAGAGAGAAAGA
Source organism: Gadus morhua (assembly GCF_902167405.1). Lineage (NCBI taxonomy): Eukaryota > Metazoa > Chordata > Actinopteri > Gadiformes > Gadidae > Gadus > Gadus morhua. The sequence goes on from NC_044069.1 coordinate 13,978,744, forward strand.
TTGGCGTAAAGAAAGCGATAAAAAGAGCGACAGGCTCAGAGCAAGAGAGAAAGGTATTGAGAGAGAGAGAGAGAGAGAGAGAGAGAGAGAGAGAGAGAGAGAGAGAGAGAGAGAGAGAGAGAGAGAGAGAGAGAGAGCGAGAGAGAGACAGGCACGGAGAGAGGGATAGAGAGAGAGAGTCAGGGATGAAGATGGAGCGAAAAAGAGAGAGAGAGGGAAAGGGATAAAGAGAGAGACAGGCACGGAGATAGAGATAGAGAGAGACTGACACAAAGAGCAAGAGAGACAGGCATAAAGAGCGAGCGAGAGAGAGAAAGACAGGCACAAAGAGAGATAAAGCGAGATGGAGAGAGAGAGCGAGACAGGCACAAAGAGAGAGAGAGAGAGAGAGAGAGAAAGAGAGAGAAAGGGAGAGAAAGAGAGAGGGATCGAGAACTTTGCCACCCCTCCGTGGATGTGTGGAGCAGAGCCACAGCGACAGACTGGAGAACTCTTTGTCTTAGTCGACTGACTTAGAGAGACGGCAACGTGAACGTACACGCACGCACGCACAAAATCACACACACACGCAGACACACACACACACACACACACACACATACACACTTCAATACATTACTATACCAAATATACAGCTTTCAATCAATCAGAGAACAAAATCAGCTTTGTGTGCCAAGGCCTGTGTCCAACGTGACTGTACCGCAAACTACAGGTCTGGTGACTGTCCCCATGGTGAAGCGCATGTGTTAGTCATATGACAATGCAATGTCGAAGTCACTGTGGAATGCACTCCCATGATTCAAAATGCCAGCTTAATTGGTCGGAAAGAAAGTGTGTTTTGAGGCGAAAACATAGATAAATAGATGTGCGTGTGCGTGTGCGTGTGCGCGTGTATGTGTTTGTGAGAGAGTCTGCGTGTGTGTGTGTCTGTGTGTGAGTGTGTGAACGTGTGAACGTGCAAATGTCTGTGACTGTGTGTGCCCTCAGACTCACCTGGCGGTACCCTAGCGTTGGTTGTCGTGGCAATGCAGCCTCATCTAGGTTTTTCAGTGCACTGACACCTGCTGTCGCTCATCTCTCTTTCCCCCTCTGTCTCTCTCCCCCTCTCTCTCTCTCCTCCTCTCTCTCTACTCCTCTCTTCCTGCTGTAGTATAAGATCAGTTGCTACACCCCAGCACTGACAGAACAGAGGGAGACATAGAGGAGGGGTCTTATTCCAACGGCCGGAGCACTCCACATGGCGCCCTGAGACGAAGGGGGTGTCGTCAAGCGGTGCCTTGTGCTGCAGCCACGCGGGTGACTGGGAACCACCCCGCCGTCTGCCATCAGTTGGTTCCTCCCGCCTCCGGCTGCCCTGATTGGCCCGCGCGCTTCCTCCTTCATCAAAATGTAAAATTCCAAGACAGAGAGCAGAGCAGAGCAGTGTGTATGTGCGTGTCTCTCTCCGTTTGTGTGTGTGTGTGCTTGTGTGTGTGTGTGTGTGTTTGTGTGTGTGTGTCTGTGTGTGCGTGTGTGTGTGTGTGTGTGTGTGGGGGTGTTCGTCGGTGTGTGTGGATATACTGTACGCATGTTTGCGTATCTGTGCGTGCATGCCGGCATGTACAAGAGAGACAAAGAGAGATGGAGAGAAAGAGACGCAACATGACCTCGTGCATGTATGTGCATCATTTCCTTTGTTCCGCGTGCCGGCATTTTTGGGGGGATATGATTGTGGCATGGAGTGAAAGACAAAAAACATTCAAGGACAATTTTCGTTCTGCACTGCATTTACTGGTTGACGTGCAGCGAGTGATCATGAAAATGTGCTGGTGCCTTTGTGTGGGAGAGCCGGTACACAGAATGCTATTGTCTGAGTGGGCGTGTGACTCAGGCAGAGGTAGACGAGGGCGAGAGACAGTGGAGCCAGAGACAAAGAGAGCGAGGGACTCAGAGACCGATGGGGGGGGGGGGGGGGGGGGGGAGGAGGGAAAGAGGAAGTGAGTGTGTATGCGCGTGTGTGTGTGGCCACGTGTGTGTGTCCGTATCAGCATGGCCCTAGAGCTGTCATAATTAATCTCTGTGTGCGTGTGTGTGTGTGCGTGTGTGTGTGTGTGCGCGTGTGTGTGTGCGTGTCCTTGTGTGTGTATCAGCATGGACTGCGAGCTGTCATAATTCATCTCTGTAAGTCTGCGAGGGGGCATGTCAGTCAGCCACTGTCACAATATGTCCCAGCAAGTGCGAACGAGTCACACACACGCTCACACGTATGCATACACACACGTACACACACACACACACACGTCTCCATACTCCCGAAGGAGAGCATGTCATGGATGTCAGAGTGTCTCCATATCCTCAGTGTGCGCAGAATGCAATGACCTTTAACCCCTGTCCGCCCTGTGATCGGTGGACATGGAAGGGCGGGATCAACGACCGCCTTGGTAGCGTCGTCTAGGAAGGAGATTTATCACCGCGAGAAAGACGAGAGGCAAACAGGGGAGGGTGAAAGGTGGTTGAGAAGAAGTCAAACCTGAGGAACGGGCCTAGAGAGAGAGACAGAGAGAGAGAGAGAGAGAGAGAGAGAGAGAAACAAAAAGAGCAACAGAATAGCAAGAGGCAGATGAGGGTAATACTGCTGACTCACTGTGCTTGTGACAGGCCACACACACACAATCCAGATTGCACACTTCTCCAAACACTTTGAAACGGCACACACACACACACACACACACACACACACACACACACACACACACACACACGCACACAAACACATCTACACATCCACAGACACATCCAAACCATTTTTTAAACCTTTCTAGATGCACACATAAGGAAACACACTAAACACAAAACAAACAAATCAAACTTGTCTCCAGAATACTCTTCCAGGAAAAAGGAACAAAGATGCATTTGTACATGCTGACTCTAGTGGCATGCTGTCTCCGAGCCGTTTCAGCTTCTCTACATGTAAAATAGACCACTTCTCCTTCCCCTCAGTCCCTCTCTCCTCCCCCCTGCATCGATTTAATTACCTTCTATATTTAACATGGCCCATGATGCTATTTCAGGATCAGAGAGTCTTGTCACTGATATCACACACACACATGGACACACATACACACACACACACACACACACACACACACACACACACACACACACACACACACACACGCACACACACACGTCGAGCACACCGGCTATAATATTTCCCTCCATCGGACCACAAGATTCCCTCCCCATGTGTTCAGACCTTTATCTATTTACCCACGGTAACGCTGTAAAATGTTACAACCACTTCCTTTATTTGTGAGGGTTAATGGCTCGCTCGTCGGTTCCTTGGTCCAGGAGCACAGATGTTGTGTGGAGGGTAACGTACCTCCATACATATCCATATGGAAACATTATACTTTCTATTTCACTGACCTATGGAAATTAACAGACTGGTGTTTCATATCATTGCCATCATTATCATTGTGACCCTCTGTGAGTTGCACATGGTGAAATTTGATTGGCTGCCTGTATGGAGGAAGTGTGTGTGCATTGTATCTATAGGGGGTTGAATCGTCCTTCTGTCCTCACTCTTTTTCAGACTATTCCACCTGCCGTTTCAATCCCAAAATGCCCAGGAGAAGAATAAAGAAAACCCAGGACACATGGACATGGGGATACGAGTTCACACAAAGACACAGACACACACACACACACGCACACACACATATATATATAGATATATAGACATGCACAGACACTACAACGCATAATGTACAACATCCCACAGGGAAAGCAATCTGGGCGCACACTTCACACACACACACGCGCACACACACACACACACACACACACACACACACACACACACACACACACACACACACACACACACACACACACACACACACACACAGCACCTTCACCTGTGTGCAGCCATGCATGTGCACATGCACACATCATATACTGTGTAGATCAGTACCCTTCATATTTGGTTGAGATTTATGATTGTTCTTCAGTAGAGGCCACAGTCATCTGGGAGATGATGACCATATTGATCTGATAACCAGTTTCATTTACTGCCAAGCCATCCAGCCACACACACACTTGCACACACACAAGCTGACACACAGACACATGCACAAACCCACACGCAAACCGAAACCCGCAGAAACGCAAACACACGCAATCACACGCATGCACACACACACAGCGACGGATACAACCATGCACACAATTCATGTTTGCACGATTACAGAGAAATAAAATACATGCTTGTATGCACTTCCTTCCTCAAACATACACATCAGCCCCCCCCCCCCCCACACACACACACACACACACATACATACACCCACACATACACACACAGACACAAAGACAAACGCACGCTTGCGCACGCACACAAACACACCCAGCGGGATCAACCCAGCTTTCTGCCTCATCAATTCCCCCGCCTCCACCGCGTCTGTCGTCCTCTTCTTCCTCCCGATCACCAGCCCGCCCTCTCCACGCTCCCTGCCTCCCCAGGCCACCTCACACCCAGCCCCCTCCGGTCCTCTTCCCCACCCCACCCAACCATCTCCATAGATTGGGATCATTTTCCACCCCGCCCCACTTTATAAAACCTACCAACCTTTCTCCCCGATCATCCTCGCCCCGCAAACAGGAATCTCTCATCGGTTCTGTTCCTCTCATGTGGCGTGCACAAAGCCTCGCCCGTGTGGCAGGTGTGTGTGTGTGTGTGTGTGTGTGTGTGTGTGTGTGTGTGTGTGTGTGTGTGTGTGTGTGTGTGTGTGTGTGGGTGTGTGCGCGTCCAGTTGTGTGTTTGTGTGCAAGAGGCTTGTTGAGAACAGATAGATGTTATGGTTGCGGGCAGCCAAGAATGTGCACACAGCGCACAAAATGACACATTTACACAGTGGCCTGCCTTGCTTTTTTGTCTTACATTCACACGCGCACACACACACACACACATACACACACACAAACACAAAAAAAAACACACACACACAAAAACAGGAAAAAGGCTTTCAGTTTCTAAATCAATCCCACACCGTAGCTAATGCAGTTCGGGGGAAGCATTAGGACTATTAGTCAAAGTGTGTGTGTGTGTGTGTGTGTGTGTGTGTGTGTGTGTGTGTGTGTGTGTGTGTGTGTGTGTGTGTGTGTGTGTGTGTGTGTGTGTGTGTGTGTGTGTGTGTGTGTGTGTGTGTGTGTGTGTGTGTGTGTGTGTGTGTATATAGAAGCCACACACTCAGCACCACCACATCTCAGTGGAACCTGTGAGGTCAGCAGGTGCAAAAGCGAATGAGGGGGCCATCTTATTTTGTGTGTGTGTGTGTGTGTGTGTGTGTGTGTGTGTGTGTGTGTGTGTGTGTGTGTGTGTGTGTGTGTGTGTGTGTGTGTGTGTGTGTGTGTGTGTGTGTGTGTGTGTGTGTGTGAGATCCTCCCTTCAATATCCTCTGGTCTCTTTATCACTCTAAAATTATCTCCCATTTACTGGAAGATACTGGGTGAAGTGGGTGGGGAAGTGAGAGAGCGACCGAGAGAGGGATTGAGAGGGAGAGAGCAAGAGAGAGCGCAGAAGGGAGAAATGCAGCTAATCCGTATTTCCTGCCTAAATGTATGCTGAGCAACCAAAATGAAGTCAAAGACAGACTTCAGTCTACCCGTTTTTGAAGGGATACGACATGATATCCGTAAATTATCATTTGCCTTTCTTACCCAGATTAAGAAGAGTTGTTTGATTCCGAATTCACCACTAGGTGTCCCTAAGGGGAGTTTGCTTGGGTTAGCATTTGCTCTCCGTAGACCACTACCATTGACTTGCAGGGGGTTACAGTATTCTAGTCCCTGTTCATGTTAGGGGAAAACACTGTTAATTACTGCCCAAAGATTTCCAATGCGTTCAGATTATTCATGCATTAAAAAATGAGTGTCAGTATCAACGAAACCAGATTGTGTCACCAAACACACAGATCATTCGGCACTATTTTTGGTGCTGTGATTATTAGCCAAATGTGATGCGCTGCTAACAGGTGCTTCACAGATAGCCTAATGATTACTGCTCAGAAAGATGATGTTGAACAAATAGTCCCAGACTCAAGTACGTCTCAGCAGATTAAAGCCAAGGTCTTAGCATAGCACTTCTGCATCCGTTTTAAGTTGGCCTTCGTTCCCCGAAATCCCAATCCCCCATTTGAGATCAACTGTCTAAAAAACGCTTGCGACAACATGACCAGTGATTTGCAGTGACGCAGTACATGAGCTTCCCACCTTGTGGGGGCTAAATTAACATCCGAGCCCAGAGCAGAGCAGACCCTTGTAGTAGTAGGGGTCGGCAGAAAAAGGATCAGGAATAGCAGCGTTATCCCGCCGTACCGTAAATGCAATTCCCCTTATCTTACTTCCTGTGAGCTGTGTACACCAGTTAACTGTCCTCGGAGTGAGGAGAATAACAACATGACAAGAAAACAACAACGAAGACGAGGAGGGTAAATACAGAGCATTTTGACGAAGGCTTTGACAAAGCAAGATCCAAAACACGTGACAGAGATGGATTTCCCTCCCTCTCCTCTTTCTCTCTAGCATCTCGCCGCTAAACCACACAACGGATATCTCTTCCTCAGAAGCATGCTGGGAAGTCCTGCCCTCTCTTCTGCCAATAATGCACATTTGGAGCGATTCCGGCGTTAAAGGAGCATGACTGTGGAGCGGGGCAATCAAACGATGTGATACGCCTGACGAAAAAAAGCCTGGCGCTTTTAAGAGATATAATGCGTCTTCAACGGTGTATCAGTGTGTGGGCCTTGATGGTGCGGACCCCCGTGCGGCCGTCGCCCCGTGGCCGTCCCCGGCCCCACCACCCCCTCATGGTCTAGCCTTGTGCTCCCTGCCTGAGGCCGGCATCAGCTCCAAGGTTTGGATCCACTCCCTGCAGATCAATATCCTCCATTCATCTGGCCGGCGCTCACGCACCATTGTGTGGGCTACAGGGTTTCTACACGTGCATGAGATGGCACGCAACAAAACCGCTCGTCCAGAGAAACACACACACACACACACACACACACACACACACACACACACACACACACACACACACACACACACACACACACACACACACACACACACACACACACACACACACACACAAAAGCATGCTCATACATATAGTGGGAACACTTACTCAGACAGCGATACACACACACACACACACACACAAGCATAGAGACACACAGAAATACATTTATCTATACATGCATGTAAATATACGTCACACACACTGTCACATGGACATGCCTACACAACCCCATTTGCAGATAGAGACATGGAAAAAACACGAGCACACACAGATATCTATGGAGGCATTCACAGGGTGAGCAGACGTACATTCAAAAATACACACAAATCCACACACAAAAAACACTGCATGTGCATGCACACATACACAAAGGTATTTTCTATATGCTGCATGAGAGTCAGCAGACAGAGCTGGTGGGGGGGGGGGGGGCGGGGGGCAGAAAGTGAGGGGAAAGTAACTGAGAGGCAGACAGTGAGACGTGCCATTATAAATCATATCCGCTGCTGGCGCCAGCCATGTAGCCTAGCAACCAGACAGTCCCCGCCCCCACTCCATCCTTTCTCTCCATCTCTGTATCTCTCAGCCTCTCTCCCCCTCTCCCTCTCTTCCGCTCTTTCCTTATACCTTATTACCCATAATATTCGGTGCTGTGTGCGGTGCTTTGCTGTGCTCACACAAACAAAAATCCATAGTTGTTCAATGCCTACAGTTTGCCTCAAGGATCAAACCTGGAGTCGGCTGATGTCAATCTGGTGTTGTACACATGGGAGGAAGTCAAGCTGCCAACGCACGTCGTACACGGCTGACGCCGCCGGCTAATATACACTGGGATTTTGCAGGAGGCCTAAATTAGCTACACATGGTCCCCCTGATCCTGTGAGGGTCAAAATGGATGTTGATCTTTGGAAACGTTCATTTAGTTGATGAGTTGAGGTGTGGCAATGTTAAATATGTCACCCATTTAGTCACACTACTACAAATAGTAAGTAAAAAGGCAACGGCCGTGACAGTACAACAAAACACATGAGATGAAAAAAGTAGGGAATCTTATTTTTGGGAGGCGCCTTGTACTCTGCTTTCATCCGAGTATGGTTTTGACTAAACAGAACTGGGCATCTTTGAAGAAAACTACTTCTAGCGTTGATCCTCTTGCTATTTATATAGTGAAAACACAACGTGGAATTATGATACATTTTCTCATTTGCCTTCCCTGCCAGCGTTAACGTTCCTACTAGGGTATATTCATTATACACATAATGTATCATGATGACTTTTATCCATCAGCTCATCTCTCTCCATAAGGAATACCGGCCCGGGGCAAAAAAACAAATTATCTCTCCAGCCATATTGTGATGTAACTAATGGATGAGGGCTGCTGTGAGATTGCTCAGGGTCTGTCTCTGTGTTCTATCCCAGCCAGACAACAGGAAGTTTGGGGGGGCGGGGGGGTGCTTTATGGTCCCTATTCCAGACATTGATCCTTTGACTGTTCCTTTATAATCCCCCCCCCTTGACTTCTGACTGGATGGCAGCACAAGTCATTTTAGTGAGGGCCTTTATCCGTCAATGACAATAGCCGAACAATCCTTTTTTTTTTACTCAATTGAATGCAAAAACGATATTATTATAATTTCAGAATTTTTTTTTTCTGCTTTAAAGTTATAAGCTTCTCAATGAAAGTCATTCACTCAATAATAATAATAGGTATACAACAAAGAACAAATATTGATATTAACGACAATATGTGTGTGTGTGTGTGTGTGTGTGTGTGTGTGTGTGTGTGTGTGTGTGTGTGTGTGTGTGTGTGTGTGTGTGCGCATTGTAAAATAAACAACATACAGGCAATAATTTGTAGCTACTGTCGCATTAAGAAGACAACATGAAAGATATGGCGAGATATGACAATAAGATATTGCCTGCGTAGCCTTGTCGGGGGTTGATGCTGATGACATGTTTTTCTGTTCCCAGTCAAGTGGATAGGGGGCTGGCTGTGAGGCCGAGGGCTGCGATTTATTCATGGAGATATGGATGCAGTTGGACAGGACAGGCCCACCTCATCCTATCCCCTTCTGCATCCGTAACTGACAATGTAATGAGATGTATGTCATAGTCGATTTAAAACGACATGCGTCACATGCTAAATAATGATTAGTTGCGTTGGATCTAACAAATCCTTCAATCATATGATAGGTACGATTAATTTATTATTGCTATTTATAACGCCCCTATCTGTTTTGACGTCCACACCCTACAGAGAACTGCTGGAATGACCATGACCTCAAGGCTATCTTATCATATGGTTCTGGGTCAATAAAAGAGCTCATTCTTTATAATGAACCGAGGCTGAAAAATGTCAGATAAAAAATGCCACACTAATTAGCGCAAAATCATGTCGTCAATATGCTGGCTTTGGACGACAAGCAGAAATGTAGAAAATGTAAAGTACGAGCTTTAATTTGAAAAAATCTGTAAATGAGATGAAGGGAGCAAAAACTCATGGTATATAAAAATAAAAGGCCACAAAAACAAGAAGACAGAAGGATAGAGATAGGAGGACAGAGATAGGAAGATGAGAGACAGAGACAGAGACAAGGAGGAGAGAGAGAGAGAGAGAGAGAGAGAGAGAGAGAGAGAGAGAGAGAGAGAGAGAGAGAGAGAGAGAGAGAGAGAGAGAGAGAGAGAGAGAGAGAGAGAGAGAGAGAGAGATATGCTGTTCTATCATATGGAAGAAAGGGAGTAATTGCCAACCCTCAGTAACAAGACAAGTTAATTGCAGAGACGCATTGCGTGGTCTGACACTGCAGGCTGGCAGCATGTTGCAGCAAAAGCCCCATTCGCCACAATAAAAGCCCCCCCAGTCAGAACTCACTAAACGGCCATAACCTGGAGAAGAACGGTGACTCTGCTGTTGGCCCCGACTCCTGCCTCATTGTCTATTGGCCCATGCAATAAGAAGCCCACAGATTTCCACAACAAACAATCAAATGGCTTGTGGTGTGACAGGAACAGTGGTTGAGCGGGATATTAGGAGGAGGAGAAAGGAAATGAGTGTGTGTTTTTGAGTGTGGTGTATGCTAAGTTTGCGGTGAAGGTGTTTGAGTGCTCTGAGTCTATTTGGAAGCACTCAAGTCGGTCCTCAACCCACGAGCAAGTAAAAGCAGATGGTACAACAGGGAAATAGTGTCTGAAGCTCCCAGCCCTGTTGGTTTAATTGTGTTCATGCCTCCCGGTGAGTTTGAGTGCCACCTTGTGGTGTAGGTCTCCCACAGCGCCGCCTCGCAGCGTCCCGATTCGTGGAGCCGACTCGTCCCCTGAACCGTTCCTTGAGAAGAAAACACCCACACAGATGTTAATATCATGAAATGCTAAGGAAAATCACCACTAGGCCTCATTCCCAGGGTTTTTGCCTAAAAAAAATAAAGTAAACAGTCACAGTAAAACAGTAAATAGATAATTACAAAGGCTAAATTAATAAAAAAGAATGTTTGTTGTGAAATTAGGAATGTGGATACTACTGGGTCAGAGGGGTTTAAGTGATGACACAGAATAAATGGAAGATGAATTGAGTGAACACCACACAGGGCATTATCAGCTGGTTGCCCTATCGTCCGATTGATTGCATATCTGATACCGGGTTTGGATTTGACGGCCATTAAATGAAGTACAGCAGAGATAGAGAGGTTTAAGTAAGGACGGGTTAAGGCGGTGACACCAAATAAAAACCATAAATCCAAGGCAAACCAATGGAAAATTGAAAAATAGAAACAGGATGAGAAACAAACGAGGGGATATCTGGAGATCTCATTGCTCAATCTTGAACGCCTCTATAAAAAAGGTCAGGGTGAAATTAAATGAGTGACAACTGGCTCTACTATCACCATTGCACAATAGGGCCATGCCATGGCAATAGCCATGGCATGGCCCTATTGTGTGTTCTGATTAAAGGCTATTATGATATATAGTTTGTGTCGATAACATGATGAAAAAGATCGATATCGCTGTGATTTTGCACAATGCATAGTTATGAAATTGATAACTCTTGTTGTAACATTAAACTAGCTTACTAAAGTTATGATAAAAGGTTGAGAATTGAATCGACTAGAAGTGTCCTACATGACATGCAACATGTCATGTTTACATGCCTTACGAATCTCTTTGCTTGTGGGTGGGGGGGTTGACCTGGATATGGGTCCTCTCGGGATGAAGGGGTTCTTGTTATGAAGCACTGACAGCTCTTATTCTGAACGGCTCCGGTTCAGGAAGTGAAATTTCCCATTAATTTATTCCAATGAAGATAAAAAATATCGATATATATAATAACAATGGTAAACAGAAAAAAAAAGGCAAAGGTACAAGAATGCGACAGAACCATTTTAAAAGTGAAGGAAGGGTTGTGTGCGTGTGTGTGTGTGTGTGTGTGTGTGTGTGTGTGTGTGTGTGTGTGTGTGTGTGTGTGTGTGTGTGTGTGTGTGCGTGTGTGTGCGTGCGTGCGTGTGTGAATCTGTCTGTAATATGAATATCTTATAGCTATCCCCACACCAATGATTTCATGAAGTTCAATGTACCACAGGAACAGCTGACCTAGCCCTGCCCTCGTATACTTCCAGTCCACTTGTGCAATACATGTTTGTAGATATAGATGACGTCGTCCGGGGCTACCATCGACTAGACAATGTCAGATCACTACTCCTCCTCCTACTTGAACTTTGACAAACAAGTTAGTGTCATGGAGACGTGTCGGTCCCCTCAATCACCATGCGGAGGATGGCGGAGGAAGTCCCATCTATCGCAGAGCAGAGGTAACTTTTTTATATATTTATTCATCGACAGTATCAGAAACTATACTCGACTTGATCCCACGCCCCGTTCAGCATGTTGATTAATGGCTCTTATTTGGAATGAATTATCGACACTTTGTTAGAAATAAACAAAATGTAATTGTTTATATTGCCAATTATTAGTGATACAGGCCTCCTTTAGTAGCAGTCTAAAGTATACCATGTAATTCAAAACGTGTAATCGTTCTATCGTTGGTTTTTGTTTACCTGGGATTCCGCGCGTTGGGGAAATCGACATTACAAATTGTTTAGCCAAATGTCGCGATACTTTGCTTGAGAAAGTAATCTTGTGGTGCATCTTCGTTATATTTTTCATAATGATGGCTGTATTGCTGCAGAACTAGTGTTATGCAATTGAAGCGCTCTTGGGGGCGATATTAGTAACCAACGGAGATTGTCTGAAATCAGTGTAATAGCTAATACGATTTGTGGACAATTTACAACACCTCCAATGCTCAAAACTAGATTCCAAATGGCCACTATTGAAATTTGCTTCTGACATGAGTGACTATTACATTTTGCAATATTTTTAATCAATAATACATTTTTACAAATTTCTGTAATTCAATTTGAGTTAATTCGTCCCACTTTCCTTTTGTCGTTGATATTGTTGTTAAAGTTACTTTTCTAGATTGAACACAAACAAAAAGGATTGTTGAGGTCAAAGTTCTGTGTGCGTGTGTGCGTGTGTGTGTGTGTCACTCCCAGCTCCTGGCTATCCAGTTGGCTGCCCTCCTGGTGTCCCACTTCTTCTTCTCAATTGAAAGACGCAGAGGAGAAAATGCTCAAAAGTAAGCATGCGTTTGGTTCAGTACTGAATCTCCTACTGCTTTACCTGCTGTCGGTGGATTCACTCTGCATGTCCATTCATTCATCTATCCAGCCATTCATCCATCCATTCTTTAAGATTTTGAATTGAAAGTGGAAAATAGGTAGTCAATCCCACAAAAAGCAAAGCAAAGGCTAATGGCTCGTTCTTTGTCCCTTTGTCATTGAAAAAACACAATGGGCACACAATCTGACGCTCAAGGTATCATAGTGACTGATGAATTGAAAAACTGAACAAAAATGCTTCAGAGTAAAAGTCTTCCATCCATCCACCGGCTCTCTCGCTATCTCCCTCTCTCTCTACATCCTCAGGCGTGAGGCAGCCCTTCTCCAGGCAGCACGTGCGCATCTCCGGAGACAACTACCTGTGGACCCTGGCCTTCAACACCCTCCCTCAGCCCTCCCAGCAGCCGGCCCGGACCCGGCCCGGCCCCCCGCTGGTACTGCTCCACGGCTTCGGGGGCGGGGTGGCGCTCTGGATCCAGAACTTTGACTCTCTGGCGGGCTGCGGGCCCGTCTACGCCCTGGACCTGCTGGGGTTCGGACGCAGTAGCCGGCCCCAGTTCAGCGGGGACCCGCGCGAGGCGGAGGAGCAGTTCGTGCAGGCCCTGGAGGAGTGGAGGCAGAGGGTGGGCCTGGAGGACATGGTGCTGCTGGGACACAACCTGGGGGGATACCTGGCCACGGCCTACACACTCAAACACCCACACAGGTAGGGGGGTGGGGGGGGGGGGGGGGGTGTTCTGTATGTAGTGCGGTCGGGGTGTGTCTTGTGCATTCGGTCAAAGGTTTGAGTAGGTTTAGGTGTGTCATGTCAGTGTGCGTTTTTCTGTCTGTATAGTGTTTACACTAGATGTGAAATCTAGGTTTAGCACATACTGTACAAAGAGGTCCTGCACACAAACACACACTTATATTATATAATGTGCGTGTGTGTGTGTGTCTGTGTGTGCGTGTGTGTGTGTGTGTGTGTGCAGAGTGAAGCACCTGCTCCTGGTGGAGCCCTGGGGGTTCCCGGGACGGCCAGACGGTCCTCAAGACGGCGCCATCCCAGTGTGGATCAGAGCGATGGGGGCCTCCATGAGCCCCTTCAACCCCCTGGCCGGGCTGAGGCTGGCCGGCCGACTCGGTGAACACACACGCACGCACGCACGCACACACACACACAAAAACATAACCACTAACTCCATTCAACAGGTTTAATGTTCAATAATATTGCCATTTCAAACTAAAAACCTTCATCATATGATTATAAGAAAAGACTATCTCTGGGTTGTCCAAATACGACTGAGGACTTAAGAATAACCTGCTACATTATGAAAAGAGGCTTATGATCATTGGGATGTCTTTGGAGACTTGTATCAGTGGTATGCTCTGTGTTATCATGTCTCTGGGCTCCAGGCCCCATGCTGGTACAGACCATCAGGTCGGACTTCAAGCAGAAGTACTCGTCGGTTTTTGAGGACCACACCGTGTCGGACTACATCTACCATCTCAACGCACAGACGCCCAGGTCAGCAAGTCCTACCTGCTTAATGAGCTGTTTCTGAATTCACCGTAAGGAACTTTGAAAGAAAAGTGTCTGCTAAATAGAAACGGAAAACAGAGGAAGTCCTGAGGCCCGACCATACAACTCCCCTCCCCAAACCTTGTCTGTTTGTTGCTCTGTAACCCAGCGGGGAAACGGCGTTTAAGAACATGACCATCCCGTACGGCTGGGCCAAGCGCCCGATGCAGGAGAGGGTGGGTCGCGTCCAGCCGGACATCCCCATCTCCTTCATCTACGGGTCGCGCTCCAGCATCGACAGTGACTCGGGCTCCGCCTTGAAGAGAGACAGGCCTGATGTGCAAATCAAGGTACAGGCCCTCTGAAGAGTTGAGTGGCGTCAAACACTGACAGGGGAAATCTGTCAATGAATGAGTCACTGCTGGCAATGGAAAACATGTTCAGTCATGTCCTTATCTGTACACAGCTGACTGCTGTGCGTTTGTTGTTTGTTTGGGTGTGTGTGTGTGTGTGTGTGTGTGTGTGTGTGTGTGTGTGTGTGTGTGTGTGTGTGTGTGTGTGTGTGTCTGTGGGTGTGTGTGGGGGCTCGCTTGTTCCCCACCCAGGTGATTCGAGGAGCGGGTCATTACGTCTTCGCTGACCAGCCGGAGGACTTCAACCAGACTGTGCTTGAAATTCTTGCTGTTTACCGTACCGGGGCGGCTGTAGGGTCTGCTGAGGAGGACCTATAGGACCTATAAAGACCATGCAGGCTTTGGGATGAGCCAATCGTATAGCCCCCTCCCACCACCCTACTACACACAACAAAAAGACTAGCTCCTTCCCCTTTTTCACTATGCTGCCTTTGCACCGCACATTTGAGAGACAGAGAGTGCATACGGAGAAATCTATTATCTCCTGTACATCGGACCCGTTCTTGGTAGTCTGTCTAATCAACAGAATTGGCGATCGTGGAAACTTTGGGGTCAAAGTTCAGCACTGGATTCGCAGCAAGAGTTGTTAGCGTGAGAGTCTTCGCGTGTAAATGTGATTTTGTAAATAAACATTTAGTGCAGTTGTTATCTCACATGGGGTTATTTTGGTGGCTTATTTATTGTGTGGATAGAGATTCTTGCGCAAACACTTAATGAGTAGTACCAATTCTGTGAAACGATAGGGCAACACGTGACCAAATTGACTGCACCCCCAAAAGACTAACCAGATCCAGACAATATGCAGAATAGGAGGTCTGGATGTTCCCTATTTATGACACAGATGCAACCTGTTCAGTTAAATATATAGGACAAAGGTCCCTTTCCTCGTGCGGAAACACAAAGCCCCGAAAGGAGCAGTCTCGAGGAACGGCCTGCAGAGGGCAGTGTCGCCGCTCTTCATGCGCCTGTCCTTCCGCTTTGTGTGGCGGTTGGATGTGCCTAGTCCTAGAAAGAACATATCAAGTGGCCAAAAGTGTGTCTGACCCCATGGTCTGACCGTACTCCAATATCTGGGCCGTCTTACCACCACAACAATGCAATCAGGCCAGAAGAGGGCCTACTTCCTGGCTTGGTGTGAGCAAGTATATGTGTGTTGTCCCCAAGCGCCTTTCAAGAGTTATTAATAGTCTGCTCAAATAGTTATTTCAAAGCACAGGAACAGCACATTGTTATTGTAAGAAAAACGATATTTCCCAACTGAAGGAGTTAGGAAATATCAGGGGGTATCAGCATAATCTATAGTGATTCAATGATTGATATGTTGGTTTACCTATGTCAAAGGTCCTACCAACGAATGAAAAGGACACATTCAGAGACATTTCTGCTTCCTGCTTCCATAACATGTCATAGCAAAACACTGATCCTTTATTGAGCTGTACAGGGACGATAAATCAACAGATGTGTTGTTCATTACTTTACTTTGATTATTTCTCTCATGCACTGTTGGAGATGGAAGGACGGCCATGGAAAAGGGTTCAGATGACGGTAAGATCTTCACTTCAGAGTTGGAGAGTGACTGATTTCCAAGGGGATGGGCTACATAAAGAGACACATTTGCGGTGTTCAAGCGGTAACAGCCACATTTAACAGCCGCCTCTGTCACTTTTCGCAACTTCTGTCGCCGGCTTCGACATCAAACCTTCCCCCTTCCGAACCCTGTCTCCTGGCAACAGGGTAGCCACGGAGACCAGCGTGCGAAATCTTATGGATCGGGTGAAAAAAAGAAACGTCAGGAAATTATGTAGCGTTCTGTTGAGGAAATGAATTGGTGTTGGTGGGGGGAGAGGGGGGGGGGTGTTTGTTGTTTTCCTGGGGATACTGGCAGGGCGCAGTCAGTGAAGCATAAGGATGACGCATCAATGGCCTTCACTGGCCCCGTGTCCAAAATGCACACTATAGATGTGCCTGATGTCCAGTCCATACAATCTCTCTATCTCTATCTCAGTATCTCCCTGTCCCTGTAAACCAAAGTAGCAAACCCAGGCATTTGCAATGAACGTATACTTAAACTATTTGTCCAAAGTCTGCCAGGTACAAAGTACAACAAATAAGCTCATAAGTGATATGAAAGATACAAGCTATCGCAGGTATCCCAACAGGCCTCAATGTGTCTTAGAGAGTAGAAAGTAGGCATTGAATTCTATCAGGATTATGTTTGTGTAAGCAAATATACCTCAACACACAGCACCACCACGAGCTCAGTGCTTTTAAATGAGCTGTCAACACTGCACAGAGAAAAGTCCCACTGGAGTAAACCTAAAGCGTCAGGCTGCATTCATTTTTACCACAGCGACAACCTCAAGAGGGGTGTAGATCACATCCCTCCCTAGCCCCGCCCCTGCTACCATCTCCAGACACAGCAATAGTAACTCACAGCTGAGTGATCGATGGTAAAGGCGGGCGCAGCGCATATCTCCTATTTTATGGTTGGCAGCGCTACGGAGAAAAACAGCAGCTGGGATGATGCTTCTCCATTTGGGGATGGCGGGGGGAAGTAACGCTCACTTTGTCAGAATTTGTTAGGACTTTGTGTGGACGAAGGTTTGTTCTCTCGCTGATTGTGGATATTTGTTCGCTTAGGTCAAATGAATGGCCACCTGTCTTTGTGGTAATGTTGTTCGGTTATGGATGACTTTTATTCGCGGTGGTTATCTGTCAGACGTCAGGATGAATCATACATTGGTAAATTAGTCACAATTTGCAAAGTGTAAATAAGTCACAAAAAGACATCTGGTGAGGGATGAGGATGTCATTGGAGACAGGTCGGAAAAGGCTGACAGCTGATTGGTCGGCAACAAATATGAATATTTACCACACAATTGACGACCTGTGGAAAGGGTTCATGGGCTTTGGGGAGCAGCAGTATCTAAACAGGGGACACAAAGGAGAAAGTAGAACCAAAATCAGCTCATTCTCTAACCACTTACTGTGACTCCACAGCTCGTATATTTCAGAAGCTTTCAGACAGTTTTTCCGAGAAGATTAACCTTCTTTCTTGATGTACCAATCTGTGACATAAAATATGTTTCCCAAAGACACATTTCTCTTTTTAATCAAAAAGGCAATGTTTTTTAAAACAAACTTTTCCACTTGCAGATCAAAACTCTAATTCAACAAATACAACCTGAACAGAAAAATAACTATTGAGTTTCATGCGTCAAGACACCCAGCCATCCCAAAGCCCTACAACTAACATAAATGTGTCATATTATATCATTATGATTTAATTATATCAAAACCAAAATGTTATTTCTTTCATCATATTCGGGGAAGGAATAAATGCTTTGGCTTTCATATGAATGATATGTTCTGTGTGAGTTCCTCTGCAATACATTCATGCACGCCTTCATCCTATTCATTGAGATTGTTTTTCCAGACCAAAGATAAAGCAAACAAGCCATCCCTCTCCCTCTTGGCTGCCTTTATATTTAGCCTTGTGAGAAATATCTGGCTGGTCTATTAGATGTGTCTGCCTTTTGTTTTCATCCACTAACAATCTGTTTTTGATTCCCATATGAAGTGTGGCTCATTGTGTGTGTTTGTGTGTGTTTGTGTGTGTGTGTGTGTGTGTGTGTGTGTGTGTGTGTGTGTGTGTGTGTGTGTGTGTGTGTGTGTGTGTGTGTGTGTGTGTGTGTGTGTGTGTGTGTGTGTGTGTGTGTGTGTGGGAGTGTGTGTGT
Source organism: Gadus morhua (assembly GCF_902167405.1). Taxonomy (NCBI): domain Eukaryota; kingdom Metazoa; phylum Chordata; class Actinopteri; order Gadiformes; family Gadidae; genus Gadus; species Gadus morhua. The sequence continues at coordinate 13,997,130 of NC_044069.1, forward strand.
GTGTTGCCCTGCCATCTAACTACTCTGTTTACTGTGTTGAAATGTCTCTTAATCAGAAACCTCCTCCTTTCCTATACGCTTCTGTTCACCCCCCACGGGGGTGAACAGAAGCGTATAGGAAAGGAGGAGGTTTCTGCCAGTGACAATAAACACATTTAACACACAGTCGCCCTGTCTGCCAGTCTGAACACACAATGTCATTCTGTCTATGCCCCTCTGTGTCCCTTTGCTCTCTTCCTCGGTCTCTATATCTCTCTGTCACTCATCGGTTCTCTCTGTGCCATAAGCTTTATGAGTGTCTCTCACTCTGTCTATCTCACCATCTCTCTCCCCGTCTCTATGTCTCTTCACCTCACATGCGAGCAGGGGGACGTGTGAATGAGCGCTTCGAGGTGATGAGTTGCTTTGTGTTATTTCGGGATCTGCATCACTGACTCCATCACCGGGCCTCTGGCAGCCGGCCAGGCCTCATCAGCAGCTCATCTCCGGGTCTGATTAGCAGCAGCGAGAGACGCAGGGCCGGCTGGGTCTCCTGATCCCCAAAACAACAACACGCCACACAGCATGAAGCTTTGTTTATTCACATTGACACTTGATTAGTATTCATGCAATGCCTGATCCCACAATAATGTATGAGAGAGAGAGAGAGAGAGAGAGAGAGAGAGAGAGAGAGAGAGAGAGAGAGAGAGAGAGAGAGAGAGAGAGAGAGGGGGTTTGTAATAGGATACAAAGGATAAGCGGATTTTATCTTTATCATGCACCTGTCTCAGTGTCCTGCATACATTTACATATTTATGTGTACATGTGTGTGTATGTAAGCGTGTACCTGTGCATGTGTGGATTCATTCAGGTCCATCCCTCCATGGTGGACCTCATATGGTCTGGTGTGATTCAGTCTGGCTGACAAGGATCGGGAGCACATATGTGCCAGAGAATCCCGCTCTCAACACCATGACTTTAAAACCACTAGCTCTCTAACTTGAGCAGAAGCTCTGCCTAGCCTTGTGGGAGACTCAGGTCATGCGCCGCTTAGGTGGGTAGAAAGCTAGGTAAGCCATCCAATCATTTCATTCGGGCCAGACAAAATGATTGGATGGCTTATTATGGCTACCACAGCAGCCGGAGATACCAGATGTTTCTACTTTTTGTCTGCGTATTTCATTTATGAATTGCTGTTGGACGTAGAAAAAATTTCAACAAATATGAAAAAGAATGCTTCCATCAAAAATGCCTGCCTACCCTAGCTTTAGTATATCTTATTAACATCGGATTTAAAGATCCTTAAGGAGTGGGAAGGAGTTATATACAACATAACCTATACAACATTACCTTTCAGCCGGGAGGGTCAAACAACTTACTTGACTACCACCCCAATAGGTTTGATGATTTGTTTGTATTTTCTTCCGTTTTTTTAAATAAATTCATGTATGGAATAAAAATAAAACGTGTCTTATTCCGTTCGCATGATTTTTATTTCAATATACATGTATTATATCTCATGTTTCATACAGTACAATATGTTCAAAACCAATTGTATGGCACACCCATGTTTGTTGGTACATTTTTCCGTTGTTGGTATTGCTGTGTGCGGATACGGTACAGTGAGGTGACACATCAGCTTATGTTGGATAGATACGCTATAGGTGGGTTGACCTCTGTATGACGTTGAAGTTGCAACAGTAAAAAACATGCACTGGGTAAACATACCACTTAAGTCAAATATCTATTCACACAAGATTTTGTTTGGTTGGTTTCTGTTTCTTTTTATAGGTCCTTGAATATGCTACACAACAAGTGGCTAGTCCTTGAAAGCTAGAGGACATGCGCGATTTTTTGGTTCTGACCCAACGCTAATATTAGCAGCTAGATAACTCTCTCTAGTGGCGTATTTGGGTACGGGATTGTGTGATTAGCAAGCCGACCTTCAACATTGCATACTGCACTGGCCTCCCTGTTCCGTTAGTATCCATTTTTAAGTAAATGAATAAATAAATAAATAATTGAAAGAACGAAACAAATCTAGATAGATTTTAGCCACCTCAATATAATTCAACATAGTCAAAATATATATATATATATTCAAAAATATTAGTTTGTTTTATCCCCTATGAATAAATAAATAAAATGTCTCGTGCCATCTCTCCATCCATAATGTTCAACTCACCAATTCCATTAGTTTATAAATCCCCTTTGCTGTTGCGTTTGGCTCTTAAACAATGAAAAGCACATCCAGCAGCCTTCTAGAAGGTTCTAAAAGTCTGATTGCTATTAACTATTACTATATGTACGCCAGTGAATAATAACCCTAAAAGGTCTTTGGATATTCACAATATGTACAAAACACTGCCTTACTGTAGTGGAGACACAGAGACCTTTGATCAAAGTGACTGTGTTTGCTGTCTGAGACTACAGAGCCCATTTGAAGTACACAAACACAACAACAGGGACAGACTTCAAAGTAAGTGCCATAGTCTCTCTCTGTTGGGTGCTAATTCCTGCCATCTGAAAAAACTAAAGAAGTCATATGAAAATCAGTCAGCCATAATCATTTAAAAAAAGACAACTGCCTAAAATATTTATTTAAAAAAATAGGTTTCACATGAATAATAAAAATAAAACCCTATGTGTAAACATCGTGTGTGTGTGTGTGTGTGTGTGTGTGTGTGTGTGTGTGTGTGTGTGTGTGTGTGTGTGTGTGTTTGTGTGTGTGTGTGTGTGTGTGTGTGTGTGTGTGTGTGTGCGTGCGTGCCTGTGTGTGCAGGCAGATATGCATGGTTGTAAAGGCCGGAGTGTGCAAAAAAAGTAAAGACCTCAAGACATACGAGTGATCGACATGAAATAACACTGCTCTCTCTCTCTCTCTCTTCTCTTCCATTCTCACTCTCCCCTATAGCCAGGGCCAAACGACACAACTTTAAAAACCCTGATTTAACGCCCGTCCACCTTAAATGTTCTGATGTGCATTACCTATAGACACCGGTTGCTTGGCGTGTGTGTAAAGTCTGACACATGTCCACAGAGTAGTCAGTCAATAGATGTGTGCTGGTCACTCTTTTCATGGTCACTCGGGACTGAGGAAACCACGGCTCCCCTCCCTCCCTCCCTCCCTCCCTCCCTCCCTCCCTCCCTCCCTCCCCGGTTCCTGTTGCGCTCCAGGGGGATTGTGATGCCAATGTGGTTCAGCGAGCCATTGTCTCTTATCCGGTCTTCTTGCTCCTAGAGTTATGTATTTTCCCCTGATATCCTCACACAAGGTGCTTAAATAAGTTGTGCAGTGAGTGCATCACACGCAAACACTGACTGTACTCAACTAAATATAGTGTTTAAGAAGGTGAATTGTGTTTCCTCACCCCCCATCAGGGTGAAAGGGGAATGGGGGTGGTGTGGGGGGGGGGGGGGGGGGTAAGGGCGTTGACTGTGATAGTTCTGAGGGTAGCAGGGAGATGAGAGAGGGCGGAGGACAGAGGGATGAGGGGGAGAAGGGATGAGAGGGAGTGGCGGGAAAAGGAGTAAGACAGGGGGTGAGGTAGAAGAGAGTGGGGTGAGGTAGAGGAGGGAGGATCGGAGTCCTGGGGGTGGTGTTGGGTGAAGGGGGTAGCAGCCAGGCAGGTGGGGTGGAGGTGAGGTGCGGCGGGGTCCACCGGCCTTCAGATGACCTGGCAGCAGCTGTGGGGCGTGGGGGGGAAGAGCAGGCCCTCCTTGGGGCTCCTCTGGATGTTCACCGACAGAGTCTTGTCGCTCAGCGGCATCTGCAGCACCCGGTTCTTCAGGTTCCGGTGGTTCTCCCTGGCCAGGTCCAGCTCGCTCAGCCTCAGGTTGCCCGAGCAGGACCCGTCCATTAGGGGGTCCCCCAGGAACGAGTCCCCCAGAGGGGTGGACCGGTGGAGGGTCACCCTGGGCGTGGGCCCCCCCAGCAGGGACACCTTGTCCAGGCTGCCGGTGGAGCCGCCCATGCACATCCTCCACACGGGCCTCTCCGGCCGGTGGTCCCCCGCCTCGCTCCTGTCGCCGCCCCCCGTCAGATTGTGGAACTGCGAGCTGAGGCACAGACTCATGAGCTTCAGGCTCTCCACCAGGCCGCTGGGGGCTTTGGCCGAACCCCTGCCCCGAGCGTCCCCCGGACTCCCGCCGTTGGGGGGGCTGGCGGGCTCATTGGGGCCACGTTCCTTCCGCCCTTGAGCTCGGACGATGGGCTCTCGTTCGCCCCCGCCGAAGGAGAGCGTCGGCACCGTCCCGCCGTGGGGTCCCGCCTCGCAGGGGTCGTCTTGCGTGTCGTCCTCAGAGGTCTCCGAGCTGGGCGTCGCCAAGGACTCCGGCGTCGTTCCGGCGAGGCGATCGGGGGATAGAGTGGCGCAGGGCGGAGCCGAGAGCCTGGAGGTTAGGTTCAGGTTCCTGGGCGCAGCGAGTCCACGCAGGGTCGCCCTCTCCTTCTCTGCCCCGTCGGCCTCGTCCTCTTCCACGTCGCTGATCTCCTCGTGGATCTGGTTGAGGATCGGGGCGCTCATGCGACACGTCAGCCGGTTGGCCGGAGAGCGCGAAGAAGACCCCACCTTGGGGCGAAGCACCACCTGGAAGGGGAGCGGCTTGGGCTCGCCCTCCTCTTCCTCGTCCTCCTCCACACTCAGGAGGCTGGGGCTCCTGGTCTTGGCGTGGTGCCCCGAGGGGCCGAGCCTCAGAGGGTTGGGCTGGGGCACAGCCAGCGGCCGGAGGACCCTCTCGTGGCTCTGGGTCATGGGCTGCAGCAGGTCGGCCATGTGCTTCCTCTGGCTGAGGTCCAGCAGTGCCGTCTTGGGCCTGGGTCCCCGGTGGAGGCTCTCGGCGCTGCGGGCGGGGGACTGGGGACCCCCGGGGTGAGAGATGGCGGGGCCTCCCAGGCCGTCCGTCATGTCCTGGTGCACGTCCACCCTGGTGGGCCACGACTGCCTGCGAAGGGGTTGAACATAGGGAACGGCAGATCAGTGACTGAAATCGTCCATTTCGGGAAAACTTCAGGGTGTATGTCCTTCAGACGAATCCCCTGAAGGACAATGTCAAAGGTCAAGGTCGGTGAGCCCCATACCTGAACTGAGCCTTGCTGGGGCTGGCAGAGCGAATCAGGCTGTGGTTCTCCTTCTCCTGCCTCTCCCTCAGCACCCTCTCGGCCAGCAGGAAGTAGGTAGCCGTGATGTGGTTGTACCGGTTGGCCTCCAGCGCCCTGAGACACCGTGAGCAAGAGGTGAGCGTCTCGTTCCAAAACACGCAAAACCACCGTGAAAAGACGTACCCCTCATCTAAGGCATCAAGGAGATCCGCTCAAAACGAGCCGACAGGCTGGCTGTCTAATTCGACGAGGCACTATCTAGGAATAGCCCATGCCAACTGGCGGCTGACGGCAATTACACAGATGACGGCAATCAGTTAGACACGCCACCAGCTGTGCTAGCACAGAATGGCGCTTGTCCAGCCATCGCCAGATGAGAAGGATTTGCTAAATAGCCTGGTGTTTGTTGTCATGGAACAAACATTGGGCTTTTCGCCTGCAGTGACAGTAGTGGACTTTGGTTATGACGTTGTTATGAAATTAGAAAGGATCAGTGGTTAGTAGTTAATGTCAGTCGGTGGTAGTGATAAGTAGTTAAAGTAGTTGAAGTAGTGGACACATTTAATCATGTGGCGTTTGAAAGTGTTGGCTACCGACGTCCAACTGTTGATCATCAGTTCTAGTACAAAAGGCCCAGAAACTTTGGTTGAACCGTGAAGACGGCGAGTGGGGGACGCGTACTCAGTAATGTCGTCTCGGTCGGCGATGCCCCCCAGCACCAGCCGCTGGACGATGCAGCCGTGTTCCTCCTCTGATAGGCTGCGGTGGGACACAAGGGGCGTGGCTAGCTTGGTGGCGGGAGAGGGGTCGACGCCCTGCAGCCACTCGTGTTCTTCGATGAGTTCCAGAGAGGTGCGGTTCTTGGGGTCCCTCTGCAGCATTTGACCTATGAGACTGGAACAAGAGGCAGTTGTTAGCGGGGTGAACCGGTGCGGTTCTGCTGATCCACTGTTTGGATCCACGGCTTTCACAACTATCCGTAAAGTGAACTTAA
>NC_044069.1:14005703-14070703 GCF_902167405.1 Gadus morhua
CGCACTGCACGTCTAGTCGATTGGCCTTCGCGCGTGTACTTGATTTTGATTGGTCGTCGCTGGTGTGGCTGCTCAGCAGTCCTCTACCCAGCGTGCCTCTTGGCCTGCGATGCGATGCCTGGCGTGGATGCAGGTGGATTGTGGGTGGTGACTATTTATCGCCCCGGCTGTGAAAGAGTGTGCGTCAGCCCGCCGCTACCAGGGGAGTCGAGAAGTGTTGCTGCAGTCCCTGCCGTTTCCTAGCAACCGTGATACCTCCCTATCCGTCCCAGCCCACCGCTGGTCCACCCTCCCCCCCCCCCCCCCAACCCCATCACTGCTTCGCGGCCGGTGGTCAAGCAACCGGCTATTGGATAGGTTTATTTATACGAGGCAGTCTGTTTCCCTGCTGCAAACGGCCTCGCCATTAGCGGCGACAGCTGCAATCGTCTTAAGTACCCCTTTTAGTTTTGCGTCCCTCACTTCTGCAATCATTCACCCGCCCTACACGCACGCACACCAGGCAAGCACACACTCATGTGCACACAATTCAGGCGCTTGCTGCTATCCGTCCATTGAATAAAGATTTTTTAAACGTAATTTTCAGCTCTTCATCACCATGATCATCATCAGCAGCAGATTGTAACAGCATCCTCCAGAACTGTCCCCACTTTCAGAACCGATACTCGCCCCATTTGTAAACTCCTCCTCCAGGATTAACCGTGGCGACCACGATAATCCCTGGACCCCCCCCCCCTCCCCTCTGCCTCCGTTCCAAGGCCTACCAACTTTATAGCTTTCTATGATGACCTCGCTGCTGAGCTGAGCCTCGTTCAACGTCAAACGGTCCGCCGGCGTGCTCGCGCCCGATTAATGTCGCGCTGGTCGGATGGGTAATCCTTGCTAATGAACCCATCATCATCATCCTCATTTCAGACAGCGGTGCGGCCAGCGAGTCGTGTAGTGCACATGACCGTAAGACCAGCGCCGCATGAATGAACACGCAAGCACCCATGAATGGGAGACACAAAACTGTACATTTCTTGGTCATAATCTGGGTCAAGCGCATCTTTTGAAGGGATTTTAAAGGGATTGCTGACTCTGTAGTCTTAGAAAGCCGGCCAAGTACCATCAGGGCAACTGATTGATTAGATAGGGGCACGCACGTGCACACACGCATATCCACCGTGGTGGATGTGCACACGCATATCCACCGTGGTGGATGTTTATGTTCAGGCTGGAACTATAGCAGTGCTGATAAATCACTATAATCTCTCTCGCTTGGCCACTCGCCCGATTTTTCACTCTCGCTCGCATCTGCTCTGCAAAGGGAAGATGAGAGGAAGCAGAGAGGAGACCGTAGAAAATAGCCACAGCAGATCCACTCAAATGGAAAAATGGAAAAACACTCCTCTCTCTCTCTCTCCCCCCTCACAATTTTCCCCTTCCCTCACACTCAGTTCCCTAGCTGACAACCCCCCCGCCCCTCCTTCACACACACACACACACAAGACCTGCACCCCCAATACCGCCCCCCCCAAAAAAACATCCATGCCTGATTGCATTTCATTTGATATTTAAACTGGTAGACACACAAACTAATTGTCAGTATATTCACTGATATAGTTTCATATAATTCAATAGTAAATTGAATGGTGGAGTTGCTTATAATTTAATGGCTAAAATAGGTCCAGCTCTATATTATTTAATATCTAAAAGTACACAGTTGTACATGAGAGATGAGATAAAAGCACAACAGAGAGAAAATAACAGAAACCAATTTCACAATGACCCACTATCAGATTTCATTACATGCAGGCAAACAGTGGCCTTCAATGATCACGATAAAAGAAGAAGCTAAAACTCCTCTCTCCTCTTCAAAAAAATAAGTAAATAAATACGCCTTTTCTTAAAAAACATCAATGGCTAGGTGACTGAATGGCTTTTGTCAATATCACCTCATTTCCTTTTCATTGTGTTGCTATCACAACTCTCGTCCAATCGTAGAGGGCTGATTTGCATTACCCTCTGGTTCAGGAGATGTGTATACACTAGGCCCACACACTGGCACAGGTGTAGGTCATACAACTATAGAGGACACCATGTCCTGGTCACTTGCATATAGAAGGAACACAACCTGGACTCTGGACTCCACGCAGTAGAGCAGTAGGACACAAACACGTACATACACACACAGGGTTGACATAATAAAGTCAGAGCCCAAATGCACACCACACATGCACACTGATAGACGGGCAATATGAGCTTAAGGTAAACACATCAATAACTGGGCCACTGCTGATTATTCATCTCTCTCTCTCACGCTCCCTCTCCGGACTCACTTAAGCTGTGCATTTAATCGCATTTACCGTAGATTGCAAAACTATATAATCGTGTTGAATTAATTTCTTAGTTTATTTATTTTATCATTCAAAGAACAACTGGATACATATTTGTATATTCCTTTCCATTTGAACATTTCCTTGTTGATCATTTTGTGCATCATTTTAAAAAGGGAAATTTCAAAGTTCTCAGTTAAAACGTTATTTTTTTGGAGAGAAATGCTGAATAAATGCATCATGCTTTCTAACTCAAAAAGAGATGATTTCAATATTTCCCAAGATAATCCTGATTCTTTCGACGCAGCCCTAAGACTCACCGACGGCGGGGGCGTCGTACTCGTCCCCCAGCAGGATCTCGGGGGCGGAGTAGGCCAGCGACCCGCAGGAGGTGCTGAGGTTCTCCCCGGGGCGGAAGCGGTTGCTGAAGCCGAAGTCGGTGAGCTTAACCAGGCCCTGCTTCTGGAAGAACACCACGTTCTCCGGCTTCAGGTCGCGGTGCACCACCCGCAGCCGGTGGCAGTAGGAGATGGCGTGCACGATCTGGGCGAAGTAGCACTTGGCCAACTGTAGGGGGAGGACGATGGGACGAGGAGATGGGGGATGTGGTTATACATCAAAGTCGATTAAAGGGGACATATTACACCACCAGGTTAGTGACCTCTCAAGTGGGCGTGTCCACCTAGATGTGTGCTGGATAGATGAGTAACGTTTGCTAAAAAACAGCTTGCAACGGCTAATCACACTCACACCTGGCGGTATAATATGGCATCTTTAAAATCTGAAATAAAGTTGCACTGCCATTTGTTTAGGTTAGATATAGCATGTGTAAGGTGATGCAGGTCCCAGAAGGGTCTTTAGTCTGTCGGGTATACTTTGCAATAATTACCGGCTCAATGTATATAATTCTAATTATTACCCGGCTACTTACTAAAGAAATCAATACTTTGACACAGAACATGAACCCAAAAATACATGTAATTTAATTGAAATATTAATTGGAGGTTACGTTCTATGCTCGGAAATAGCAACCATAGCAACGGTCTGTTATTCATGGCAGTGGTCTGCTTATCAGAATCGAGTACACAACAAAGCTGTGCAATTTATGTATATAGAATTGCATAGGAATTGATTGTGTTGTTTGGATTCAGAAATGCAAGATAAAAGAATGAAAGAAAGAATGAATATGAAAATAACACAAAATAAAAAATAAAATAATAAATAAAATAAAAAATATAACTGTATACGAGCCTGTAATGTTTTATACACGGGAGACTATGGAGTCTTTATGTAAAGTCAACAGTAGCTAGCTTTGTAGCCAAGTTTAATTATCAGTTTAATTGTCCCGATACTGCCCCAGCGTCATTTAATACTTGTTTTCCCTGAGTCATTAGTCAAATATTGGTCACCTGTGTTGATTACTAATTATGTTGACGAAGCCACATACAATCATAATTTAAATGTCTTCATGAAAAAATATTCTGTGTTGAAAAAGATGGTTTAGGATTTATATGATAAAGTTCCAATTATGTTTATGTTAAGTTACTTAAGACTGTGTTCTGATACTGTATATTTTAAACCAGTAACATTAAGAGTCAGGGTGTCTCGGCATAGCATATATAGCACGCATAACCACTGTGTCTAGTGTCCCATGATTGGATGTTTAATTCCTTCCCTTTATTCTTTCTTCACCACAACAATTCCATGTATGTGACGGTTTCCTGGCAGAAAAACCCTTTCTGATTCCGATGTGGATCCGCTTTCAAACATGCGTGCATGTGCTTGTGTCTGTTTGCTGATGGGGTGGGTGTGTGTGTGTGTGTGTGTGTGTGTGTGTGTGTGTGTGTGTGTGTGTGCGCAATGCGCATACATGTGGGTCGCTGGTGTGTGCGCGTGCGGGCGCCCGTGCATGACGGCTCACCTCCTCGCCGAGGCCGCCCTCGTGCTTCATGATGCAGTCGTACATGTCCCCGCCGTCCGCCAGCTCCAGGATGAGGTAGAGCTTGGTGGCTGTGTCGATGACCTCGTACAGACGCACCACGTTGGGGTGCTGCACCATCTTCATACAGCGCACCTCCTGGAACAGGTGGCCCCGCGCCACCGCGTCCAGCTTGGTCTTGTCGATCACCTTCACGGCAACCTGGGGGGAGGGGGGGGCAATGAGGACGAGGAAGAGGAGTGAACCTCCCGTTTGTACCAAGTGCCCTTCCTCATCATCTTCACTTGTTAACCCATTGCCGGGACGGCCAGACATCATGAGACACATCGTGCCGTTTATAAACTCTCGCATTTATAAAAAAGATATATCATCTAGGACTCAAACTGTTGACCACATGCAATCATATTTCCTCTCAACCTAATCAGGCATTGAATGTCAAGGCTCTATTCGTGATTTCAAGGTAATTTTGGGCCAACGGGGGGTGTGTGTGTGTGTGTGTGTGTGTGTGTGTGTGTGTGTGTGTGTGTGTGTGTGTGTGTGTGTGTGTGTGTGTGTGTGTGTGTGTGTGTGTGTGTGTGTGTGTGTGTGTGTGTGTGTGTGTGTGTGTGTGTACCTTTTCCCCTGTGAAGACATGCCGGGCCAGTTTGACCACAGCAAAGTGCCCGCGGCCCAGGGTCTTGTCCAGGTCGTACAGGCCGGCGATCTTCCCATCGTGGCCACGTTTCAGACCAGCCATCAGGCTGCGGGTAGTGCCGAGGAGTTGCCTCTCTCTCGCTAGTGAGCTGGTGTCTCTCCGGTCAGTTCTCCATTTTCATCCAACAGGTCGAATTCAGGACGTTGTAACTGGTTCAACAAACATTTCCCACATTTACATTTATAATATTTACATTTCTATTTACTTTTGTCAGTGTCATGAGGTGTTCAAACAATGAACAGGCAGGCAGCTACCCAACAGGCCTCCTTGATGCCTTATCTCTTCCAGCGCATTGATGCCAGACAGGTATTCAATTTCTAACCAGCTCAGTCAAACAAGGAACAGCAAATCCAGGTAAAAATACATTTATAAAAAAAAAAAAAACACAGAAAGGACTAGTTTCCAGGAATTTGTTGACTCAACTCCTTCCACTTGTAGGCACTTTACGGAAAGTTTACCAGATTCTAGAAGTCAGTGAACTTTGCAACCTTGTTAGCGACAAAAAAAAAACCACACACACACACCTCACCAACCCCCTCTAGCCTGGCAAGCATGACATTCCGTTTCGAGGAGGCCATGCGTGTATAAACTGGAATCCGGCAGAGACAGAAGCTCGCCAAGAACATTCCTGACAGGTGAGTGTCCACGGGGCGGGTCCTCAGAACACTGAACGCATTCAGTCAACGCCCCCGTGGTCGGGGAACGCACCCATCGACCACAACCACCGGACACAAACCCACGATCCACCTACAAGTATAAACTCCACACGAGCATAAAGAAACGGCCAAACAAATAAAAGGCGGGTCTCTGGGCCTGAGGGTGATGATGATTATTAGGATGGTGATGATGATGATGATGATGATGATGATGATGATGACAATGGCTGGGAATGGCAGTTGGCCTTCATAGCTCTCGTGTTCTGAAATATCAACGTTTTTAGAAACGCTCTATGGGAAAGAGCTTCTGAGACGGAGTCTGCCAGCGTACCTGTGAAGAAGAGTGACTCATGTGGCTTTTAATAGCAGCCTGCCATCCCTCTCTCTCTCTCTCTCTCTCTCTCTCTCTCTCTCTCACACTTTCTGCATGCTTTCATTCACTCACTCTTAAAACACAGGCACTAGCCAAGACAGTACCCCGTCGGCCTACTCTGTACTGTACTCAACACTTGCCTTGAGCTGATAAAGCCCTTAAAGGGGATGTCCTGCTGTCCAGCTCCACGTGGGCCTCGTAGGAATCCCTGGAGTTCAGTTTCAGCCAGAATGTGGGATCAGGTCTCAGGTCTTCGGGCTAACAAGCTTAGCCAAGCCGTCATCTAATCAGCCTTGTCTGGTATGCATTGTACCATTCAGAGTACCTATTTGAGTGATGCATAGGCGTGTTCCCTGACCCCAAACCCCTCCCGCCCTCACGGTGTCTCTGTTTGTGACACCATTCCAATCAACTACACACCATGAGGGATGGTTGGTTGTGTAACTCTACTTAGGGCAGGCCGTCTAGAAGATGGAGGTGTTTTTATTGACAGGTGAGGTAGAGTGAAGTCCATGTGGCCTGGCATCTTGAACACACCCAGGTCTATATTAAAAAGGGCCAAGCACACAGATGGCCCTCGATTGCTCAGGTAGATATATTAGGGGAGGTGGAGGCAGATATGATTACTGTGGACTTTAATGGCCCTTAAGATTATATAACTGAGAAAAAGACCTTGGCCTTTCTGACAGATAGCTTATGTTGGATTCTTCGTCAGACATAAATTGTCTCATTTGAGACTAAGACAAGTCAAAAAACATATTTTAACCTTTAGCTCTGTCATAAAAAGCTTGAGCACATGCATTTCGAGTCAGAGGAGTTCTGTTTGAAATTGCATTCTTCAGTTCACATTTTAAAACTGCGTTTTGAATAGTCTACATGTCATCCATTCAGGCAACAAATGATAAGAAAACAGGGCGCAGAGGCTCTATTGCCCATATGGGACACCCGCTGTCAACAACGGACGCATTCTGGGCATCCGGAGCAATAACAACACAAGAAGGGTCGACGCACAAACCTTCCCTTGAAACGCATTAAAGAAACATGTGGTGGAGCCTAGAATAACCTACGTTGTATTTATACAGGCCTACAATACGGATTATAGCTTGCTACAATTACGTTATAGATGAAAGGCCTAATATGTGTTTTGAAACAATAAATATCCCATTAAATACTGCTTACCAGGATGAGGCGCTCTATGAATCGGTGCCAAACGCCTCTCCTTCTGCGTTGCCCGTTTAGATCACTGCTTCACTATGGACGGTTGTACAGCGTGTCTCAATGTAACATGCAATACAGTATAAATCTATATTGTGTAGTCCGTAACTAGAAACTGTCAGGATCCTATCCGTTAATATCCTCCAATCTCGCAACTCCGGCTCTGTCGTCCACCTTACTGCGCATACTTGGATAGTTCTAACTCATCTCTGACGTCAGAAGCACGTAGACCTATCCAAGGAGGCATGCGTGCTTAATGTGTTCAATTCATGGAAACGAATGGACAATAGTTTCTCTCCCAATTAGTTGACGCTTATATAGCAATATAAATATATTTAACATACTTTAGAATGTTATTTTTATTCCTTTGATGTCATTTTATAATTCCTAATTCGTTTTTATATGCAATGTTGCACTACTCTGTATTGTTTGCATGTCTGATTAAAGGCCCACTATGCAACTTTTTTGGCCAAAATTACATTAAGTATGCAGGTTGAGAGTTATGCTGATGGTTCTGCATCCATTTCTGGGTCGATTGGTGGGTGTGTCATTTACCCATGTCGCCTCTCCAGTGAAAAAGCGCATATGCAACTTGCTCTGTTCGGACCGACACAATCCGGATGTGACGCAACGGAAGTATCCTCGAAAATGTAGTCAGATTGTAGTTTCGAAAATGCTTTACGGCACAGACACACACCCAAACATGGCACCGGCTAGATATAAACAGCCAGTTGCGAGGCAATTGTTGCATTCATCATGGATCAATCGACTAATGGTACGGCCACACCAACCGCGTTACTCGCGTTGGATAACGCTAACGCGCCTAACCTGACGCTTGATCATTGTGTGTCACAAAAATGGTTCAACGCGCCCAACGCGCATGTGGCTGCGCTAGAGTCCGAGGTAGGAAACCCAAACGCCGCCGTGTTTGGGTGCATGATAGAGTTTAGATCGGGTTAGATTAAATAATCTCGGATATAAATAACGATCTCATCTCATCGTCATCTGTTTATCCGGGGTCGGGTCGCGGGGGGAGCAGCTCAAGCAGGGGGCTCCAGACTTCCCTTTCCCGGGCCACATTGACCAGCTCTGACGGGGGGATCCCGAGGCATTCCTAGGCCAGTGTTGAGATATAATCTATCCACCTAGTCCAGGGTCTTCCCCGAGGTCTCCTCCCCACTGGACGTGCCTGAAACACCTCCCAATGGAGGAAGAGTGAACGCTCCGTTCACTTGCATGGACAGAGTCTCGTAACAACGGTGCGGTAAAGCGAACGCAATACCGCCCCCGCTGCTCCGATTCTCCGGCCAATCTCACGCTCCATAGTACCCTCACTCGCGAACAAGACCCCGAGGTACTTGAACTCCTTCACTTGGGCTAAAGACTCATAAATAACGATAATCGGGTTAAATAACTTCACATGGTGTGTCTGGTGTGTTTCCAGCATTCGTAGTGTTGATCAGCAGAGAAATAGTCCGCCAAGACGTTGAGGTTGCTTAGCAACCAGAGACGCTGTCCATGCAAGTGAACGGAGCGTTCACTCTTCGTCATAACTATCGAACCAAACATCCTTCACATTTACCGAGCGAACATTATGAAATTAAAATGCACATTTCTCGCTAAAAATGTTTCCATAAACGCATTTAATGGCGTAACTATGTTACTATTTCCACCCAGAATAAAGAAAGATGTCGGCCGTATCCTTCTGTGCAAGGGTCACTACTCTCTGTCAGTGACGTCGGGTCAAGCTCCACGCTGATTGGCTATCGTCGCTAAGCGTCACGCGTTGAAAGTTCTGAACTCCGGGCGTTGGTGCTTTACGGCACAGACCCCGAAACACGGAACCGGCTCGATATAAACACAAACAACTAAGGGATTGTTATATTCATCATAGATCAGCCGACTAAAAAGAGACCGAGAAACCCAATGTCGGAGGAACAGAAGAAGAGAAAAGGGAGACTGACCGACAGAGAGGCCAGACACGAGTAAACTTTGGGCAAGCTTTTCAGGAATAGCGTGAACTGAAAGAAAAAGAAGACTGCAAATCAGACGCCGACTCGGCCGTGTTGCTTTTGAAATTGAAAGTACCCTTGGGTGAACTTTGTCTTCGTGGTATTCTTGATGTTGATAGTCTCTGTACAAATGTGTTTGCTCAACCATTTTGTTGTGAGCCCTGTAAAAATTGTTTTCTCGACCGTTTTGTTGTGAGCCCTGTATGTTTCTAGCTTGCTTGGTTGCAACCATATAAACACCTTTGTTTCCATGGGTGTTTTGCTGTTCGTCCGTCTCGTCCCCCAGATACAGACTGAATCCCCGAATCCAGGTTCTTGTTTATTTAGATTATTATGTTGGCCAAACCTCTTACACTGATTGTTCTGTTCAACCTAAGATATAACAATTATAATCTAGGATATAAATTCTCCCCGTCAACTATAAAAAAGGATGGATTTATGTTTATTGCAATACAAATACACCATTTTAAAAATGTATAACCTTGCCTACACTTTATGAACATCTACTTCGGACATGGCTCCACGCATTCGCCGGCTTCTTTGAAAACAAATGCACATGGCTCGCGTAGAAGTGCATGGGGAAGGGTCGTCAACGAGTTGTTACGACAGTGTTGTGAAATATCTACTACGAAGCTGTAGGGGGCGCTGTGTAGAGAAATGTGCGTGCCAAAATCAAGAAAACAGCCAAGGAATGCCCGAAGTTGCATAGTGGGCCTTTAACTGCACTCATTGAAGCCTTTCAGTCTGCTTACGCGCATCCGGGCTTGTGAATCCATTATGTAGTTCTTTCAATTAAAACAATTCATTTACATTGTGAGAAAGGATGTATTTAGGAACGACATGTTCCCTCCACAGAGCTGCTGGCGTAAATGGCAGGCAGTGGTTGAGATTGTATCACACTTGCGTTTCGGCCACGAAAAACGTTAAGGAGTTTTAGCAGGATATATCTTACATGGGTTCAGCATTGTAGAAAATGTTAAGACTGAAGTCCTTTTTGCTGCCACCTAGCGAAGCCAGTGCAGTACAGCAGGCATTTATTAAAGCGAATTAGACTGCTATAATTACACGCATTTGGAGTAATTCTATCAGAAATATATATGCCTTTCATATAACGTTTCTAGATAATTACATAGAAAATATATATTTGACTCCATGTTTGGAGAACTGCAATGCAGAAAGCCAGGGTGGATGTTATAATTTCCTTCCTCCCATAAATTTTTTTTTTGTAAATACCTAATTTACATGCCTGTGTAGATTGTGTTTTTCACAATTAGTCAATGGACAATTAATCGAAACAAATTAGTTAAAATAGAGGGATAATACCTGCATCAATTGGATTTGCCCCTTGTCAATAATCTCATAATACAACTAGTTATATTACATCAGACTGGCCAGACATGACTCAGCTTGCTTCTGCAAATACCCAACTGAGGCAGAAACATGCATTTACATGCCATTTCCCAAATATTTTACATTTCCTCCACCACCATAACAGAAATCATTGACTTCCACCCGTGCAATTTGTAAAACAAAACAGATGAACATGGATACGTTTTTTCAAAATGTTTATTTGTGGAACCGATCACTTTTTTGCTGCCTCCTTCTGGAGCTTCTTCACCTCGTGCTTGATGATTCTGTTCCTCTGTAGACAAAAACAAATTAAATTGACACGTGTCACAAACTGCTAGTTTTTTTTTTTTTTACATTCAGCTGTTCATTCATGAAAACACTTTAAAGTTTAAACTTACCATCTTCTTGGCCTTCATCACCTTGTAGCGGTCGAAGTCAGACATATGAGCCCGCTGTAGAAAAAAAAAAAAAGTGCATTAATTCTCTAGATTTACATTATACAAATAGTTTATGAACAAATTTGATAACCAGGGATCAACCATCTACAAGTATACACGAGTCATGCAGCTCCACATTTATAAAACACATTTTTATTCATAAATCAAGCGTTGATTGACTAAAAAAATGGTACCATTCAGAAAGGACATCTAGTGTCAAATATCAAACTTGGGAACAGCTATGCATGGAGAGAATGAACAATGCATAACATTTGACAATACCGACTGGGACTGGTCTCAGTTTTTGATACCCATCAATGAACATGTACATTATGGCTTAACGGATGTGAATTTCCATAAACACAACTTCCCAACACAAAAAATCACTAGAATTACCCAATTCTCCCTCTCCACATGAACACAGGCTATCAAGCCCAAGTAAACAAATGTGGAATTAACGTGTTATCAATTCATGCTAGATAGAAATGGCCACCAAGAAAGCATTTTAATATACTAGAGTTGAACATGCCCAAGAAAAAAAAAACATGGCGAATAAATATAAAAAAAAAAATAGAGCAAGGAGTTTCAATATTCAGTACCAATAAGAAAACGTCAACGCTGTGAGAGGGCAACACTGCTTACCTTCTTCTTGGCCTCAATCTTCTTAGCCCAGCTGCTCTGCTCCCATTTCTGGTTGACCTCAGCCTTTTCCCAGGCTTTCCTGACAAACTTCTGACGGGCACTGTGGAACATAAGACATTTTAGTATTCAATGACATTCAATCTTATCAGGCTTATGGGCCACAGATGTTGACAGATTGTAGTAATTAACTTCCAGTTTTCGATTGTGTTAAAACATAGGGCTAGCCTTTCAATAGAGGAGAATAATTTCCTAATATAAAGAGTCCATCTTTTACTACATTAGAATGAACTTTGGGATGGGAGCCTGAAAGATGCCCTCACCTGTGAGGTACTTTGATAACGAAGTCGGTGAGCTGCATGCACTTGAATGGCATGGACTGCCTCTTCACTCCAGTGCAGGGTCCATCAACAAGAGCCTAAACGGGTCGAGACATTAGTGACTGTTCGTGCGGTGCTTTGATATGAGTGCGGTTAGAGATTGCAGCAAGTTCTCATTTTACCCTGTTTTGGTCGATGACATCAACGATGGCAACCAGTTTGCCCTCGTTGGCTCCAAACGCAACGTAGGCGACGCGGCCAATCTGAACAAAGCGCTTGAACACCTGTGAAAAACAATTGCGTTGTTTGAAGTTAGTTTACATATCCGAGATTTAAAGGTGAACACTGGACGGTGAAGCATGAGGACTGTCATTTGATGCTAGCATGTAGCATTCACTACAGCCAGCCACCCAGAAGTTTAGTTAGCATTGTTCATAGCGTACAGAAGAATACGGATGGCAACACTGCAGTGAAGGCAATATGATAGTAAAGAGTTAGCCAAGCTGTTGGACCATTATACGTTAGAAATGATAATCTCGCATGTGGACGGATAGGCCCTCCCTGGCTAGGGGACCACGTTTCAAACACGGCAATAGCACACATTTCTCCACAATCGAATATAGCTTTAGATCAACATAAAACACACAGGAAAACGGACAAATAATGAGAACGGGCTGTTTTAGCAACATTATACTTGCGGTTTTATGGTATGGGAGTAACGCATAAAGAAATAATTCAATTTTTGAGATGCTAAAATTTCACGACGATCTCACCATGATGGCTGTTCGTGAGCAGAAAGGACGTCCCCACTTCCGCCCAACGCACACATACGCTTTCCGCTTGCTATCCACACATGCGCACTGAGTCGATAAGCGGGAGGCGCAGAAATTATATTTAAGGGTCTTAATAATGACATTAGCTAAAACCTTGATAACGTATACTTATGGAAAGCTTTCTTTCAAGTAAGAAATTAAGGGAGGGTTATACCACTCAATGCCATATATACCCGTCAATATTCGGGGGTCCCCATCCCCCGATTGTTGCTCAATAACGATCTCAATTATATTATTTAAAAGATAGCCTCTTACCTAGAATAGACCCAAAGTGTGTGAGTGATACACTCTGGTTTAGCTTTCCCTTGCTAGCCGTTTTTGACTTTTCAACATTACGACTTTCTTCTGTTTGGCGAACATGGCTAATTTGCATACGCACACAGGACTGGATGGCTCCGCTTTGCAAAAAATAACATATTTGCGAACAAATGTTTTGAATTCTTAATATTTAATACACAATATATAGATGCATACATATTTTTCTCTTTAACAAAATTCATTGGTAAATCGGGGGGGGGGGGGGGTACAGTGTATTTCGCACACTGTATATATTATTTTCATTAATGCACAGGATCAGATGTTATAATCCCTTGTGCCAAAATCCAAGGAAAACACATATTCAGAAGCCCCTGCCCAAACCAACCTTATAAGCACACTGGCTACTGAGCTACCAACCAAAGGTGAAAAACACGAGACAACTAGCCCAACTAACAGCAGTAAATACAGCAGTAAGCAGAATATCATTGGGGTTATCAAGTGGGCACCCTCTTTCACAGATGTTTCGTTAAGTTAGGCCCACAACACCTCCCGAAGGCTTAACAATGAAACCAGCGTCCTGGATTCACCCCCCCTTAATAATTATCATGATAATCATAGGTTATTTTTATAATGATCTAGATTGACCTAAATACCTCCTAGAACTATAACTCCATGGAATCAAATCATCACCAGGCTGCTGCCAAAGCATGTTAAAATATACCTGTATTGGTAAATTGTATATAAGACACCTTTCCAAAAAAAATTATAGTCATTAACGTGCATGTCGGGGATGGGCTTTATGCTCAAGGAGGGCTCTATAGGTAGACAGCAGACATTGGGGTTCAAAACCAAGAACCTTTCGACTGGGAGTCAAACAGCATCATCTCCATTATTCAACATTTTTAGGTATGATATCAGATAAAAACAAGTCATTATATTGTACATTTATTTTGGGGAACATATCACAAATCGAATCAAAACGGTATCACTATTCATGTACTCATTAGTTATATGAAGTTGAAGGTGAATGATAATCTGTAGCCAAACTCAATATTTTCCAAAAAGTATTTATTACAACATTAAAAAAAAACATTACAACATCATATAATGTATAATATAATATAATAATATAACCACTGAAAGAAGTTAGAATGAAGGATCCCCAAAGCCTAACTGGTCCTGTAGCTCCTTGATCTCCCTGAGGACCGGCTCGTCCTGCAGGTTCAGCTTGGAAGAGGAAAACCACGATAAACAATCAGGCCTTCAGAAACCAACAACGAACCATTTAGAAATGGGTCTCCTTTTCCAAGCAGATGAACTGAACAATGGGGTAGCATACCTTCACAGCATACTTGTATGACTGCTCTGCTTCCAATCTTCTGCCAATCTAATAAAAAGAGAGAGAAAGACATGTTGTTGGACCATTTAATCAAGTAAAGGTTGCTGCTGGTTCAAATCCATTGAATGTCTCGAAAGAAAACCCCAAATGGGTCTTCCATCTGGAGAGGGCTGGACGTCAATCTACTGTGACCATGTGGGATTGCGATTGTTAAAAAGCAAAGCAGAAGGAGTCTGATGTTCGCCCAGGGGGTGGAGGGCCTCACCTTGAGGGAGACCAGAGACAGGTATCCCCACACATCTGGGTTCATGTTGTTCAAGGTGTTTGCCTCCGTCAGTGCCTCCTCAGCTTCACTCAGGATCTCCAGCTATGTGCGGATCACACACGCACACATTCACACACACAAAAACAGACAAGCATGTGCACAGACACAGACGCAAACACACACACACACACACACACACACACACACACACACAACTTACAATAATAGCCTATACATTTTTAATGAAAATCGTGTAAGTAATCGTTTTTTAATTGTTTTTTTGTTACCCGATAACAGGCAATGCCCAGCCCCAGCCAGGTGAGACAGGATGGGGAGCTGCTGCAGGCCAGCAGGTATATGGTTCTGGCATTCTGGAACTGTAAGGGGCACCCCCACAACGTAAGGCGTTTTCTTGTTTTCAAGCTTTATCTTTATGAACATTTTCGGTTGATCTCTTGGTCCTGACGCAGTGGTGATTTAACAGATTTAACAGATCTTTTATCAGGCCATTGTGACCATGTCCACACTGGCGAAATATGATGGTAAGTGTAAAAAAATAATAAAAAATATAAACGCAAGCGGTGACTAACGGGGTCCGAGAAAAATGAAAAGTCAAGAACACACTTATGGAAGATATATAAATATGAAGGAAAGATATTGATGTTCCCCATACTGTGCCTCTGCTTTCAGGTGACAGAGCAATGGCCGAATGTCATGTTCAGCATAATTGTCTAATCGGGATTCAAACTCTCAAACTAAGGATCACCAGTACAAGGCATTATCCCATTGAGCCACTGACAAACCTGAAATGTAGCCTCATTCACATGTCGCCAATGTCTATGATAAGCACACAACATCCAGAAAACTCCAAGCAAACATTTCTCAAATGAATTAAGGGCTTTAAAAGCAAATACTTATAATCTTTGAAATTCTGGGGAAATTAAACATTTGTTGTCAAGAACACTAACGGAAGCAATATTAATATGAAAGAGTTCATTATGAAGGATAAATGGTTAACAAAGAAGTGCCCCTTAATGCCATACTGTGTCTTGGCAGTCAGATTCTTGGAAACTCATTTTTTTGAAGAATTTTGAGTCCAGATCAATCTGGTGGTCATTTTGGGTTCATGGGTAGAGGGGGTTATTGTTAACCATACCTGCAAATTTCAAGAGTTTTCGACTTACGGTATAGGCTGCAGTATGACTTATACAGAATTTGAGAAAAAGAAAAAACATTACAGAACATTATATTAGGGGTTCGAGAAGCTTCGCTGCTCGAACCCTAATATAACAACCCTGTTTTCAGCAACATATTACAAACCCAATCGATCCAAGAGCACGGGCTATAAATATATAAAATATTTAAAAGTGATCCACATTAGTTTGGACAAGGCGTAAAACATCAGTCAGGTGTTGGTTTTTGCCACCTTATCAGGAGGACAGAGTTGAATTGAGGGGAGGGGATGGAAGGGGGGGCTTCACCTTTCCTTCCTGGAGGTAGACGGAGCCCAGGCGGAGGAAGACGGGGTGTGTGTCCTCAGGCTGCCGCTGATACTCCAGGCACCTCTGGTAACACTGGCGGGCCTTGGCCCGGTCCCCACTCAGGTAGCTGCAGTGACCCAGCAGGGCCCACGCCTCGGGCTCCTGCACAAAGTAGCAACCACGGCAACCTGCTGCTAAGCAACAAAGTGTCTGTCTCCAAATGTCCCCCATCGCGGTTTAATGTTGACAAACAAGAAGAATGTTGATTGTCATCCAGGTTGAATGAGGCGAGTTCAGAGCTGGTAAGGCGGGACTTATCAACCATATTAAGCGCTATAAAAATTGTATTTATTATTATTATTATTATCCCTTTGTGAAATGTTGTAGTTATTTTACGTTTCACATCCTGCTGTCCATCTTTAGGTGACCACAGTACAACAAGGTGTTCTAAGGCCTCATGCAACAAATGCTACAACTTTCACTCCTCTGCTTGGGAGGGACTGCAAACTAAATAAAAAAGCTACAGAGAAGGAAGAGATACAGAGGCCATCTATACATTCTCTTTGGAAGGAATAGAAAGCCGAACCACCATGAATGGTCAAGTATTTACTACAGGAAGGTAAGTGACTGAAAAGCAAATATTCAAGTATGAGGACAACACCACAATGGAAGAATAAAGACAAGAACAATCATTCTAACTGCTTGATTGTAACATCCCACAGCCGGATTTGTTTTGTGGCATAATGTGAGTACCTTGCTAGTGTTAGCCAGCGCCCCCTTCAGGGTGGCAGCAGCACTACAGTAGTCTGCGCTTAGCATCTGCAGCTTGGCAGCGGCCAGGCAGTAAGCGGTGGTCAGACCATGGGTTAAACCCCCGTCGGAAGACAGCAGTTCCTGGGCCAGAGCTCTCTGGGCCATCTGCACAAAAGCACACACACACACACACACACACACACACACACACACACACACACACACACACACACACACACACACACACACACACACACACACACACACACACACACACACACACACACACACCCAAAGACAAACACAATCACAATCACAAAAACAGATCAGCATTATAACCATCAGTTGAGAAAATAAAACCACTCTACATAAAACATAATAACTGAAGTTTGCTTCATCATAGCTCACTAAAGTACAGCCAGTAGATACGAAAATTCTAACCCAAACCGATGCTGAATTCTAACCCATTCCTTTATAGTCAAACTGACAGCTGCTCCATCAGGCAGTGGTAATGATCCTGGTCGTTGTAAGTGTGAGTGTGTGTGTGTGTGTGTGTGTGTGTGTGTGTGTGTGTGTGTGTGTGTGTGTGTGTGTGTGTGTGTGTGTATACCTGCAGGGCATGGTGCTGCAGCAGGAACTGGGCGGTCTCCATGTAGATGGACGACCTAGGGGGTGCGGCTTGTGTCCTGCTATACGCCGTGGTGGGCTTGCAAGCTGCAGCTGGCATCTCTGCGTCAGCTTGCCTCTCTCTCTCTGGCTCCACGCCGACACTCTCTGTGCGAATGATATAGGGCACAGAGTCTTTATTACCAGGCACCGCACCAGTGAATAAGGTTTCCTTCTTGGGCCCGTGCAGCAGTATCTCAGGCAGTATTTCAGCTACGTTCAGCTAATGTATAGATCAGAATACTTAATAGAATACGTAAAAGCTTTCAACATAAATAAATGCTTAATGTGCCATTGTGGTTCTCCACAAAACGTATTTATGTTCATACCAATACACCGGACTCACCTGGCTTGGCCTCCTCCCGTTCCTTCGTTCCCTTCTCCTCCAACAACTCTCCCTCCTCCTCCTGTTCCTCCTGTTCCTCATCGTCCCGTCCCCCGAGCTTGGGCTCCTCACCCTGGGTGCTTTCCCTCCCCTCCCGGGTCTCACCGGTCCCCTCGGGGGCCTCACCTCTCCCCTCCTTGGCCTTTCCCCTCCCCCCCCGGGGCCCCCCTCTCCCCTCTCTGGCCCTCAGCAGCCTGCCCGCCGTCAGGAAGCAGCTCTCGGCCTTGAAGTCGTTGTTCTGCCCCTGGTGGAACATCCCTGGAGGGAAGACCCCCAGATAAGGAGGAGGAACACAACACCGGAGGTCCATTTTTAGGATTTTTGGCTTATTTATTATTTATTATAATAATAACATCGATGCTATTATCATTAGCATCGATGAAAATATCAATCCAAAATGCATGAATGTCCTTGACGGAACTTTGCCATTTTTTTTACAGCGGCTGTTTAGGACAAGGGCACGTCAGCAGAGTACTGACGCCTCCCCTGTTTACGTCGTTATGGAGCTCCAGTTACCAGACAGGGTCCAGGCCACCACGCTGGCTGGGTGGGCGCCGGTCGCTGCTTCCAGGTATGTCTCCACATTGTCGTAGCGCTCCCCCATCTCGGCCAGGACCCCACACATCACCAGGCTGTGGACACACTCAGGGGACTCAGGGGGCTGTGTCCCTACGGAGGGTGGATGGACGGGGGAGCGCTCGCATACCTGGGCAGGTGGGTCTGCTGGAGGGAGACGGCGTGGTGGAAACACTCCTCGGCCTTGACGTGGTCCCCGGTACGCATGTAGAAGGTCCCGTAGTCCAACCAATGGGAGGGCTCCGTCGGCCCCCTGACCAACCGCTGAAGGAGCACGAGCGTAGCACAACGATGAACACAAAGGATTACTATTGAACTATTAGCATGTGACATAGCACTGCTGTTTAACCGTAAGCCTAACACATATTACAACTACCTAACTATTAGCATAGCATTAATTACGATTAACATACCCCGTGGCATAACCACAGCACAACCATTACCAAACCCCATGACACAACCCCATAACAACCATAACACAACCGGTCGCAAAATTAGAGTGCAGCAGAGTCGCACACACTTCGTTCAACATTGCAAACATTGGGTTTTGAGTTGTGAGTTAGACCACGGGGTGAGCGGTCACCTCCTGGTAGTACTGGGTGGCCAGATGGAAGTCTCCGTTATGCTCCGCCTCCCTGGCAAAGTGTCTGAGCTGAGAGACGTCCAGGACGGGCCGCACCACCTCCGCTGCCTCCTGAGGCTCCTCCGTCTTGGGGGGGAGAGAGGAGAGGGGAGGAGGAGGATGCGAAGAGGGGAAGGGATCAGACAAGGGAGATGAAAGGAAGGACAGGTGGAGAGAAGGTACAACTGAGCAGAGGGGGGAAGGGGGGGGATGGGAGAACTGCTGGGACTATGATCCCTGCCACTGGCTGGCTGAGTGGGGCAGAGTGAGGCAGAGTGGGCGACGGGGGACTTGTTACCATGTTGAGAGCCAGGTGCATCTGATCCACCAGGTAGACGTAGAGCTGGCTGAGGAAGGCCTGCAGCTGCTCTGGGTGGGAGAAGGCCTCAGTCCTCAGCATCTTCTCACGCACTATCTTCACCACGGAGCTCTGGAACCACAATCGGTCACGCTTGAACTCTGTTCAACGGGCTGAGATCACTTATTGTTCACTTCGTCCGACTTCCTCACAATAACTTGGTTTGAAACGTCTCACAACCCTTCTCCGGCAATACAATATTGTGTGTTTATATGAGGAAAGGCTGACTTTACATGGGGTACAAGGTTCAAGTCAAAGCTTTTAAAAAGCTCAGTAACAATTGTGACCTGTCCTTCTTAACTGTGAATAACCGTAAGATTGAGTCCCTTTATGGGACCACTGTTTCTTCTGACCTTCATCTGTTCCTTTAAGGCGAAGTACTTCCCAGAGTAGTTGAGTTCCCCTAGCAGCTGTCTCCGGCGGTGCTCCTGGGTGCTGGGGTCCATGGGCTGGGCCCCGGGCTGGAAGGCAGCCCCAAACAGCTGCTGGTACTGATCCAAGACCTGGCCCACCACACTGGTGACCTCTTGATGGAACTCCTGCACTGCCTCCACACGCAAGAGAAGAGCGCTCAGTCTCGCATGCTATGTCTATATCTATGAGAGTGCGTGCGTGTGGTTTTGTGCGTGAGTGTGTGTGTGTGTGTGTTTGTGTGTGAGTGTGTGTTTGTGTGTGTGTGTGTGTGAGGATGTTGGGTGTGTGTGTCAGGGTGTGTGTGTGTAGGTGTTTTTGTCTGTGAGCGTGTGGGTGTGTGATTGTGTGGGTGTGGTCTACTTTTCCAGCCCCGGCAGGGTGACGAGGTAACGGAAGTCTGGGAGGAATCAGCTCCATCACTCTGCAAAGAAAACCCCAGAAGAAGATACTGAACACATCTCTAAATGTGGAGAGTAGTATGTGGCACCGACTTACTTATTGTTACTCACTTTTTGGCCAGCTCAGCGGGCGGTCTCTTGGGGACCAGGGGTTTCTCTACGGTGATCTCAACGACGATGTAGGTTCTTGCATCCGCATACATCTAGGAGATGGTTCAGGTTAGGGAATCAAACTGACTACCGCAAAGCCATTGGCTTGGTAGAGCTTGGTCCTGAAATGCATGCATATGAACTTGAAGGTATTGCATTACTTTCCAAACCCTTCACACTCATTTGGTCCTTGACTTGTGTCACCGCTTCTATGGGACCGACTTGAAATTGCTGCAGTTGGTGGATTGACATTATTGTTGGCTGACATTGTGGTTGCCATGTTGAGACTGCAGCCTACCTGTCTCTCTGCGAGGACAAGTGGGTCCACCTCAGTCACGGTTTCACCAGCTGGAAGCTTGCTCTGGCCTGTCTGTTCAGCAACCTGGAAGAGTGCAGTATTACATACGCTGCTATCTATTGACACTAACACATTAATATCTTCGCTGAACCTGTTTTATCGTTTGCACTACTTTATTTGTTCTATGTTGTATTGTAGCTTTTATACAATATAGAATATATTTAAATCTTTATCATTGTCTCAAGTACTTGACTACAATGTCCTTTCTGTCGAATTATAAAGGGCTCACTCGAAAAATAGTCTTTGGTTTCAATGTCATTTTCCCTGTTTAAATAAAAGTTTTTACTACTACTACTATTCAAACAATTAGTGCCAAAAAATCGAAAACTAATTTCACCTCAAGCGATTCATCGCGCTAACCTATAGCTATATGTTTGGGTATGTTCCTCACCGCGCTGAGTTTTTTGGTTGTCTCCTTCCCAGCCTTGTGTCCTCCATTCACCCCCTTGCTGGGAGTCCCCTTGGGGGAGGCTGCTGGCGGGCTAAGGCTTAGTTTAACCTGAGAGGCTGCAGCCTTGGCCTGCTCCTTCAACACACTCACCGTCCGCTTGGTCTGCATAACCGGAATAGCGAACAGATGTCTGTCAGCTACATTGGTGCGGTGTAAAAGTTGTTTGAGGATGCAGTTTGCTCGTGTATCTTTGTGACTCAGAAGTTTGCTGTTATTTTAAAGACATTTCTTGTTCTTGTGTCTTGTAATGTTACTGCGCTTAATAAGAATTTGAATGTCTGTTTTGCTCAAAAGTGCTGTATAAAAAAAGTTTGATTTGATTTGGTTTGTGATAATATGTGGTGTGTCTGTTTTTCTATTCATACAAAAATTGTCAAATCAGATAAGATAAGAGGCAAATTATTAATAGCAGATGGGACAATTTATAGTATGTCTATTAGAATAAATACAAGAAAAATAAATACAATTTAATCATATTGTGCTGTCCTGCGTCTGACCTTGGCGAGCAGGTCGGACTCGGAGAAGGGGTAGACTCTGTAGGTCCCTCGGACGCGGGTGGCCCCCGGGTACAGCAGGGGCCCCATGTCCACATAGGCCACGCCGTGGAAGGAGATCTGCTGCTCAGGTTCAGTTTCAGGCACCTGAACACACGGACAGGGATGCATTTATTAATATGATAACAGCCATGGGAATAGCAGTATAAAATAAGGGTTAAATATCCTAAGACAATATTACTTAAGGGGGCCTACAGTAGGGAAGATATAAGTGCTACTGTTTTAGTGTCATTTGTAAGAAATAACAGCAATCTGTCTGCAAATAATTGCTCTCTTTACAATTCTTACATGCAGCAGTTTTAAAAAGTTAAAGTTTAAGTCCTTGAGCCTTCTACTCAAGTATTAATATACTTGATAGTATCATACTTATCCACTCTCAGAGTGGATTGTATTCGTAATAAGAAGGGGGACATTTGCACTGTTCTCTGATTGGCTACTGGCCTTTCCTCCCTGGACTACTGGAGGCGGGGCCTTCATGATCTCCAGCGGCCACAGTCTGCACTTTTCGATCCTCTCTGACAACCTGAAACCACAATGACCAGGAACGAACCAGGAAGAACATTAAGATACACATAAACAGCCGACAACAGACAACATCATCAAGGACATCGATCTGTCGCATGTCCCGGGACACGGAGTTAGACTATGAACCTGGTGGAGCCCCCGGTATCCAAGAAGCAGCGCCGCACCGTGTCCCAGCACACTCTCTTCTTGGTCGTCTCCGCCACATGACAGAACTCCCTGTCCTGCAGGCATACAGGCATCGTTTAGCATGACCTGCTACACATATCTGCTAGCCAAGAAGACCAGGGTCAAGTATAGCTAGCGGTTTGCATGTCTGTGATTTGACTTTACAATCTTTAAGCTTCCTACTAGTAGGAAGGAAAGTCATTTACAATGTTAGGATTGAAGGAAGGAACTTAATAACTAAGTATGTAGGTAAGTAACTAAATATAAATAAAAAGGAATCGAGGGAGGAGAGAAAAGGAAGGAAGGAAGGACATCCCAGATGGCAAATAGTGATATATTCACCTTTTCACAGATGGCAGTCTTGCAAGAGACGTATTGTGATGTGGCTAAATTGTAAATCGCAATTTATTTCAGTGGTTGCTTGCTCAGCAGCTGACCAGAAGGGCGGCCTACCTCCGGGCTAGTGAGGTCTCCGAACTCCTCCTCATCAAGCTCCTCCTGAGTGGCCACCGCCCTAGAGAAGACCTGGGCTCCAGGGGCCAGAGACCCCACCTGGGGCCACTTCCTGGGTCTGTCTGGGGCTTCCCTCTCATCCCCTGCTCTGAGCTGGCCCTCGGAGAACATCAGAATCTCCTCTTTCTGCAAGGAAACGCCTGTTATGGATATGTGCAACAACAGCACACCAAAGATGGGCGGATTGTGTAGAATCCATAGGGTGTTGCTCTCACAAACAGAAGGTTCTGGATTAAGCCCCCCCCCCCCCCCCCGTACCTGTTGGTATCCTCAAGTACGTAGTAGTAGTTAACTATCCCTTATATCTAAGTATAATTAAAGGAGTCTCTGTAAGGCTTTCCTTTGCTTTTCTCCACAACCGTTCATCCGATCAACTTCCCACTTGGAGTACTCAAGGAAGTACAGTGCAGAGTGCGAAGTTTGTTTATCGAGAAAGTTGCAAGGAGCAATAATGGGCTGCCGAGCAATCCACCTGTTCCGAAAAGGCCCGTTTTGAACGGGCACTGCACTGGTGTTCCTTAATGCCATCCAATCTTCTTTGTATCTCCTAAGACTGAGTATTGATACACAGTAAGTAGCTCACAGAGGCAGTATTGACCGGGCAGAAGAGCGCATCACCTCGGCTGTGACAGGAAGTTTTAGAGCCGCCGTGTAGCAGCAGGCAGGAGGGCCCGGCGAGATGGTCAGGCTCCACACCTCCGGAACGCTGAAGGCGGTCTCCATGGTAACCATCAGCAGGTTGGAGGACAGCCGCTGGGCTTCAGACAGCAGCGGCGTGGCGACGCTGACAGCCACCTCCAGCGAGGGCAGCTGCTTAAAAGGAGAGGAGCTCATGGGTTGGTTTCCTACCATGCTGGGAAGGAAAGAGGTTCAGGCTGAGCCACTGCGGGTCATCATCATTCCCTCACTTTGGATCATTCACAACCGCTGGGGAGGCAAATATTTATGGGAAACAGTCATCAGGAATGGATGAAATCCATATGGAAATGCAGTTAGCTGACTTAGTACAACTGAAATTAATTCATTGTATGTCCCTATATGGATGCAATCACTTTCTATAAGTCGGTTATGCAAGTGTAAGGTATTATTACAGTTGGTGCAAAGAATTGCATCATGAATCTTTAAGCTTTTAATAAACACTTGTCTTGAGTGTAATTTGCACTGCTGTCTTACTTTACCCACATGGTTAGGGGTCTTGAGTATAAGAAGCTGATACACCCAAAGAACACTGAGGATCTTATTATCCAAAAAAAAGCTTATCTAAATGGCCGTGTGACACACTGCAT
Source organism: Gadus morhua (assembly GCF_902167405.1). Lineage (NCBI taxonomy): Eukaryota > Metazoa > Chordata > Actinopteri > Gadiformes > Gadidae > Gadus > Gadus morhua. The sequence continues at coordinate 14,030,007 of NC_044069.1, forward strand.
ATTAATCTGACCAGAGTGAGGTTGTCCAATGAGACCGTCTCCAGTGAGGAACCAGCAGCGCAATGCAGTTGAACAAGTGACGAGATGTTGCACTGACCTGCAGGAGAAGAACAAGAGGGAGCGCATGAGACCATTCCATTTCCACGCCATCCTCCTTGGACAGATCCAATAGCAATGCTATAGCAATCAGTTAAAGGACAAAGGGTAACATGTGTTGTTCTGTTACCATGGAGAAGTGGCAGCAGGTCCATCACGGCTTGGCCCAGTACCGCAGTCCTCTCCTCCTTCTGCTTCTTCTCCTTGGGCAGGATCTCCATCACTGTCACTGAGCCAGAGAACACAACAACCAGTCAGGTGGCACACACACACACACACACACACACACACACACACACACACACACACACACACACACACACACACACACACACACACACACACACACACACACACACACACACACAACTCAGGTTTCAGCTCTGGGATTGTTTAAACAGATAATTAACTATAATGCAAAAGTGAAACGAAACTACGACTCTGTGTTCCTTACATATGAGAGGTTTGTGGGCCATGTCGTCGAGGCTGTGTCTGTCGTCAGGACATCTGAAGCTGCAGCTGAAGTCATAGTCCACCACTCCCTCAGTCACGTCAACCTCCTGCCTCCGGTCTGACTCTCCCACCAACGCACCGTTAAATTCAACACGCACTAAGTGGTGTAAGGGCTCGTGTTTGTTGCCCTGCTGGAAATAGACAATTCTTGATTCAATATTCATGAGATTTCAATGATTGGTAATTTGCATTCATTAACTTCAGTTACGACTGCAATGTTAAACAGGACCGCTTCTACGTAAGGCCTAGGCTATAATGTTATAGCACTGGCCACAGTCATGATCACTTGCACATATCACAACTGCTTACTAACTCCCTCTGACGGTTTTGCTAATGTTTACGTTCAACATTTGTTTCCATTGAAGCCCTAATTTAGATTATCTTTGGCTGTTTTACACAGTTCCCCTACCAAGTACTTGTGCGTGCATGTGCGTGTCTGTGTGCGTGTGCGTGTGTGTGTGAAGTCCTAACTGAGACCTGTTAACGTTGTGGTTTTGCAGAACAAAAAAGACACTCACCAAGTTATTCCCTCGCAGAACTGTAATGTTAACAGCTCCATTAGATATTTTACCATTCAATGTTTCCTCCATACTTAACCAAATCTATGTTCACGTTAAACCGCTATGCCAACCACCAGCGTTTACAGCCCGTTTCTATAGCAACGGTTGCAGGCTCAGTAACCCTGCATACGCGCTCACACAGACGATCCACATATTTCGTAGGACGAGAGAGGATCCAGAATTGTAGCGTTATACCGGTCTGCCTTACTTAATTTGAGCTTATGACTGTTAACCGTCCCCGTAGCTAGATGAATAATAACAAGACAGTTATAGAAACCACAACGACAAAGATTTTTAGTTTGGAGTTTTCATGGATAATTTTACCCCAAAATATCCGAAACATGTAGCGGAAACAACTGGAAGACCCGCCCTCTCTTTCGCTCATTTAAATCATCGCTTTCCAAGCGTTCTGTCGTCAAATGAGAACTCACAACTTTCTTTCTTTTATGTAAACCAAAACAACCTGAAGTAAATTCGTATGCAGGTCTGCATTATTCATTGGCCTTCCTGTTATAAAGGCAGCTTTCGATGCAAAACACATGAGATATATTCACATTTAAAATAAAGCTGCTATTTCTTATCATAGTCATTTCAGTAATACCAGAAATCAACAGACTTGAACCAGCACTGAACATCACGTAAGCCTACTGTATTTAAAATAAAGCAAGTAATCGCTTCTCTACAGCTGCTGTACACCTGCTTTTCGATTATCAACCAATAGATGGCAGCATCGACACATTGGTCTTCAAAATTGTAATGCTAAAATAAATTCCGGGCTTCCAAGGCCCGTTTGACCAGTTGAATACCCTCATCTTTATATAACTAAACATGGATACCATGTCTATTTAAAAAACAAAAGATTAAAAAACATTTTGATGACAAATTACATCATAGCGTAACAAGAACTTGCACATCAATTTGTTGGGGACAGTGCCTTGCAATGGATGCCATTCGTTAGATGAAGAAAACCCTCCAGGCTTTGTCTAAACACTTTGATGCAAGGGAGGAGACACTGTCTGTCTTTGCAAATGCTACTCCCATGCATGTATATGGATATTATGACTGCACTAAAGCTAAAGCAGACCTCTTGCTCGGGGGTCCTCAGGAACTCCACAGTGCATCCAAACACTTAGTTCTTGCGGTATTTGGTGGTCTCCTTCACCAGGTGGAGAAGGTGGTGCTGTTTTCTCAACAGCGAACCGATAGATCAGAACCTTGAGGTGATGGGGTCCAGCGGTCAGAACAGGCTGGACTCCATCACCAGAGGGCTGGCAGGCTGCAGAATGAAGGGGCAGGGCTCCAGGGAGCAGAGGGCCACCAGCCGTCCCAGATCCCCTGTACCCCCCCCCCCCTGTATGGTCTACTCCAGAGCTCCGTCAGCCTCTGGCCGCAGAAACGTGGTCCTGCATCGGCACGCCACAAAGAGGTGGGCGTCTGCTGTGGAGAGGATCCAGGCTGCAGATCAGGGAACATAGTGCTGCTGCTGACCGCCCAAGTCACCTCACTGTGGTGGTCCCTGACCAAGATCTAACCCCTTGACTCACCCTCGCCGCCCTGGTGGGGAAGCCTGGTAGGGCGAGGCTCTGGCGGTACACCGAGATGAGCGTGTCGCTGAGTGGCCACAGAGCTATAAGAGGTGGACTCTTATATTTGCACGGTGTTTAACTAAACAACAACATCCTTTATCCAATACAATTATTAGGACATTGGGCTAACAGCATATGAAATTCAATAGCAAAGTAACTAAAATATATACTTCTATTCTAAAGGTTGATTAAACTAACTACGCATCAAAAAGAGAGGGGTCGATGTGTAGTTATAGTTGGATCCTAAATAATTCGACAAGCAATACAACTGCTCGCTGTCAACTTCATAATCCTAACACTCACCCATTTAATGTTATGATTTATATCACCTAATACCATATTATCAGAATTGGACATAAAAAAAAAAATCGAAAAATCTAATAATATTGTATTTATTTCAACAGTCATGTGATTACCTTGGGTGGGGTTGGCGGTTGCTTCCAGGATGCCCGACTGATACTGGGCCAGAGACTGACACTTGGCCAGCAGGACCTCCCCCGAATGGAGCAAAGGAGATCAGGGTTCACCAAAGATCAGCTTCCCCCAAGCTCAGAAGTTGAAGCTTCTTGAGCTTCAAGGGATGGGAGAGGAGTGAGAGCCCAGTGCCCGTAGAGCGAGCGATCACACAGGAGCCACTCAAATGTTTCCATCAGGTATTCTGTTCTAAGGTTTATTCTGATTATTTAGGTATGCACATGGTTAAGGATTTTATTGTGTAAACTTATCACTTAAACATCAGTTAAAAAATGAAAACATCAATGGTGGAATGTTTCTATACAGTTGGTCCGATTGCGATTTGGAAACAGTAGTAGCTGGAGGGCCGACCCAAAGCCTTTCATTAGGCTGCTCTGGAACAGGAAGGTGAGCTGCCTGGTTTTTCCAGGCACGCTGGAACCCGGTGTCCTCAGCAAACCCTGGGTATCTTCCTCAGGGTCTACAGCATTTGAAGAGTCAGCTGGGAGAGCAGAAATTCCAACCTATAAACATGGGCCATGTGTCAGAAACATTTTTGTGCCATTTGTGATTCCCCTACTGGTTGTAGAAGTAAAGCAGTAGTACTGCCATTAGCGCGGTTGTATGTATGACTAGGACCTACCTGGAGAGGGAGGAGCCTCAGGATGAGCTGGACCGGCAGGTCGCCAAACAGGTCACTGCTGACCGTCACCATGGTGACGGGAGTCGACTCCATCCTTTAACCAGTTTGAGGAGAATAACCAAACACATGACACACACATGTTGGCCCCTTTAAGCTACGTCATAGGACACATGAATATTTATTTATTTTGAAACAATGCAACTTTATTAACGGTGATGGTGGCAGCTTGCATGATAACCAGCCACAGGTTTCATATCAAAACACATGGATATGTTACTAATCTGTCTAAAGTTAGGCCACTTATTCAGGGAGACAGAGTGGGAGCCTGGTAAGGAGCGCTGGGCAGCAGAAGTCAGTGGGCCCGCTGACCGTCCTCCGTCACCCTGATAGGGGAAGGAGGAGCAGAAGAGGGGCTGCTAGGTCTCCTCGCAGACCGCGATGATCTTCTCCGCGCTCCCCGATGGGAGGGAGCCAAGGCTGACCCAGAGCTATTTAGAGAGAGTGTCTCTGAATAACTCCAGGCTGACCTAAAGAGCACAACAGTCAACCATGAGTTTTAGTCGGAGATCCAGCGCTCCGGCGAGCACCAGTTACTTTTATTTTTACATGAACCAACTTCTATTCCTTCCACAGATATTTATCTTTCACTACAATGTATTCAATAATATTTCAAGATGATTTTTAAAAGTTATTTTTAACTTATGATTATTTCTTACCACATATTTCAGAGCTTACAATCACAAACTGTTTCTATGCTAGCAGCGCTAGCAGCAAAAGCTAAAGTAGCTAACTTTCGTGACAGTCATCTTTTTCTGGACGTCGTGAATACAATGACTAGACAAGGATTTATGTCACAGCAATGGTCTAGGCCAGTAGGACGTTTGAAAAATAACCTCGGAGGACAAATGTGTTATTGCAATTTGTTTATTTGTTGGTGTAGCAAAGAAAGGTAGCAAAGATCACACCTGGCAAAGCACCGGTTATTTGTTTCATAGCAATGTGGTCTTTTATTCTGATTTCCATTAAACAGAGAATATATCAGTCCCTTATTTGTACAAAAATACCTGAACAGAACACATTTAATAAATTCAGGAGCCATACAGACATTTTTTTTCCCAGAATCAGGTGAAGCACACTTTTTGTTTTGTTTCACTGAATATGGTCCATTTAATATTACTTTTAATTCCCTGAAATGTTGATATCACTTAAAAAAGAAAAAAAAAAAGCTTATAAGTACTTGAAATCAAGATGTTTTTGCTATTAAAGGCAGGGGGTGCGTCCTATATAGAAAAATCCCCAATGTTGATGCGTGTATGCAATTCACGTCAAGATAAATCTAGCAGGCTGGCTAGAGGCTGTATCGGAACACTTCATAAAAAAAGAGGCACCAGCTGAAATTGATGGGCCTATACCTACAATGAAAATACACAAAGAATAAGTTCCAGAAACAATCTTGTACCCACAGACTGCAGCTGAAAATGTGGAGTAAACTAATTCTGTTAGTTTGTCACTTAATATAGGGCTACAATGTAGTAGTGCATTGGTGGTGGTGGTGGTGGAGGTGGGGGGTGGGTGGGGGGGGGGGGGGGGTCAACGTGTGTCAATGCTCCGAATTCCAGACAAATAGGAAGCCGGGATTAAACTAAAAAGAGAATTGAAACTGGCAGATTGAATCACAGGAGATATTTTGCGAGCCTCTAAAAGCAATCGGCCTCAGAATCTTGGAAGTCTAGGAAGCCATATTGAATAGTTCGAACACAAACCGAAAATAATAAAATCCAGTTTGATCACCATTAAAAAACAAAATTAAGCTTAATTTAATACTGTATATACTGTGGTATATTTTTTTCTGATATATATTTCTATAAAATGTAATTTTGTGGCCAAAAAAAAGAAAATATACAATAATGTCAATATACACATACAACCCAAAGAAAAAAAAGGAAAAGAAATATCATTCTTCATTCTTTTTACACAGAGATTTGAGCACAATCACAGCGGCCCGTGCATAGTGATCTGTGTGTTGGGTGACCAAGGTACAGTGTGATATCTACGTCTTTGCTGTTGCTTCACATACTTAGAAGAAAGAAATTGAAAAAAAAGCTAAAAAACATTGTACACCATGTGTGACTACTGGTGTGTAGAACAGCACAGTGATTAAGGAAGGGTGGAGGGGAATCAAGAGTGCGGTGTAAAAATGATAAAAGAGGGCTTCCTTTGTATGGAAGAAACAGGATGATCCCCCTTCTAGGAGGTTGGGCGACTGTGGTGGGCCAGGACCACGACCCCCCCCCCCCCCCTCCCACACACACCAACTGCTGTGTTCACAGGACAGAAAAATACAAACAAAAATGACAAGGACCAAACAAGGAAACAGGGAGAAAAACTAGGACAAAGTTGTATTAAAAGTTATAATATTTATATATATTTATATATATATATTTAAGTTCTGGCAAACCGCACACATTTGCCACAGTCTAGTAGCTTACTGGCTGGACAGGAGTAGGGGCTGGGGGTGGGGAGTGTTCAAGCATTATCCAGTTCCTGGAGTCCGTCCTGGCTGACTATCGCCTGATTGGTGGAGGTGCCTTGCCGTAAAGTCAGTGAGGTTAGTACTTAACGAGGCCCAGGGTTGGAGAGAGACAGGGAGAGAGACGGGAGAGCCTGGTTAGGTAGCTCCACGACTTAGTGCTAACCCTATTGACTGTAAATCTGGCACAGGATGGATGATAGGCGGGTAAGTCTGTTTCAGTTGGTGTGATGTCACACACACACACACACACACACACAAACACACACACAGCTCCCAAGTGTGCTAGTCACATGAACGTCAGATAGAACTCGATAGCCATGTTTGGCATCCCAACAAAATTGATTGCTGGGCCTCCATTCCGGATTCTTTCTTGTGTTGTTGATGTATTTCTGTTGGTTTACCGCGGTCTAGGCAATTCTATTATTTACATGTTATCTAACGGAGTGAACAAAAAAAGGTAAGCTAACAATGTCAATTTTTGTCAAACTAGACAGCTGTTGATCTAAAAGCAAAGGATCAAGTTTTGATTTTCTTTTCTTTTGAAAGGCTCATAATTTCACATAAGGCGTGCGAAACCGGACTGTTTGGATAGGCAGTCAACATTGTCCACATTCAAGTCAAGTTTTGTTCAATAAAGTAAAGAATAATAAAGAGGACGTTACTTTTTTTTTTATCTGGCAGAAACTGCAGGAGTGGTCACGCTTACTCAAACTATCCTCGCCCGGGGTCCTTCCTTGAAAAAAAATTGCACATGCGTCCCCAAATCCTCGGAACACACATACAAAAACGCATGCACAAACACACAAACCCCACCAACCAAACAGAAAATTCACAATGTGCAAGCAGTGAGGTTTAGAACGGAAATCGAGGAAAGGGGAAAGGACATTCACACACAACCCCAATACAAATTGAGAAAAACTTTCAGATCCTTTTAGACTCTATACATTTTAAACAGTCAAACCAAAAAGTAGATTTTTTTTTAAGAATATTAAGCAAGGGGAGGGTTGATAGAGTTTTGCTCAAATCTAATTTCCAAAGCACAATCTTCTTCTGCCGTTGTTGAATCTGAGAAACCCCCAAAACCCGACATTTCTCAGAAGCAGTTCAACCCAGGGAAAGAACTCACACACGTTTTCACTGTCACACTTTCATAGTGTTTAGGTGCACTCACGTGTGATCCTGGGGGGGGGGGGGGTTTACTATGATGAAGATGATGTGGTCGCCCCTTTACCAAAGAAAAGAAAAAACCTAGAAGCTGAACGATTTCATTTCAGATTGAGGCAACAGCTCACTACTATCTCCCCCGGGAGTGCAAAACAAGAGAAACTACTTTTGCATTGACTTAACAGCAATTAAAACAGCATTCGTTAAAATAAAAAAAATTGACATCAATGAATCAACTCTAAAGGGAAGGTCAGTCTGGGCCTTCCTGCTAAACATTCCTCTGGTAATGCCTGCTGTCGCCTGGCTCGCGGTGTGGCTACACATCAAGTGTCTTGTGTACATATGCGTGTGGGTTTGTGGGGGTGGGTGTGTTGGTGCATGTGCTGTAGCGCACGAGGCCACGTCAAGGTCTGTTTGGGTTGGGTAGGGGGACGGAGGAGGGGTTATGGGGTCAGCTTATCCAGACTGGACTGCACAGGTTTTCAGAAATCTCCAGGACCCACTACAGGGGTCTCCGTTTGTCTATCCCTGATAATCGATGGGCTAGTGGAAGGGTGGGTGCCCCAAAGGGGAAGGGGGGGAAGGGGGCACCATAGCTTATCTGGCCCAGGGAAGGGGTTGGGGAATGCTGAAATATCCAAAAATGTGTGTGTATGTGTGTATGCGTGTGCGTATGCATGTACGTGTTTGTGTGTATTTTGGCGTCTGTACATTCAAAGTCTACAGATGGAAGAAGGTTAAGGTGGTTGGTTTGTGTCTGCGTGTTGGGGAGTGGGAGTTGGGGTCCAGGGGGTCACAGGAAGGGGGTAGTGTCACAAGGCTACGGCGGTGCAGGGGTGTTTGAGGCGGCAGGGCAGCACGCCACGGTTCAGCTCGTAGAAGTCCACCAGGTGGATAAGGTCTGTGAACTTGGTGGCACCGTCGTCCAGGCTGAAGAACACCTGGCCCTCCTCTTCATACTGGAGAGGGAGGGGTGAGGGAGAGAGGGAGAGTGGGAGAGAGCGAGAGATCAAATTTCTTTTGCTGTTTTTCTCATCTTTATCCTTTCTGATTATTCACTCTTCACATGCGTTTGTTTGTTTCTCATGACAGTACATCGCTTAAAATTCTATTCAAATGGGCTACTGAGCATCTCAGACTGGCGGTAGCCAAGTGTCATACCAGAGAGCGAGAGTGAGCTGTCTATTAATCAACCCAGTCGCCAAGAAAAAACGTTGACGGTGTACGTTTCCATGAACACTGGATACGTAGCATTTCAACGTAAAAAATAGCGTGTTATACCTACAGTATCCACGCGTGCCGCTGTGGAGGCGGGTTTCGGGGTTTGGGTTTCACGGCTTTCGCGGCAAATTGTGGACACGATTGTTTAGGGGGGGGGGGGAGGTAGACTGTTGTTGACCGGGGAGGGGGGGGGGGGGAGACACGTTTGTTGAGGGGGGGGACGACGACACGTTTGTTGAGGGGGGGGGGGGAAGACACGTTTGTAGGGGGGGGCACGCTCGACAACGAGAGTTGGTTTTTATTGAACGAGACTTCAACACGGAACAGCTGCACGAAACGATGGTCACGTCACTCTCGGTGACGGTGTCGACAACAATGAACACACGAACAATGTTAATAGAACAACACACAACCACATAACATCCCGAACCCATTAACCCCACTTAATCCTAACAACAAAACAAGTTAACAAAAGCCCCATTTGTCAACTGACAACCCCAATTCCCAGAATCCCCCGCGGCTCCGGAACACGGCGTAGCCGATATTAATCTTTATTATCTGAATGGGAAATGCAATATTTTAGGACAGATACACCATTAAACGCGTTTCTAATGACATTTCTAGCGAGAAATGTACATTTTCCTTACATAATCTTCAGTCAGTGAATGTGTATGATCTTTATTAATCTTTATTATCTGAATGGGAAATGCAATATTTTAGGACCGATTCACCGTTAAACGTGTTTCTAATAACATTTCTAGCGAGAAATATACTTTTTACTTGCATAATCTTCAGTCAGTGCTTGTGTCTGATCTCTAGTTTTATAGTTATTAGGATTTGATCGGCTCGCTCGCATGTTTCAACGACGTCAGGTTGTTAGGAATAGGGACGCTGCTTTCGCTAAACTAGCAGCTCACGTGCTTCCTGCACGTATCATCTTGTTAGAAACACGTATATCTGAGAGCCAACCCAGTCGCCAAAAGCATACGTTGACAGTGTACGTTTCGTGAACACTGGATTACGTCGCATTTCAACATAAAATAGCGTGTTATACACACACACACGCACACACACACACACACACACACACACACACACACACACACACACACACACACACACACACACACACACACACACACACACACACACACACACACACACACACACACACACACACACACACACACACACACACACACACACACACACACAAGCGCGCGCACGCACGCACAGACACACACACACACACACACACACACACACACACACACACACACACACACACACACACACACACACACACACACACACACACACACACACACACACACACACACACACGCACACGGTGCATTTCGCTGCTAAAACAACAAAAAAATATTCCCTCAAATATTATTACTAAAGAACCGTTTTCCAAATAACGAAATGTAAACCAATGCATTCTGAATGGGAGTGTTTCTCCGATTTTTCCATGCTACACAGAACGAAATGTAAACCCATGCAAATAAAGACTTCATGGTCATAATAATTTAAATATCATTAATCTCCTGAGTGTGTTGGGTGGTATTCTATTTTTTTCAACGGGGCTGCATCCAGTCACTTGACCGTCATGGTTGCTATGGTCGTTGCTATCGACCGCCCCCTCTAATCCTTACATGGCTCTAAAAACCACGCGGCAAAGGAGCTGCCGTAAATTGTGTTGTTTTTGTCGTAAACTGGGGTCCGACGGTTAAAAAATAGACAGATATTCCGAGGTATCCTTAAAAGGCAGCTTGGATGTTTTTATTTTCTGCAGTTTAGACTTCTTCTATAACCTATTTTTGAAAGCAAAACACCAAGTTCATTGATTTAACGAGGCAGGGTTATTTGAAACAATTTATTCAATAAATATTTGTGAGAGGTCATTCCTTCTCCTGAGTTTGCTTCCTATTTATGTCTAGTGTACACCCCTACTGTCCAAAAGCATCCCCCCCCCCCCCCCCCCCCCCCTCCCCATATGGATTTGGAGAGTTGTTGCCACGTCCCAGTGGTGGAAGTATCATATAATATGAAAGAGGGCATTCAATTATACTACAATGATCAATTAGGAGGCCGAAGCCCTAAAGGAAGTGATGCAATAGGTGACTGAGGCGAGAACATTTAAGTAAACTGTACCTTGGGGTCTCTTATATATCAAAGCGGGTTTCAAAGGACGCATATACGCTTCAACCTGTGGCTCCAGCCCTACAGGAAATGACTCAGCAAGTGCTCCATCTCGTTGCACCTGCACCCAGCGGCTCGCTTGCAAGATTTTGGCCTGAAGTTCTTCCCAGACCTATACCCTAACAGTCCAACATGCATATCTGAGAATCAGGCCTCTCTTCAATAATGACAAAATGTTATGAGAGAAATACAGATTCATTTTTTGTTATCTCATAAGCGGCGTGGTGCCGGCTCCTTTAGACCATTTGACCCCAGACTTCAAAGACGTGGCCACAGGCCAGCTGTGTCTACACACATTAAGCCACAAATGTACACCTCCATCCCGCAAAAAATGGGGCCTAGAAACTAACCTCTGTCTTATGTACAGTGACTGTACTGTTGGAGGTCACGCCCCTTTTCCGGCCTTTTCGAGATAGCTAGGGATGCTAAAATGTTTAAACACATTTCCCGGGGCCCCGAGAACGACATATCCAAGATTTGTAGTTCTAGCCCATAGAGAAAAAAAGTTTTCCCAAATGGACTGTCATTTGGACAAAGCCCCTTCAGAAGTGTTGCCTGCGAGACCTAATGGTTCAGAATGTGGTGGAAAAACAGTTTTTGAGATAGGAAGGTCCTACCGCCCTGAAATTTGAATACCATATTCTAGGGCCTAACTGGGACCCCCGCACCGAAACTTGGCCCGGTCGGACCCCGAGTGCAGGAAGGGGGGGCCTGGACTTTCATAATCTTCGCTCGGTGAATGTAAAGGATGTTTGGTCGGATGTTATGACGAAGAATCATAATGTGAATGGGAATATTCTATTAATGTCTTGATATCATCTTTCGTCTCAACACTTCTGCTGCAGCCGCTTAAAGTCTCACTCCGAGAACCTTAAAATATGAATCAATCCATTAGAAGTATGAAAATATCTTCCCGGTCGTGCAACAGGGCAAACAAGGTGTCCTTTGACATCTACGTTTCGAGACGATTGCAACAGTGCCACACATGATCATATTTGAATATGTTTCGGGGTAGTAATTAGCTGTCGTTTTTGAAGGCCTTTATCAATAATGACCAGCTATAGATTTGCTTCCCGATGGAGATTTTTGACAAATTACATGTTAATTAGCATCTACACGTTAAGCTGAGTCCAATGAGATCAAGCTCGCCCTCTTGCTACACCGAGATCATGTCCTAGACCTAGGTGTACCATGTAAAATACATGTTACCATTAGCTAGAGTGTCATGCTTGGTGTCATTGGACTCAGCTCAATGTGTAGATGCTAAATAACATGTCATTTGTCACAAATTTTTATCGGGAAGCAAATCAATAGCTGCTCATTGTTGATTAAGGCCTCCAATTTCGACAGCTAATTACTACCATTAAACATGTTCGAATATGCTCATGTGTGGCACCGTTGCAATCGCCTGGAAGCGTAGATGTTGAAGGACACCTTGTTCGTCCTCCTACGCCACCGGGAAGATATTTACATGCTTCTGATTGACTAATGAATTGATTCAGCTATTCCCCCAGAAGTCTGGGGTCAAAAGGTCAAAAGGAGACGGCACCAGCCCCGTTGAAAAAAATAGAATACCACCCAACACACTCAGGAGATTAATGATATTTAAATTATTATGACCATGAAGTCTTTATTTGCATGGGTTTACATTTCGTTCTGTGTAGCATGGAAAAATCGGAGAAACACTCCCATTCAGAATGCATTGGTTTACATTTCGTTCTTTGGAAAGCGGTTCTTTAGTAATAATATTTGAGGGAATATTTTTTTGTTGTTGTTTTAGCAGCGAAATGCACCGTGTGCGTGTGTGCGTGTGCGTGTGCGTGTGTGTGTGTGTGTGTGTGTGTGTGTGTCTGTGCGTGCGTGTGCGTGTGTGTGCTTGCGTGTGTGTGCGTGCGTGTGTGTGTATAACACGCTATTTTATGTTGAAATGCGACGTAATCCAGTGTTCACGAAACGTACACTGTCAACGTACGCTTTTGGCGACTGGGTTGTCTCTCAGATATACGTGTTTCTAACAAGATGATATCATTAAAAGTTACACAAAGTAACAGTTTAATAACACAAACGCAGGAAGCACGTGAGCTGCTAGTTTAGCGAAAGCAGCGTCCCTATTCCTAACAACCTGACGTCGTTGAAACATGCGAGCGAGCCGATCAAATCCTAATAACTATAAAACTAAAGATCAGACACAATCACTGACTGAAGATTATGCAAGTAAAAAGTATATTTCTCGCTAGAAATGTTATTAGAAACACGTTTAACGGTGAATCGGTCCTAAAATATTGCATTTCCCATTCAGATAATAAAGATTAATAAAGATCATACACATTCACTGACTGAAGGTTATGTAAGGAAAATGTACATTTCTCGCTAGAAATGTCATTAGAAACGCGTTTAATGGTGTATCTGTCCTAAAATATTGCATTTCCCATTCAGATAATAAAGATTAATATCGGCTACGCCGTGTTCCGGAGCCGCGGGGGATTCTGGGAATTGGGGTTGTCAGTTGACAAAAGGGGCTTTTGTTAACTTGTTTTGTTGTTAGGATTAAGTGGGTTAATGGGTTCGGGATGTTATGTGGTTGTGTGTTGTTCTATTAACATTGTTCGTGTGTTCATTGTTGTCGACACCGTCACCAAGAGTGACGTGACCATCGTTTCGTGCAGCTGTTCCGTGTTGAAGTCTCGTTCAATAAAAACCAACTCTCGTTGTCGAGCGTGCCCCCCTCCCCCCTACAAACGTGTCTCCCCCCCCCCCCTCAACAAACGTGTCGCCCCCCCCCCCCGGTCAACAACAGTCTACTTCCTCCCCCCCCCTAAACAATCGTGTCCACAATTTGCCGCGAAAGCCGTGAAACCCAAACCCCGAAACCCGCCTCCACAGCGGCACGCGTGGATACTGTAGGTATAACATGCTCTTTTTTACGTTGAAATGCTACGTATCCAGTGTTCATGGAAACGTACACCGTCAACGTTTTTTCTTGGCGACTGGGTTGCTATTAATAGATGACAGCCATCCATTCTGATTTATTTTAAGCATAATGTCCGAACTTCCAAGTTGTGGAATTAATTATTTAACTAACGGGCAAAACTCTGTACAACTTCTAAGAGCATGCAAGGAAACCAAGTTTCCCCCCAAAAAAACGGACAGAAGACAGACACAGAGGCAGACCAGCGACAGACCGACATATCAGGGAACAAGACAGACATATGGAGGGCGCCGACTGACCGGCAGGATCTGAAAGTGCTTGGTCTTCTGGTGGTGACACAGCGTCAGCACGAAGGCCTTAGGGTTGCTCTGGCTGTCCCTCAACAGGAACAACCTGGCGGGGGAGAGAGGATGGAGGAAGCCATTAAACAACACCACGGACAGCGGTGACGATCACCATCAGATAGACAGAAGGAAGGACGCCCGCTTCCAGGACAGGGGGTTCTTACCCGTCCACCTGGCCCTGCTGGACCATCATTCTTTGGGCTTCCTCTCGCACGATGCGGCCGTGGAACCACAGCTGGGTTCTGTGGATCACTGAGAGACAGACAGACACACACACACACACACACACACACACACACACACACACACACACACACACACACACACACACACACACACACACACACACACACACACACACACACACACACACACACACACACACACACGTTAGGATTGTATCTACGGTTCTTTGAATAATGGACGATTTGACAGAGAGGTGGCGATGGCACCTAGATATCCACGGAGATGAAGTACCGTATTACACCAATGAAGTCATCGTACTTCGCCAAGGTTACAGGTGACATTGTTGGTGCAGGCACTCGACATTTTACAACATCAATATCACGTTTGCCGGTCAAACAGAATGAAGTACAACCCAAACTCTCTGCATAACAAATGTCTTCCTCAAAAGACGTTCCCAGACAGGCCTATCCAGTTATGGGTTACAAATGGCATTTGTATGGTATGCATGACAATGTCAAGAACATCTCGATCTGGAGAGGAAAATAAACCTCTGCTCTTAAGACAAGCATACTTTTTGTTCCCGATGCACACAACCAATTACTTGTACGGATATAGAAGGCGACAGCCTGTGTGAGTTGATTGCTGCGGTTGTGTTTCCTGGCTGGTAGTAACCATGGTTACCTGCGCTGAGAGAGGGGGTGTGAAGGGGACCGGGGCTGCCCAGGACGTTGAGACGCTGGCTCCGTTTCTAGAAGAAGGAGAGCGGGGGTCAGTGGGGGTCAACGTTAAGACCCTACATAAACAATCACACCCCCCGCACATAAAAGGTCCCCTCTACTTAAGCCCTCCACACATGCACGCACACGGACATGCAGGGACACACACATACACACACACACACACACCTTGAAGGTCAAGTCCATGGGGCCTCATTTTTTAAAGAATCAACTGCTACTCTCCCTCCTCTTCCTCTATTTGCCTCTATCCTTCCTCGCTCCCTTCCACCTCCCTCCATTCATCAAGCCATCCTGCCTCCCGCCTCCTCCTTCCTTCCTTCCTCCCTGGTCTTGTCTCCTTCTAACCCTCGGCTACTATTTCTCCTATTCTCATCCTCCAGTTCTCTTGCCCCTACCTCCCTGTCCTCACCCTCCAGCTCCCTCTCTCCTCTCCCCCCTCTCCTCCTCCCTCCTCCTCCCCCTCTCTCCTCACCCTCCATCTCTGTCCCTCCCCCTCTCTCCTCCCTCCTCCCCCTCTCCTCACCCTCCAGCTCTGTCCCTCCCCCTCTCTCCTCCCTCCTCTCTCCCCCCCTCCTCACCCTCCAGCTCTGTCCCTCCCCCTCTCTCCTCCCTCCTCACCCCCCCCCCCCCCCTCCCTCTCCTCACCCTCCAGCTCTGTCCCTCCTCCATGGCGGCGCTCTGGGCCTCAGCGGGGTTGTCGATGACCCGGCCCGTCCTCCCGGAGAAGTCCATGGCCACCAGGGAGTTCTCCGACACGCTTCGCTGCGGGGGATGCTGTGGCCGGGGGGAGGATGGGGGGGAGGATGGGAGTGCAGAGATCAGAGGTGAGGCAGACCAGACACTAGTCACCGGGGCGAGACAAATCCTGTCTGCCGGAGAGAAACACAAGCCCTTCAGAAAGGGTGTGTGTCTGTGTGTGTGTGGGGGGGTGGCGGGGGGTGGCGGGGGGGGGGCTGGGGGTCTCGTACAGGATGCTACCACATTCCAGCCCCGGAGCATTTGGACAAGGCTCATGGATTGTCACAATGACAAGATAGATTTATAGATATCTCTATCATATCTATCCATCATATCTATATAAATCTGCAATGTTAACGCCTTTGGTCAAGTACCAACCGATAAGCAGGGTGGGAATTTTGGAAGGACATTCACCCGGTACAATGACCCAGATGTTGGGTTGGCCTCCCTTAACACTTTTTGCCACTAGCTTCTTGTTAGCTCAAGCCCAGCATAATGAACCAAGCAAAGGCGACACGAGTCAACTTGGCGGGATTCAATACGCTGCAAGCAAATGCATGCATGCAGCGTATTCTCATAGGGAAATCACTGAGGAAAATCTGCACAAAGCCGCTTATCACCTGCTTACCGACACGTAATGTACGTGTCAAGCTCGACTTTCCATGGTGTTCTGACGTGTAACTTGTTCCTGTCTTGATTATATCCCGTGGTTTTTACTTTTAAGAGCCGGGGGAACATGATGTACTGCAGATTGTTGAATGTACTTTTTACTTTAAGTACGTTTAAGGAGCTCTTAATTGCTGTATTCACAGCTTTGCATTCTTGCCTAAGCTGCCATGAGACCGGCTCAAGAAAGACCAGCACTTCATACATTCACACAGGACATGCTCCTGACGCCCTAAAGCCGGGAATCAAAACATCTCCACAGGCAAACAATATTCTCTTGGATAAGAATATAGTGAAAGGGTTGCACAGGCTCATAGTATAACGTCTACACTACAGTCTGTACTGTCAGACGGTTGGTTTATCAGATCAATGCTGACAGTGGATCAAAGGCAGAGAGACTCACCACTGACGAGAGGGGGGGCTTCTTTGACTGCGGGCCGGTGTAGTTGTGATAGAGTGAGATCCCATGCTGCAGAGACCAAGAAACAGCAACATGGCAAAACACAACCGTTAATGGACGACATGTACGACAATATGTTGCGCTAGTGCTTGACTATACCACACCATACGTCAAGACTAGGGATGTCTAAAATTGACCATTAATCTGCTTAATCCACTGAACATTTTGGACCGTTTCCGGATGTCGTCTATAGATACATTTGCATACACACCGCTTCATCGACACGGCATCGGGAGCTAGCAGTTAGAAAAGGAAGCACGTTACGCGAGGCGCGGTAGGGGGCCGTTTCCTCGAGGAAGACCACCAAGTCAGATGTATATAGTACTAGTATTATTTACCGGTTAATGGGTCTCTCTCTATTGAAATGGACCATTTTGTATGTGGAGGGACGGCTGAAGGGGGGGTTGTGAAGCGGGGGGGTTGTGGAGGGGTCTACCTTCAGCAGCCTGAAGGCGGTGGTCCAGCAGGTCCGGCTCTGTTCGTCTTCGGCACACAGCATCTTCAGCTCCTTGCACTCGCTCCTCGCCTTGCTGGGCTGGAAGGGACAGCGGGTACACCCCCCCGACACGTTAGACAGATGGCCCTGTGAGGGCCCGGTAGCCGCTAAACGGAACCAGGAGCTAAAATAGGAGTTTGCATGGAGTGTGTGCCAGAGTGTCGAGGTCATCGTCAGGCACTCTCCCTCTCTCTCTCTCTCTCTCTCTCTCTCTTTTCCCCCTCGCTCTCATCGGTCATGTTCTCTCCATTAAGCCGAAGCAGCTGAATAGATTCATTCATGTTGCCATGACGACAAGATACCCAACAATGTTGACCCAGTGCAAAGATATCAAGAGTGAGCGTATCCCGTTTCTTGCACAGTTGCATCTCTCTCTGTGTGTCTGTGTGTGTCTGTGTGTGCGTGTCTGTGTGTGTGTGTGTCTGTGTGTGTGTGTGTCTGTGTGTGTCTGTGTGTGTGTCTGTGTGTGTGTCTGTGTGTCTGTGTGCAGGGTCACAGATTCCCTGCCCCGGTAACGACTTATCCCCCAGAGATTATCCTGGCTCAGCAGGTGAGCAGAGGGCATAACCACCGCTTCTTCTCTGACACAGGTCAAGACACACACACACACACACACACACACACACACACACACACACACACACACACACACACACACACACACACACACACACACACACACACACACACACACACACACACACACTTCTCTGTATAGACGACAATAGAGAGATTCTACAAAGAAACCCCAGAGACAGTTTGTACCCCGGTGTTGGTCCCATCCGTATGAGCAGGGACAGCGTGAGGGGACGGGGTGGGGTCCGGGAGGCCCCTGAGTCCTACCTTGATGCTGAACTGGTAGTCTGTGGGGGCGTTGTGGGCCTTCCTCGCCGTCACCGCCGTGAACATATTGTTGTCCTCTAGGTCGGCCAGCAGCTGGAGGTGTCTGGGTTCCTGCAGGGGGGAGAACCGTGCATGAGAAGAGAACCAGTTTCCTGTCCAATTTCCCAGTACACAGTGTCAAATCCCAGCCACAACCCCCACTACATCTCATCCCCACAAACAATGTTCCAACACCGCCGACCCCAACCCAGACCCCGCCCAGCTCGGCCCCCGGGGAGGGGGGGGGTTACCTTGGACGTTCCCTTGGTGGAGTAGTACAGGCCGGAGCGCCGCAGGAACATGTAGAGCTTCTTCCAGGAGCGCCGGCCCGTCTCCCTCAGGTAGAGGTGGCCCTGGATCTCGGGGCAGCTGCTGGAGTCCAGGAAGTTCTGCGATGAAGGACACTAAATGAGGCGCCGTGCTGTGATGGTCTCACGAGCGTCATTAAAAGGCCCTTGCACCGCGTGTTACCTGAATGACGTGTTTAGCCATTGTGACTTCACCATCTCTGCTCGTTTTAAGAACCCACTTTGGAAATGTCCCGTTCCTGGCCAACTTTACTTTTTTTTTTTTTTTTTCTGTACTGTATAAAGTCCTATCTTTATACAAGACAGAATGCACAGCGTGTTGCTATGCGTGTTCTCACCTGTAAGAGCTGCGAGGGGGGAATGGAACCGTTGGACTCCTGACACCACGCGACCATCTGCTCTGGGAAGAAGTTCTGCAGGAAGACCAGGTCAGACAGAGAGGGAGGGAGTGAGACAGGGAAGCACTTAGACACAGCCTCAGTGGGCACTCAGGTTTCCCTACGAGGAACAGGTCTTTAAGAGTGTGTGTGTGTGTGTGTGTGTGTGTGTGTGTGTGTGTGTGTGTGTGTGTGTGTGTGTGTGTGTGTGTGTGTGTGTGTGTGTGTGTGTGTGTGTGTGTGTGTGTGTGTGTGTGTGTGTGTGTGTGTGTGCGCGTGCGTGCGTGCGTGCGTGCGTGCTACACTGAGAAATAGGATTCGAGGAGACAGACAGAGAGGCCAACTGACAGAGAGCTAGATAGGTACCCGGAGCAGATGAGGCATGATCTCACCCGCTGATGTAATGCCCTTCAGCAGAGGGGCGGGGCACAGGAGGGGAGGAGGGGGAGGGATGGGGTGCTGGGGGTGAACAGTATGCTCTTTAACCGTTGATTGACAGGCCATGGATAGTGCCGCAGTGTTTTAGCACCCTTTTTACCAGGGCGCCAAGCTCCTAGGCCAGATCTGACACACCCTGAATCACATGGGCGAGAGCAGAGGGGGGGGGGGGGGGGGGGGGCACCGGTATGGCAGGAGTCCTGTTGGCGAGCTAGCCCGGCTCAACTACACACGCGCACACACACACACACACACACACACACACACACACACACGGAACCACACAGTCGTTCTCCGTGCAGGCAGCAGGAGGCTAGGAGAGGCTAGCAGTAGTTGAATCAGACGCTGTGTTCAACTGATTCCCTTTCACCTCTTCCAGTTCTCTGGGGGGGGGGGGGGGGGGGGGGGGCAGTACTCACCAGGGGGTTCCTGAAGAATTCATATTTGGCAAAGTTCTTCCTGAAGAGGAATTTGCCCTCGCTGCCCATAGAAAGCTGCACCTGCACCACCAGCTCATGGTCCTCCACACACCTCTCTGAGAGAGAAAGAAAGGGAGGCAAAGAGAGAGAGAGGTTATGAGTGAGGGAGTGCGTCCGTCCGTCCGTCCCACATGCAGACGGACAGACAGGCAAAGTAAGTAAGAGGGACAGTGAGTGAGAGTGACAGAAAGTGACGCGAAACACCAGAAACGTCAGATAGACAAAGATTAAAAATAGGCCCCGCCTTTTTTATTATTATGGGATGGGGGTAGGAATAGGCATCCAAGGATAAGAATAAAAGGTTTGAGAGTGCAAAAGAAACGAGAGACGAGAGACATAGAGAGAGAGAGAGAAAGAGAAAGGCAGAGAGACTGAGCATTACAGTAGGATGATGTCATGTATTTAGTGCTGGAAGCAGCAGAGTCATGAGCACAGTGCACGGACAGACACACACATCCTTGACCCTACGCCATGCCTTATTCTCAGTCAAAGATGAAAGTAGACGATATCAGCACATCTTGATTGAAATGAACAGCGACAAACATCACTGTTCCCTTTTTAGAAGTACATTTGCCGAATTACATTTGTTTGTACGGAACAAATGGACTGCGTGCATGGGCACAAAATTGCTACAGATTGGATTAACCAGTAATTCTTCTCCAGATTAACCAGTCATGCCCAATGCGTGCGTGTGTGCGCTGTGCGTGCGCGCCCGTGTTTCTATGCGGGTGTGTGTGCCCGTGTGCTGCGCTGGCTGCTAGCAGGGGAATTTCCTGTGGCGGGGGAAGGAGAGGTGGATTGGCTGGGATGTCTAGGGGCTCGTCTGACGGCGGGCTCCGATTGGACCCTCGCTGCTCTGGTATGACGCCAGGGCCCCACCCCCTCCGTCTGTGTCCCTCCAGTCCTCCGCCCCCCCCTCCCTGCCCTCCTCCCTTCCTCTCTTAACCTCACATTCCTCTCTCTCCCTCTCCCTCTCCCTCTCTCTCTCTCTCTCTCTCTCTCTCTCTCTCTCTCTCTCCCCATTTTATTTCATTTCCAGAAACGGTGATCAGGCACCAAAGCGGACAAAGGAATCTTTGATTCTAAAAATACAGCGTTGTGACGAGGATAGGAGGCCACCGCGACAAATAGTCATGGCCGAAACACAACACACAAATCAACTGTTGGCTGAAAGAAGTAATCGCTCCCTCTTTCGCTCTCTCACAGTGGGAAGGTAATGGTAGGCATGAAGAGTGCACACTTTACAACTCACACACATACACATGCTAAACACACACACCCACACACACACACTGGAGAATACGAACACTGTAACATGAATGGTACGCAAGGCTCTGAACACACACACACACACACACACACACACACACACACACACACACACACACACACACACACACACACACACACACACACACACACACACACACACACACACACACACACACACACACACACGACGAGAAAGACACACACTTCAATAAGACACATACGCTGTACAGTACAGATACGTCAAAACAACCAAATATAGTAGTATAGAAATATGAACGCACTGACACATACCTATAAAACACACAGCTTCATTTAGACCAGTTACCCCTTAAAATAAACACAACCACACAAGTCATACAGCAACATACACGCACAACGTATGTTTGTACACATGCAAACACAGACCACAGGTTTAGCTCCAACCAGGCCATACACCGTGTGCATGCACCACCACCGCCCCCCAGGCGTACATACCCAGGCCCAGCAGGGGGTAATGCTCCACGAGGGTCCAGCAGTTGTCGTCCAGACAGTGGCTCTTGTAGACCAGGAGTTGGCAGACGTCACGGGCCGTCATTTCGGCCAGGATCTCAAGAACTTTCCCTGCTCCATCCTCGCTCCAGACCTTCACTATCTGGGGAGCGGACAGAGAGCGACAGAGATAGAGAGACGGTGAGGTCCTGTCCAGAGATACGCTTGTTGTGGTCAATGCGTGTGGCCTGCCCGAGGTCCAAAACGTCGGGTTTCAGAGAGTAAAAAGAGCTGCAACGATAGCAAAATAGCAAAATATACAAAGTGTGGTGTGGTGTCGCGTCACATCGTGTCCAAGTGTTTCATAAGTGACTCGTCCAGGAGTAAAGTACTGTGCGTGTCAGCGATTGAAAGATGGGTTAAGGAAACATGTGCCTGGAATCAAAATGCTGCAGCTGATCCAGCAGTCAGTAAAAAGAAACGGATACAAGAAAAATGACGGATCAGGAATGGCCGTTACCTCCATCACACTGTTCTTGGTCATGTCCATCAGATGAATGTAGGCAAGAAGAAAATGTCCTACTCACATCCCTTGGGACTCTTAAGATCCACTCTTAAGTCTCAAGCTCACGATAAAAAAAATAAAGACACAGGGAAGGCGCAAGTTTGACCCCCCCCCCCCCCCCCCCCCCCCCTCTCACAGTCGCTTCGCGCCACTTTTTATGCCCACTTTAACCCAAATCGAAACCTACACAAACATGCACGTCGCTCTATGTATCCCTCGTATCACTTCATCTACGCCTCTGTCAAGCACACAAGCAGCAGCAGCAGCAGAGAATCCACAGCAACAGGATATGTGCAAGCCGGTGTGTAGTGTACGTGCACCAAACAGCTCCGGACGTTTCACATCAAGACAGCACACACCATTTTCACGTTTTCGGTCTCCCACACCCCGATAACAGGATCCACCATGGAGGACACAATACAGCTATACACGCCCGCGTCAGACAACTATACGAGCAGCTATTTGTTGCTTTACAAGAGTAAAAAGCGCTGGCGGGCGGCGGTCAGTGGATCTACTTTACAGCCGAAGCACCCCTCTCATTGTTACGCCATTTTGAGATATTTTAGCCGAGGGGCAAGAGTGACGTTTGAACTGTGTGTGGGTTTCTTTCCTTTCGCTCTCTACTTTGCTCTGTACTTAAGAGTACAACCACTTCAACTCAGAAAACGGCCCTTCCACGGCTGCAGTTCAGATCCGTGTCAGTTCAGATCCGTCCAAACTTCAATATATTATGATATGTATGATATATATATACACACACACACACACACACACACACCACGCCCGACTCACTGGACAATCACCAACCATATCACGAGTGACATGCTCTACTGGCGCTCATCAAAAGACTCCCCCCTCCTCTCACTTTGCAAGTATATATACATAAACACATGCGCCCCCCCCCCCCCCCTTGCCCTACACACACACACACACACACAAACGTACGCCAGCCACAGTCTTAACAGTAGGAACTGCAGAACATTTGTGGGAAATCTATCCGGTGCGAGCTTCACGGGCAGGCAAAAAGTGACAGAAGGTCCGCCGAAGGAGAAGTGGACGAAAGAGCAGAGTCACAAAGATTGAAGGGGCTTCTGAGGAGGAGGAGGAGGAGGAGGAGGAGGAGGAGGAGGAGGAGGAGGAGGAGGAGGAGGAGGAGACGAGGCTAGAGTGGAGGGGAGCTTGTAAAACGAAGCTCAACAAAGAACGCTACCCGAAGTCTTGCATAAAAGATTGAGGAAAAGAAGAAAGGAGAAAAAGGGAAGAAGACGAAAAAAAAAAAAGACCAACGCAGCAGCAGAGGCGCGGAGAGTGAACACACAAACACCCTGGGGTATTCCACACACACACACACACACACACACACAGAGACCGCCAACTGGACGGCAGGGGCAACGAGACAACGATGTCACACGCACACGGTCGCTCACTCAAACAGCTACATACATACATCCAAACCACCCCCCCACACACACCCACCCACCCCAACCTCCAGCACCTCCTCTCCCTTAACTTAGCACACACCCCCGGACCACATCACTTCCAACCCTGTCCGCCCCGCTCACAAAGTCCAACAGCCTGTTGGACAAAGTTTGGCAGCAGAGCGGAAAAAAAAAAAAGCATACAAGGAAAAAATACGAAAAAAATCCAATAAAAAGAACGATCTGTCCGGACGGTAGCCTTACGTGCACGTCCGCTACGTGCGTGAGCGCGCACAGGAAATTAAAAGAACGAAGCCTTACCTCCACAGCCTGAAAGAGGCAGCAGTCTGGAGAGCACGATGGCATGTTCACACTGAGACGATCTCCAGTGACACAGGCAGACCGAGAGAGGTCGGCAGGCTGAGAGCAGGAGGGGAGAGAGAGGTAGGCAGGGAGTGGAAGAGAGAGGGGAGAGCGAGGTAGGGAGCAGGAGAGAGAGAGAGAAAGGGGGGGGCGAGGTAGGCAGGAAGAGAAAGAGAGGCACGGGGGGAGAGGGAGAGAGAGAGAGAGAGAGAGAGAGAGAGAGAGAGAGAGAGAGAGAGAGAGAGAGAGAGAGAGAGAGAGAGAGAGAGAGAGAGAGAGAGAGAGAGAGAGAGAGAGAGAGAGAGAGAGAGGAAGGGAGGGAGGGAAGGGAAAGGAGGGAGGAAGGGACAGGAAGTCAAGAAGAGAGGGAGGGACAGATTGGCAAGGAGAATGCGAAAGAGGTAGGGGAGAGGGAGGTAGAGAAAAAAAGAGAAGGAGAGAGTTTGAGTTGAAGCCGTTTAGGAAATAAGAAAAACGTAGACAGGGGAGGTAGAAAAGCATTGAAAGGGGGGAGACAGAGAGATAGAGACAGAGACAGGGAGAGAGAGAGAGAGCAGAGAGACAGAGAGAGAGAGAGAAAGAGGACAAAGAAAAAAAGAGGGGGAGGAAATGGAGCAGGAGCAAGCTCGCCACTGCTTCTCGTGCTGGGCAGGATAAAGGCTGAGCTGCAAGTGGTGTAAGTCTCCGCTGGGCTCCCCTCCCTCCCCCCACCCATACCTCCTCCACCTCCTCCACCTCCTCCACACACACACACACACACACACACACACCTCCTCCCCATCCCCCCTCCCCACTCAGCATATGGATT
This sequence comes from Gadus morhua, assembly GCF_902167405.1. Taxonomy (NCBI): domain Eukaryota; kingdom Metazoa; phylum Chordata; class Actinopteri; order Gadiformes; family Gadidae; genus Gadus; species Gadus morhua. The sequence continues at coordinate 14,054,915 of NC_044069.1, forward strand.
AACCCAGTGTGGAAGTGTTCAGAGGAGTTACGTTGCACCAACCTCTTTTTATAAACACGCACACATACATTTCAATTGAGCTGAGGGATCGTTTTAAAAACTATTTATCCGTCTCATACTAAATGTTTTATTTTTTTTTCCGTCACACACACACAGGAACTTTGTCATTTGAGGTTCCCCATTAGCATTGTTTTGGAAGTCAACACCATGTACCTCACATGGTACAATACTATGAATATAGCCACACACACACACACACACACACACACACACACACACACACACACACACACAGTGCCAACTGTACAAGAGTACGGACACACACATACACAGAAATAAAAGAGGGGTTTTGATGGAAGAATACATTCACAAAGAGGGAGAGGAAGGGGTGGCAGAAGAGAAGAAAAAAGAGAAAGTGAAAGAGCGAGAGAGAGAGAGAGGGAGAGGGAGCTAGCGAAGGAAAGAGACATGGAAAGGAAGCTTGGTAGGAATGTTGGCTATGTTGAACTGAGTCATAACCAGCCTCATGTGTGGAATGAGCAACCCAGCTGGCCCTAACACAGTCTGCAGCAGAAATGTCAGAGACACACACAGATGTACACACACACACACTATATGCATGAGCATGGATTTATGCTCACAATGCACATCATGGGTCATATTGAATAAGCTGGGCAGGCAGTTCCTCTGTTGTAGCAATATATACACACAACAAAAGGACACACACGCACCGTATACATATAAATACAGTCAAAAACAGACACCAAACCGTTTATACTAAATAAGTATATCACGCACGCACGCGCACACACACACACACGCACACCCAAATTAGGTTTGGCCGTCTGCCGGCAGGACTAATCAGCTCTGGAGGGAACCAGCAGACACTGGCAGAAGTTCTGATTCACTTCATCAGTCCAATTTAGCCGGTCACATGACCCCCTGATGCGTCCATCCGTCCTGGTCCGTCTACGGCCAACGGCTGGTTCCTCATATCTCTTCCCTCACGTGTGTGCGTGTGAGGGTGCGTGTGTAAATCTATGTCTGCCAGGATGGTCATAGAACCTGCTGGCGAATGGATGATTTCCCTGGCATTCCCGGAAGAAGTTCGAGACCGAGATCTGATAAGATTCCCGTCATGGAGGAATGGTGGCTGGGTTCTTTAGTACAGGTCGGCTGGTTTTAGTTGGGATGCCAACGGAGTCGCTCACATGGGAGGGAAATACCATAGCGGCTGCCATCATGGAGTGCTGCTACAACACACACACAAACACACACACACACACACACACACACACACACACAAACACGTGTGTCTGTAGTCACAGACTAGGGAGATGGACTGCAGCTTTTACACTGGCGTGACATTGACTGAGTTTTTAAGACATACATAAAAAGGAATGTGTGTTTATCGCATGATGGGTTTAGAGGGCCATAAATCTCTCGGGCAAGTGGACTACAGATTACTTTGTGTGTTATTACAGGTCAACAATAATCAGGGGTGACAGACAATCAGCTAAAATTCCCCTCTGACCCCTGGTGTGAAATAAGAGCGTGGGGGAAGGTAGTGTGTGTGCGTGTGTGTGTGTGTGTCCCATCACCAGGTGAGATCCCGCTCCTTGGTTCACAACAAAAAGAGAGATAAGAATGCAGTGTCCTGGTTCCATTCAGAATCTTGGTTAAGGCCCCCGGTTGACAGAAATATGCAGAGCTCTAGTCTGTCAGTCCAGACTCCTCCTCTAGGGGTCAATGTTGCGGCACGTCGGGGTGATAAACCAAATAAGAGCAGACACAGTTCCATACCAGGGCCACATCTGAACATCCATATTAGCATACCATCCAAGTATAGTATATAGTATGTAGTATGATACAGCCATCAACTTGTAGAAGACTTGTCTTCTACATACTCAACTTGTGTCATGGAGAAATCCATGACAGTGGTTTGTGCAAAAAATATTAACAGTAGACCAGTAAACGGTACACACTTAAGTATGGGATGCTCAATTTGGATTGGAAAGCCTGTTTAGCGTTGAGCTGGATTCAGAAGTGGTCTTCCAAAAGGTTACAACAAACAGAAAAGAAAAAAGTTCTGAGGGAAGGAAAGTAAAGTCATCTGGGTTCAGCCATGATTCTAACAGTCCAATTGTTGTTGAAGTGTTACGTTAAAGTTTGCTGTAATCGAGTAGATTTTGTTTCATTTCAAGGACTTTTTTTTCCACATCTGTGCTCTGCATAAATCGTACCAACTGAAAAGTTATTAACGATAATTCATATGATTTCTGTGGGTGGAAAGACCTGAGCTCTGACCTGTTGAACAGCTCAAACACACATCCCTTTGCTCACGACAAAGCATCGCGCATCACAAACACAACCCAACCACAACCGAACCGAAACCACTCCAATAATAAACTAAAGGATCCATAAATGCCTCTGATGCCTTCGTTAGGGCTAACACTGGTGTCCATATGTGCGTGTGTACGTATGCGTGTGGAAGGCTCCTCCACTCTGACTGGCTGGGGGGCCGTGAGACAGGGACAGCCAGGACTGCAGACTGTTCTGGACACCCAGGTTAAGGTAGCCTTTCCACGGAGAGGACACTTAGCCCTAGGGGGTCCTGGCCAGAGCTCTAGTACTAGATGCCAGTATCTAGTATGAAACACAAACACACACACACACACACACACACACACACACACACACACACACACACACACACACACCCACCCCCCCCCCCCCCCCCCCCCCCCCCCCCCGTGTGAGAGCGTGTGAGCCAGAAGGGTGAGAATATATGGTAGCTTAGCGAGGAATGTTGGTACTCCCAGATGCAGGAGGGAACAGAATGATTCTGTCTGGTATGGAACAGAACAGAGTGTATAAGAAGAGAGGAAGAAGAGTAGAGGGAGGAGTGCGTGAGATTCTGTCTGGTCTACAACACAGCTCTGCCCAAACTAAGACCAATATCATGCGCTACGTAGCGCTCCCAGGCCAGTGGAGGACCAAGCACTATGAAACAGAACACCCAGCGAGAGGATTGAACATGAATACAACTAAAAGGGCAACAATGCATCGGGGGGACGAAATAAAACTGTGCAAGTGATAATTCCATCAGAAAATCTGTGTTTCTTTAGCTCGACTTTTGAAACCTATAGCTTGCCGTTCTCTCACAGGGAACAGACTATCACAGGACCTAGCATGTAGACAGGAGGCCAGACGGCCGGAGTCGAATGCCCACACATGGTGTCCACTCCACCCTGATTCAATAACACCTGTGGCTGATTCACGTCCAAAACTGTATCATTCAATGACACACACACACACACACACACACACACACACACACACACACACACACACACACACACACACACACACACACACACACACACACACACACACACACACACACACACACACACACACACACACACACACACACACACACACGTTATTTACGCTTCGGCAGCTAGCATGAAAGGGCAGCACTTATGTTTTGCATGAAATGTTCTGCCGCTAGCACGAAGGCCATGAAAAGAATATAACGCACATTCAACGATGAATTGGGGCCAAAACGACAGTAAATACAGCCAAATCGACAGTAAATACAGCCAAATCAGTGTTAAGCACCTTGAATAAATGTCAGGAGGAAATGTCTCTAGCAGAGGTATGTTTCCAAGAAGGGAAAGCAGACACTGGAGGAACTAAAGATTAGGGTTGATTTGGGAACGACATGATGTAACCCATAGTCGGCATTCTCACACACACACACACACTCTGACTCCTGGACATGTGAGATGAGGTCAGTGAAAACAAACTCTGCTGTGCGTCTGTGTCTGTGTCTGTGTGTGTGTGGGTGTGTGTGTGCGCACCATGAGAAGGTCTACATTCCTGAAGAAGGAAGTTCGTACCTAGAGGATGGAAAAGCCCCTTGATCGTGTGTAGTGTGTTGTGATGTTTGTGTGCGTCTGTGTCCGTGTCCGTGTCCGTGTGCGTGTGCGTGTGAGGGGTTCAGAGAGCCCCGGTGCCCAAACGTTCCCAGACTCGCTGCGGAACTCCGGCACAGAGACGACATCCTGGTTACCGTTGGCAACAAAACAAATTCCTTGACCCCCCTCCCTCCGCACTCCCCACACAACGCTCCACAGGTCTTTTGAGTAATGAGTTGTTCTCTTGAAAGATTAATTTGTCTTCCAGTGACACACACTCACACACACACACACACACACACATACGCACACGCACACACTAAACCCAACACAAGCAAAAAACACAAGTTGAAAACACAACAGAGCATCAAAAATAAAAAATGAATAGTAAGCAAGAGAAAAACACGGTATTGTAATGAGGCGGACGTGATGTTGCCGGCATTGTGGTTAAATACTTTGTTCCTTCATGAGCAGGTTACTAGCCTCTTATAGGAACGGCTAGGGCAGCCTGTCCCCTCCATGTGGCTGTGCTTACGTGGTTGTCGGAGATCTGGATGGGGCTGAGGATGGGGGAACCCGAGGGGCTGCAGAGCTCAGGGAAGGGGTTGGGGATGGCAGGCAGCGAGGACGGACGGACCTGGTGCTCTCCCTGGAGCCGCCTGTAGGGGGAGACAAACACACATGAATTCACAGCAACCTGAACCGCAACAATGTATAGCCTAACCAGCACTGTAGATGCATTGTTATTCTTATCAGTGATGGTATTCGACAGTGTGTGTGTGGGTGTGAGTGGCAGTGTGTGTGTGTGTGTGTGTGTGTGTGTGTGTGTGTGTGTGTGTGTGTGTGTGTGTGTGTGTGTGTGTGTGTGTGTGTGTGTGTGTGTGTGTGTGACACGCAGCGCGGGTTTCCCACATGACCCCTCCCTACCTGACGGCCTGGATCTGCATGGGCAGTGAGTGAGGCAGCGCCCCCCGGCTGGACGACTGGGGCAGCGGCCGCTGGGCGTGGCTGTGGCCCCCCGGGACATGCTGCTGCAGACTGGGGCGGGGCCGGGGCTGCTGCTGCTGGGGGTGGGGGTGGTGGGGACGGTGGGTGAGGCCGTTGTGTAGCAGCGGCACGGTGTCCGCACACGCGGCCGCCGCAGCGTGCACGCTCTCCGCCGACGCGTTCATCTCGTTGACCAGCTGCTCCAGGTCCACGTCATCATCTGTGGAGGGGTGAGACGGGCAGACGGGTGAGACGGGCAGACGGGTGAGACGGGTGAGGCGGGCAGGAAGGGGAGGCGGGCAGAGACGGGTGAGGCGGGCAGACGGGTGAGACGGGCAGACAGGTGAGACGGGCAGAGACGGTTGGGAAAGGTTAGCCACAAAGGTCACACACATTCACTCCGTCATACACACACAGTCACTCAGACACACACACACACACACAGTCACTCTGACCCACACACAGTCACTCCGTCATACACACACACAGTCAATCTCACACACACAGTCACTCCGACACACACACACAGTCACTCTCGTGAACGATCCCTCCCTACCAGTAAAAGGAGAAAAGTGATGAAACCGTGCGGTCCAACATGGTTTTTACGGTGTCTCCTGCCCTCTTAAAACCATCTGTTAATCAGTATCATGATCTGGCGCCGCAGCGCAAGTAGCTCCTCACGAGGCATCTAGGAAATGAACAGACTTTACGGGACATAACTAATGACACGCAACCCAATTTCACCGTTATCCATTTGGAGATCAACTGGAAGACCTAGATTCCGTGGTGTCCCACACAGCAACACGAGGCGAACCATCCTGCTCCATGTTCCAGCCGTTTGCCCCACTGGATTTCAGTTTTTCCATGCCCTCATGTGTCCACTGTCCGTGTACAATATCAGGACAACCTGTGATAAAGGCCACTATCTATTATCGTCAGACTCATTTATAGATAAACCTGTTATATAAGTCCACCTGAGGTAGCTCATTTATTTTACTAATTGCAATGTCAACAAAAACAGTGATACTAGGTCAATCGTACGTCTGGAAGAGCACAAACAAAATATATTTTATGCCATGTCCTGAAAATGATTTTAATGTTGAGCTGGATACTAAAATACAAAACATGTGAAATAGGTCACCAATGGTTTCCAGTTCAACTTTCGTGCTCACAAGCAGTTTGGATAATCGTCAATGATTAATAGACCAAATAAAAATAGCAAACCTAGTACTTAAATCCATCTAATACTCATATTGACGGACTAATCCAGCCATGTTTACTTTGTAAAGGACAGAAGCAGCTTTTGTAGTCGTTTGCATTGATCACAAGTTCTGTAGTTCTTTGTTGTAGTTTAAGTAGTATAAGTAGCAGTAGTACTAGTTCCTCTTGTTTTATATTATAACATGTAAAGTGTGAATTTCTCCCGATATTGCAAGAATAAAGTCAAGACCGTTCTGACTGAGGCTACATAGCCAATAATTTTTTTTGGCAATTTTTTTGTATATTCAAAAGTACACCGCCTCAACTACACACCATGCGTTCTGCAGGAGGAGAGAACTCTCTGAGACACTGAGTCACCTGCAGTAACAAGAACATCGTAAAACCATTAGATCAGACGAGCAGAGCTAACATAGACATGTGTGCATGCACATCGACACTGATGGAGGACTGTGGAAGTACCAAGTATCAAAGCCATAAACACACACACACACACACACACACACAAACACTTTCTTTAGGCTACATAAATTGAGCGATAATTACATAGTAATTTAACTATCACTAAACAACAAATGAACTAGAGGACAAATAAATAACAGACATCAATCAACAGCAATATCCTTGGTCATTGTCGCATATGGCTTAGTCGCTTATAAAAAGACGCGACTACAAATATGAAGGTTATGATTGAACCAGATCCTAAACCATGGACGTTGCCTTGAATGACGCCCCAACAGCGGGCTGTCCCAATCTCTAGCAACCCAATTTTGATCCTTACCTCAACGCTAAACGATCGCGGATCACGCTCAATGCCTAAGAAAAATATCTGAATCCAGACAAGAAGACCCTCCAAGAAGACCCCTTAGCCACTTCCTGGTTGGGATTGGCCTTGGCCTAGCCCCTCCCTCTATGCACTGCAGTCCGTTTGATGGAGCGGGGCCGGAGCCCGGCGCCTGGCCGAGCCGACTCACCATTAGCCTTTAAAACCCCTTTCGGTTCTCCCTTCCTAACTGGAACTCAGTTTGGTTTTTCCCTCCAGCTGAGGACGAGAGCTCTCGCTGCAAAGGAAACAGCACGTTCTTTCTTCAGCCGGTGCACGCAATCTCTGTAGGAGATCTCCTGGAAACACAAGGCCAACCCGTATACATACCGGAGGGTACAGCTCTAGGTGCACTACAAGGTAAACCTGTATACACACACACTGCAGGGTACACCTGAACAGGTACCACACAACAAAATAGCTCTGGAATGCAGTGCGGTGACACGGAGAAAACAAAGAAAACTGTATTCAAGACCATTCAAATTTGTTTGTTATTAATAAATAGTTGCATAGTGCAGGAGAAAAGCTGCCCTCTGAACAAATGTGTTACTTAATATCATCTGGTAATACTCAACTTCTGTTAAAAAATTGGTGTGTCATTGAAACATAATAAATAATATAGCGGAACGAATTATTGCAGTGAATTCACGGGTAAAACTTATATGGGTTTGTGAACAATAGTCAGGCAAATCCTACATTCAGACAAGCATTGGACACACACACACACACACACACACACACACACACACACACACACACACACACACACACACACACACACACACACACACACACACACACACACACACACACACACACACACACACACACACCACAGTGCCAGTGTTTCAGTGCTGCAGGGCACATGTGCACCTCCGACTGTGCCTCATGCAGAAAAGACCTGTGGCCTAGTTACACACACACACACACACACACACACACACACACACACACACACACACGCACACCCCACCAGACAGCAAGCCGAGCAGACGACCCACTTCCCAGGGGGAGAGAGGCTGACACAGAGAGCCATAGAGAGAGAGAGCGAGGTAGAGAGAGCAAGACAGAGAGGGACATAGACAGAGAGAGACATAGACAGAGAGAGATTGAGAAGGAGAGGAGAGACATAGAGAGCCAGACAGACAGACAGACAGACAGACAGACAGAGAGAAGGAGAGGAGAGAGAGAGACTAAGGCACAAAGAGAGGGAGAGGAGAGAGCCACAGAGAAAGAGAGAGTTTTACCATGATGATGGGTGCGCTTGTCTGTGCGCTGAAAACCTTCCTCTGGCCTGTGAGCAGGAGTCCGATCCACTGCTTCCTAAACACCATACAGACACACACACACACAAACACAAACACACACACACATTATTCATCACTCGCTCAAAAGATCATGTGACCAACCATGTTGGGAGTCCTACATTAACCAGACACTTCACAGGCTATTTTGAGATAGAGAAAGAGCGAGAGACATTGGAAACCATGCAGTAGCCTTTACTTTCTCTCTCTGCTGGCTCATCCGGCATGGAGAAGGTTAAGCAGACGCAGCCCTAACCTGGTGACCCTTCGACACTGCAGCCTTTCAAAAGGGGAAACACACACCTAGTCGCCAACAAACACACACACACACACACACACACACACACACACACACACACACACACACACACACACACACACACACACACACACACACACACACACACACACACACACACACACACACACACACACACACACACACACACACCTTCCAAGTCCTATACAGGAAGTTTCACTAACGTGGAGGTAGGGGGGAGGATAAGAAATAAATTGTTTCAGACTTTGCCATAGGGCACATCTGATATTTGTTATCTGTTATCTCAGGCCTAGAAAACATACAGACATGCATGCAGGTCTGCACATGCACACCCATGCACGCCTGCACATGTGATGTTGCACACATCATCTTATTTGAGGCAGCCTGGAGGCTAGAACTGCTTGGATGGGGATTATGTGGGGTGTGTGTGTGTGAAGCTGTACGTGTGTGTGTGAGCGCAGCGAGTGCTGAAAAAGGGGGTCAAATTTATTTTCAATCTTTACTTTTCCAGGAAAAACGGGAACGTGGATGTACTACTTCCAAGAACTGCGCGTGCCCAGAGGTCCAAATGCGCGCACGCGCACACACACACACACACACACACACACACACACACACACACACACACACACACACACACACACACACACACACACACACACACACACACACACACACACACACACAGGCTCCGAAAACATCCATAAAAGCCAAGAAGAAGATTTATAGCTCTGGGAAGCAGTGGCCAAAGACTTTCCAAGGAAGGCGACTTGGCTGTGGACTGAACTGAGAAAACCCTCCTCAATACGGAGCCTAACCTACCGGCCAATTAAGACATCATACCACATAAACTGCAGTATTTGGCAGGAGGCTGCTCAGAAACCATAGCGAGCGAAGGCCAGCGGGCAAACTTTCTATAAAGCTAGGCCCGGTGATCGACCCCACGGGATACGTCAGGGATATCTTGGGAGATGGGAACCACACACACTCACACCACAGACAAATCTACCTTTCAGGGTTAAATGTGTGGCACTGTCGTTCAGCCGGTCCAGGATGGACTGTAGGATGTGTGAGGATTCACATCATTAGTATGTGTTGCATTAACCCAGTGACTATATAACCACTCTTACAACCAAAGTGTAGCCCTGAGCATCAACCCCTAAGAATTTCAACACACTCCCCCCCCCTCTCTCTCTCTCTCCCTCTCTCCCTCCCTCCCTCTCTCCCCTCCCTCTCTCTCTCTCTCTCCCCCCTCTCTCTCTCTCTCTCCCCCCTCTCTCTCTCTCTCTCTCTCTCTCTCTCTCTCTCCCCCTCTCTCTCTCTCTCGCTCTCTCTCGTTCCTGGAGTCCAGCACTCAGCCTCCCTAGAAAGCACAAGCACAAGACCGGGCACGCTGGTCTCCTTGGCAACTGCTGCTGACAGTCGTAACCTATGACCCAAATTAACTAGTGTTCCACGTGTACGACCCAGGGGGAGACGGAACACCAACACGGCCGCTTTGTCATCGAAAGTTACCACGCGAGGGGTGAACCACGGCGCTGTATTGAAGCGTACGGGCGGACAAACCCGCACACCCAAAACACGGGGGTCTCGGTGGGTTTTGCGGTTTGGGGCACGAGAAATACTCTCTGTGCCCCCTTTCCCGATGCAAGACACGGCTGGCCGATGGCCAGACTCCCTGTTCTGAGACGGCGCTGGACAGGCGCCCACATTCCAAAACATCCCCACCGTCATGTATAGGGTTACGCAACTGTCTCGCAGTGGGTCTCTGGGCTGTCCTCTTGTTACCACACACACACACACACACACACACACACACACACACACACACACACACACACACACACACACACACACACACACACACACACACACACACACACACACACACACACACACACACACACACACACACACGTTCCCTGTCCTGCTATGTTGACCCACTTTGAAGCAAATCCTAAACGTCTAGGAACACTCTGCCATTGCGCCTCACATAGGCTAGGCTTTGGCCACTAGGCTAGGCTTTGGCCACTGGTTGACCAACCAACCTACCCACAAAACACCACCACCCACCTCCACACAACTGGGTGCTGGAATGTGGGAGCCGGAGGAGGGCTTACTTTTTTCAATGGGTTAATACTATTATCTGCTCTCTGCAGCCCTCGTGGTGCAAAATTGAATAACGCTCGACCAGAAATCAAAACATTTGCCAAACAGAGCCGAAGCCGCTGACGGGAGGCGGTGTGATTTAACACCCTGTGAGCAGAGGAAGAAACGGGCAGCTTAGGCCAATACCACCACCACCACCCTCCCCCCACCACCCACCTGCCTCTCCTGGTCCTCGCCAAGCCGACAGAATGGAATCAAATCTCATGCAAAGGCAACCAGGACTCTCTGGCAGCAAAGCCACGGCCCCACGTCGTCTAACGCTCTTTGAGCATTGTGTTTGGGAGTTTTCTTAACAAGACCCCAGGGACACAGTTGACTTCGATGGATGTACTACAGACGTACGAAGACGTATCAGAATTCTGCCCCATGGGGACATTGAGGTGTAGACGTGTTGTGTCTTATTATAACCAGGTTTACTAGTGGGGGGGGGGGGTTCTCTTCACACAGCTGTTCTCTTCACACTTCTACCGTCCATCAGTCGAAAGTTTGGTTCCTTCCTGAAAGCAGCATTCATTTAACATGCGTCGGGACTGCAGATCTGTGAGCCATGTGTTTGCAGAAAGGAAACCTTCTCACAAGGAAAGCTAGGGAGCCTGTGAAGCCTATGTGAGAGGCCGAGCTAGTTAGCCTACTTTATTATGAGAAGGCAAAGAGGGCAAAAGGGCATCAACTGACATGGGCTGGAGGGGGTGTGGGGGGTGGGAATTTTTCCTTTAGGGCCAAAGACTATTACTTCTGCCCTTATGTGTGGAGTGTAGCCATCACTTATGTCGCAGTACCAGCCCAACAACTGCTGCAGCTGGCTCCTAGCCCACTAGTACACAATAAGGAACACACTCAAGGCAGCTTGTGATATCGCCTACCTGGTAGTTTGGGTGCGGCAGGAAGTAGTCTGGACATCCTGCTAAAGCCATGGTGCTCTCGCTCTCTCTCCCCCTCTCCGTTTCAGGTGCTGCCTTCTCTGCAGGGAATCACTGCATCCACCCGTCTCTGCTTACCTGGAATAAGCCACTAGTGGTGAATGGACTTTCCGTCAAACCCACCAAGAAAGCCAAACCCCGCCTCCTCAACTCAAAGAGGTCAAAGGTGAAGCGAGTGTCAAATCCACCCAATTGTAAAGCACACACACACACACACACACACACACACACACACACACACACACACACACACACACACACACACACACACACACACACACACACACACAGCAAATAAGTGTAAACAGTAAAGCCTCCAGGCAAAGAGGATGAGGCTTAGGGAAGAGTCCCACACACTCCTAGCACTGGAAAGTATCAAATGCGTGTTTGATTGTTTGTGTGTGTTAGGGTTTTTCTGTCTTTTTAGCTGTGGAACATGTTCCCCAATCAACTGTGCGAGGATTGGCTCACGCACTGAGATAAGGCGCTAGGGGGCCGCGAGCGGTCGCTGCTAAACTTAGCCTCCGGGCTGCCGCACACTACTCCACCATGGATATGCTGTCTCTCTACAGACCGAACTCTCTCCCTCTTTCTCTCTCTTACCACCCATTACTCTCACTGGTCACCTCCCATGTCGGACACTTGTAGTTTTGTAGCTTTTCTTCTCTCCTGCCACTGTGAGGATGGATTCAGTCGGTACATAAGTGAAACCGGTGGGTTTTAACAATCTCCCTCTCTCTGTTCGTCTCCCTGGCGCTCTCTCCCTCTCTCTCTCTCTCTCTCTCTCTCTCTCTAATTACCGTTTCCATTGACACTCGGCTATCTTTAGGTTGCTCTGTTGGCTGAAATTGTTTCTTCTCTGTCTGTCTGTCTGTCTGTCTGTCTGTCTGTCTGTCTGTCTGTAGCAAAGCTCCAAGTTTGTGACATCTGCTGACATTGGTAAAATAGTAAATTGAGCTTTACTGGTCACCAAGAGATAGATTATTTGGGCAATAAAATGACACAGGTAGCCACTTAATATGTCACAAGGGGCTGGAGGAAGGCCATGCCAGCTGAAGTTAGGTAGGACGGTAGGCCTGCAAACCTGTATTGAGTGATTGAGTGCTCGTTGACGTGCATGCATTGTGGCTGGTTGCTTTTCAGGGTAGGTATACAGTTGCACAGGAATCATTACAGCCTTCCACAGAAGCACATCCTCAAGAGACTTCGAGGCAAGCAGGGCAGCGGGGAGGAGGACGGAAGTGGAGCGGCGTGCTGAGAGTAGCATTGTGTTACAGCCAATCGACTTTTATGACAAGACAATCCGGTGTCGACGCCAGACAGACAGCCGACCCAAACAGATTGTGCGCGCTCCTTGGCCACTCCAATATCTATAAATTGCAGTTGCGTCAGATAGTGGGGAGGTATTAACGGAGAGTTAAAAAAAACAACAACAACAACTAGTAGATACACTTATATAACTGTTACTGGTAATGTTTTTTTGGGAGCTGGTTAAGCCTCACTACCAAAGATTGTCCTAAGAACTTCATGCTGGGTGGATGACGTTTGCAACGGATCGGACCTTTGCAAAAGTCATGCCCCCCACCACTCCTCCCTTTCATGTCCACACACTATTTATTTGCCCACCTCGTAGAGCGACATGAACATCAGGCTACTATTGACAAACGCGAATGTATGACAACAGAATCCGCGTGTTGAGCCATATACCCCGTCACAAACACACACATACACCCACAACGTGCTTTTTCTGACGCAAGAGAGATAGCAACACTCACCTCGGGAACGCTGGAGCACGACGAATGACACCCGAGCCGTGGCACGCTTTGATTCCGGGTCGTTGAGAGGAGCGTGTCCACAAAAATACACAATCTATACAATCGCAGCAAAAACAAAACTCCAAAGTACTAAAGCGCTCAGGTTGTGACTCATACACACTCTGTCACACACATACACACACACTCGCACTCGCATTGGCTCTTTCAATTCACTTTCACACTGACCAGCTGACTCCCCGCTCGACTTCCCTCCCTAGAGAACTCCCCTCCGCCCCGCCCCGTTCACTTGTACTTTTTTAGAGCAGAGACCACTTTAACGCTTCAGGTGCTGGCACCGCTTGTCATTTGAACGTGTCATTTGAACGTGTCCTGTGTGGTGGGCGCCGCTTGTAAACATCCCCTTGCTTGCTCAAAGCGAGTTATTATTATTTTTTTATCACATGTTGCCCAAACACTTTCTTTCCCCCTGACTAGAGAAACACCCCACACAAAGTCACTGCAGCTTTCATGTAACTTTCTCATATGTAGATGCATTAGCCTATATGAACTTGACTTTGCGCGCGCTCAACCTCTGGTTGTAATTAAACCCATAGTCGATAATGTAACAAATTTAAGAGCGCATAATATAATAACATTTTGCCTATAATTTTACAACACATAACATTCGTTCACCACAAATGACTCTTAAAAAAAATGTTTTAACCATACAGCGAGCAAAAGGCAACAGTCTGAATATCATCTAGGGCCACTCAATGACTCAATCACTCAAGAAGCGTCATCAACACGTCAACGAAAGTGATGTGAGAAATACCGACTTTCTAATCCTCATTTTCACATAAGGACATTTACATTTCCTACAGAGAAAATACTACCGCAGGGGTATTATTCAGGAGATTTTCGGGGTACAAATATCAGGATATGTTATTCACACATACGGCCTATCAGGAGAATATCAGGACTAACACGTGTTAGTCAATTTATGGTTAGTCAATTTATGGTAACGGGTAACTGTTCAATGGAAAGTGTAGTATACAATTATTAAATAGCTTTTACTGTTGTTCAGGGCTGAAAAGTGCATTGACATTTTAAAATGCATGGCAACTACTATTGGTTAGTTGAAAATAATAATCACCATTGAGATTCAGCATCTCTTCCAGCGTCCTGGCAAAGACAGGCAGCAGTAGCCTACAGTCACACATAGCATACACACAAAACTTAAGAAAAATAAAACAACTAAAACCGTCCGCAGGAGGGAGAGGGGGATATCAATATCGTAAGACATTTGGGGAGGCTCAAGGAGCTGGGTAATATTACATTTGAGCAACAATGTGTAGTCTTGCGAAGGACTCTATAGACATAATTCACAATACTGTGTTATTGACATGTTTTCGTTCTGTGATATAGGGACACTGTCCTCTTTAAGAATCACTGGACTTCTGTGTTGATATTTGAATTTATTCGATGTTTGAATTTAATGTTTTTTATATGACAAAATGAACGACACGCCGTTGCTTGTCGAGCAGAGAAATTGTCTCTTCCCTTATTTTATCGCAATTTCTACAGTGTATAGACAGAACGTGCTACCTGGGAGCGTTTGTCGACAGCGGAGCGGTTATGTTTAAAACATAACGTCTTACCTGGGCGAGTGTGTCGATGGCGGAGCAGTTATGTTTAAAAACATAACGTCTTAAAGGGACACTGTGTAAAAATTACCCCCAACTAGTGGTACAATTGTATATTGCATTCAAACTAATAGTGCTCGCTTGTTTAAAAACTACGGTGGGCAGTATGTGCCAAGAAGCTGTGTCATGACATCCAATACTACCTCATCGAGTCATTCGAGTGATGATGAGGTTCGTTATTTCAAACAAATTTCAAACTGCAGTGAATCATTAGTGTAAGCTAATGATGCATGAGTAATTACTCCTCGAGCAAGATAGTGAATTATTTCAGTCATCATTCACGCTGGCTCAGAGTGAAAACGCGTTTGCATTTCCTGTACCACGTAGTGCTCTTTGTCCCTCTCGGCAGTTCATAGACCGGAAGAACATGGAAGCGTCCATGAAGCTTACCCGTCATAATGTATGTAATGTAACTACATATTAATTATTCTTCGCTCAGGAGGATAAGTGCGATTTTTGGCAGAGATAATTTTACACCAATGAGGACTTATTTATGAATGAATACATTGATTTGAGGTAATAAATGACTTAAAATGTTACACAGTGTCCCTTTAAGCGGGCGAGTGTCGCTGCGGTTTGTACGTGTGCGCACAAACCGCACGCGCAAACCGCACGCGAGGGGTGGTGGTTGGAGGGGTTTGGGTAGAGGTGTTGCTGCGTTGTCTAGACAGAAACAACGCAGCGATATATCAACATGAGTAGTTCTAG
>NC_044069.1:14075703-14100703 GCF_902167405.1 Gadus morhua
ATAAATAAATAAAATAATAAATAAATAAATATAAACTCTTCCCTCGTTAAAGTGCCTGTTAAATTGTCTATTATTCATTTGTCAGTTCTCTTTGCAAGTAAAACATAAAAAGTGCAATAAAAAGTGAAGCTCACATGTACCGTTTCTCTCCACTCTTAGTTCACCTTAAAATCAATACAGAACTCCTTTTTATCAAAATCCACATTAAAGTTAAAGTTCCTGTTTCAGCTTATTCGCTGGTTGTTTTGAGCTATCTCACAGTGCAATTAAATACTGTTCTGTTCCTATAATAGAAATAACATATTTTGGCTTTAAACCATAACAAGACAATAAACACCACCTAGGGAATTAACATTACACCAGTCGGAACTACAATGGATTTGCCTGCCTAACAGACCGACTAAACATTTAATTATAAAACATCATATCAACACTTTTCTTATAGCCTACTCTAAAATATCCTATCATCACGTCATCTAACTCTTTATCACATTAAATACATTCTTAAACATGTACGTTAGCTGTTCAGGGCCAAAGTAAACTTAAACATACTCTAGTGTGTGTGTTTCCACAATAATATACTATGCGAACGGGCCAACTGCCATTTACGCTAATGCCGTTTGGCGAGAAACCAACAAAGGAGTTTTCAAAAGTTAATAACTCGATATTACAGTCATCAAACTTGACACAAAGTTTATCGACTGTTCTAAAATATTCAGATTCTGCAGCTCACCCCCTTCCGTTTCCAAGTATACCGTAATAATAAGTTATAAAAAAATGCTCAATGTAAATAAAACGAATGTAAATTATTGACCAACGGTTATATACATTCACGAAAAAGAGAATACATCTTGAAATCGTGGTCTAGTTTTGAGTGTACCACACATACAAATGCAAGCACTTGGTGGCTTTGCTCTCAGGTGGCCTGATCAAAGGGACGTGGCGAAGCGGTATAGAGTAATCCATAACAACGGGACCCTTTCCATTAGCTGCAGACATTCCTCCACGCTCCATGCTCCACGTCGGAGCACCGAGCCTCCAGTCGTCAACCACGTAACTCCTGTCGGGCCCCCGGTCCCCGCTGGTCCCCACAAAGGAGCGGCCCTCTGGAAAATTCATTCCTTTTAATTGCCGGACCACGCAAAAGTTTGCACGATGGGGGGCAAGGGGGGGAGGGGGGGGGGTTGTCGTGTGTGCATGCCTTTGTGTCGGTGCCAATCTACTCTGTATATGTATGGGTTTGCGTGTGTGTGTGTGTGTGTGTGTGTGTGTGTGTGTGTGTGTGTGTGTGTGTGTGTGTGTGTGTGTGTGTGTGTGTGTGTGTGTGCGTGCGTGCGTGCGTGCGTGCAGATCCCCACTCACATGCACGCACACACATATGGGCCTTTTATGCGTGCACACACATGCATTTGTGTTGGTTTTGCATAGATGTACGAATCAAACCGCGGCCTGTGTTTGGGCCTGTGTTGTGTCTCGCCCCCAAGGTCTTCGGCGGCGTGCTCCTTGCCAGGCAGATGTTTGGGTTGGAGGAGGCAGCGGTGGCGGCGCTGCAAGCGGAACTTTCCAAGAATAGAATACTGAGAAGCGCAGGGAACAGGGCTCCCTCCTCCTCCTCCTCCTCCTCCTCCTCCTCCTCTTCTTCCGCCTCCTCTTCCTCCTCCTCCTCCTCCTCCTCCTCCTCCTCCTCCTCATCCATCTCCTCCCTCTCTTCCACCTCCTCCTCCTTCTCTTCCTCCTCCTCCTCCTTATGCACCTCTTTGGTCCAGGACAATAAACCTGAGCGCTGTCCTCCTCTTTCCCCTGCTGCACCTGCACTTGTCTGGTGTTTAGCAACAAGCGACGCCCTGGAAGGAGAACCCATACGGGGGGCTTACGCAACCATCGTTCGAGGAATCGCAATCATTGTTGCCGGTGAAAATGTATCCAGAAGGATATGGCAGGGTGGGAGGATGAGGGGGAGAGGGATTGATTTGATAGCATCGCCGGCACGTGACTGCCGGCGTGGTTGAAGGATGCGTTGGAATGAAGAAGGGCGACTCCGTTGACCGGCGCACCTATCGTGACACCCTTAGCGGTTCTTAGAATACCTCTACCCGCCTCCATCTAGGACACCATTGGTGGTGTCTTTTGTTCCTTGATGAGTCTGTCTACCTATATAGTTTCAGCTGTTGCCTCGCGCCGGCCATTTAAACTTAGCGATGACAGGCTCATGTGGAGACTGTCCCCCTGGGCTGTGGGGCAGGCAGACCCTTCATCATCCCACATGCTGGTGCGTCTTTATGTCTCTCTGCCCTCTCTCCCTCTCTCTCTCCCTCTCTCCGTGTCTCTTGCTCTCTCTAAGTATCAACTATCTCTCACCCAAACGGGCTGACTGCTGGTATTAATAGCTTAAACACTCGGGAATCCAAACCCCATTTGTTCAGGTCAAGGCCGTGCTCGGCGGAGATTAAAACAATACAGGGAAAGACGTCTTACCATACGTCTTCTCAGGAGGCGTGAGAGAGAGAGAGAGAGAGAGAGAGAGAGAGAGAGAGAGAGAGAGAGAGAGAGAGAGAGAGAGAGAGAGAGAGAGGACTTGATTGAAGAGGTTAATGATCTAAACATAGGAGACCAGGGAGTTTAGTGAGAAGACATGGTCCAGGAACTTGGACTGTAATTGCTATGTGTGAGCCAAGCTTACAGTGAGGGAGATTTGATGGTCCCTCGGGGCGAAGTTCAACTGTAAAAGCAAGCAACCAGAAGCCCTTTGAGACAATAATTAGGCCTATCTCTATGTCTCTTAAGTACAGTTCTATGATCTCTCTCTCTCTCTCTCTCTCTCTCTCTCTCTCTCTCTCTCTCTCTCTCTCTCTCTCTCTCTCTCTCTCTCTCTCTCTCTCTCTCTCTCTCTCTCTCTCTCTCTGAGTTTATAATTGTCTTAATCCATCTTAATGCACCCTTATTTTTGGATTAGAGATTTTCTGTACGTAGTTGACCTGCCTCGTCTCAGAAGCATGTTTTCTGTTTATAGTCTGCACTGTTCTTGTTTTCTGTTTTTGTGTGTGTGTGTGTGTGTGTGTGTGTGTATCATCCTTAATGTGTCTTACTGTGCTCAGGTCATTGACCTTAACGAGAGTGTTTGGGTTTTCTTGAAAGCACACGGGTACTCGCTAATGAAACTTTGGGTTTCTCCGACCGTAACAGTGACACCTAGTGTCACTGCTAAAGCTTTATTTCCAAATTCCACTCGACAGGTCTATTAACTCTGAATTAGCAGTTTTGTTAGAAGTCCTTTCTTGCTCACTATTCATTTGTAACTATGTTTTATTTAAGGCCAGTAGAAACTTTTTCTTTGATAAAGAAGACACCATTATGTTCAAATTTCCTTTATCAACATTGAATCATTATTTTTGTAACATTTCGATTGTACTACAACCTGACCGCAGTGCCATCTATGTGTCTGTCTGTCTGTCTGTCTGTCTGTCTGTCTGTCTGTCTGTCTGTCTGTCTGTCTCTCTCTCTCTCTCTCCCCCCCCCCCCCCCCTCTCTCTCTCTTTCTCTCTCTCAGCAGGGTATGGCTGAAAACTGTGAATTATGATTGGGAGTGAGCGCAGCACACCGTTTCCGCTTGTTGTGGGAGGGAAAAGGTCAAACTGGTGCTAACCTGCAGAGTATGATGTAAAATGGATATGTGTGTGCGTTTCTGTGTATGTGTGTGTGTGTGTGTGTGTGTGTGTGTGTGTGTGTGTGTGTGTGTGTGTGTGTGTGTGTGTGTGTGTGTGTGTGTACTCGCCTAACTATCCAACAGTGGACTTCGGCATCGTAACACCTTCACCAACAGGGGACCTCCAAGCCAAGAGGGGACATTTTTCAGGTCCCCTTTTGGTCATGCCTTAAATCAACCTAAAAACATGCCTAAAATATTTTGACGCATTTTCACAACTTTTGTCAAGAGGGGACCTGAAAGTGTGTGAGTATTTAGTCCATACTGGAGATGCGCGGATGGGCTATTATTTCATCCGCAACCGCATCACAAAACGCTTGATCCGCCCGCCATCCATCCGCAACAATTTTTTTGACCAATTTTCAAAACCGCACCCTCCCGCCATCCGCCTGTTGTTTTTAGGTATATGTGCTGCTGACGCGAGGCTAGAAAGTTCTTGCCTGTTCTTGAAAGGAGACTGATCCAATGCCGCAAAGATATTTAAAGGATAAAGTCCCTAGTATGAAAGCCTATTGGCTATGTTGTAGCCTATCCCCAGAATATTATCAGTGAAGTGACGTCTGTCTCCGATCGATGCACAGGGAGAAACTTTAAAATAGCCAAGCACATCGGCAAACCTGACCTTACCATAGGCTAGTAGGCCTACACTTTTTTTTATCATTGTAATAAAACGCAATTTGGTACACCATTTTAATATGGTAATATAGCCTACTGTGTTGTTTTTTTTGCAAAATGAAAGATAGCCTTTTAAGGAAACGCCGACTCGAGCCTATTAATTCCGAAATTTCACCGCATTGAAGGCTATATAGGCTACTGTAACAAGCCCAACACTTGCCTGCTTGCCTTGCAAATCAAAGTTTTCCGACTATTTTTCTT
Source organism: Gadus morhua (assembly GCF_902167405.1). Classification (NCBI taxonomy): domain Eukaryota; kingdom Metazoa; phylum Chordata; class Actinopteri; order Gadiformes; family Gadidae; genus Gadus; species Gadus morhua. Next base: position 14,080,283 of record NC_044069.1, read on the forward strand.
ACCTTCTTTCTTAGGTGTTGATGTTACTGAGCTAGAAGTTTAACTTGTTCTGCACATCTCGAGCTGCCAATGCCTGATGTCACTTCTGAATCAAATCACTCCATCATCTCTTTGAAATTCCATATTCCACGAGTGGTAGGCTACAATGACTGGCTGTTTTAAAATATAACTTATACGAAACAAAATAACCCAGGCAGTTTCATATACGAGACGTTAAAGCTTCTTCCAATACTGACAGCTGTCTCATAACTTGCAGGTTTGTGGAGACGCGACATGGGACGGATCGTCACTTAATTTAAACTTTTTTGCTTCCGTTAGTGTGTGTGTGTGTGTGTGTGTGTGTGTGTGTGTGTGTGTGTGTGTGTGTGTGTGTGTGTGTGTGTGTGTGTGTGTGTGTGTGTGTGTGTGAGATAGAGACAGAGAGGCCAATTTACTGCCTGATGAGAATTGGATTATTTCAAAATGTGCTTGGAAGTAGGTAACGACATTTAACAATGTGTATATATTTTTGAATTTCGTTGGTTAAACCGCCAACCGCCCGAATTTAATTAAAATATTATTTTTTGTCACGTCACCCGCCCGATCCGCGGTTTAACCGCGGAGTCCGCGGTTGCAACCGCCAACCGCGCATCTCTAGTCCATACTCTATAGCGCCTCTGCTGGCCAGAGCTTGATTTTCAACGACCAATCCACACAAGTCGCTTCAAACACTCCTCTATTGTGTGAACGACCTGCAGTCGTTCACACGTCTGTCAGAGTGTAGAGGGCTGTTAAACAGACTACTTAGTAAAGTCTCTTGAAACATGCAAACAAAAAAGGCTCAGCTTTAAAAGTTCCACACTTCTTTTGTATGTAGTGACAGGGGTCCACTAATAATAATAATAATACATTTAATTTGAATGACACTGTTGGCTATTACAAAATGACACAAGTCCCTTCTTAGATAGCATGGAGCGACATTCACACTCCTTTTATGAAAAGAGGTAATAACTATATATACTGTAAGGGAAAGATAGTAATCTCAACTAATGTAATAATAATTTGTCAAACTTGATTTGTTAGTCTGTTTTTAGGAATAGAATTGTCTAACAAAAAACCTATCTATTCATTTGTATCAATAGAAATGATAAACAAATACAATATAAGGGTCTAGACCTTTGAAATGAACAAAGACACCAAGCATGACTAGCAAATGGTAACATGTATTTTACATGGTACACCTATGGTCTAGGACATGATCTCGGTGTAGCAAGAGGGCGAGCTTGATCTCATTGGACTCAGCTTAACGTGTAGATGCTAAATAACATGTAATTTGTCAGAAATCTCCATCGGGAAGCAAATCTATAGCTGGTCATTATTGATAAGGCCTCCAAAATCGACAGCTAATTACTACCCCGAAACATATTCAAATATGATCATGTGTGGCACTGTTGCAATCACCTCAAAACGTAGATGTCAAAGCACACCTTGTTTGCCCCGTTACGCCACCGGGAAGATATTTTCATACTTCTAATGGATTGATTCATATAAGGTTCTCGGAGTGAGACTTTAAGCGGCTGCAGCAGAAGTGTTGAGACGAAAGATGATAGACATTTATAGAATATTCCCATTCTGATTCTTCGCACGACCTGCAGGTTGGAGAGACTGAAATAACCCCCAAAATGAGTAATAATGTAAAGCAGCCAAGTCCCAGAAATTGCTTGAACTATTTATTTCATTCCATCGTTTCGTTGATATGCATTATTGAAAAGTTTCAAGCATATGGATTTAATGCAATATCCACAAACAGTTCAAAATGGTACCATGATATGTGGTCACAGGTACATAATTATCACCTGATAAACATGTCACGGGTTGAAATCAAAGGCAGTACAAATAGATAAAAATGTAGCTGAAGTTTCAAATGTCTTGTTTATTGTATTAACCAGTTCATTTCCCTTTTGTGAAAGTCACCAAAAGTTAAACGCAAGGTCACAGGCTAACAGTGGAGCTGTGTTGGGAACCAGCAGCCAAGAGCTTCCATGGAAACTTTCTACCCATGTTAAATAGATTTAGTTGGCAGTTCCTTTGCTGCCCATTTTTTAAACTTGTGGAAGCACTTTGCAGTACTGGGAGACACCATTTCTAAACGGCAATGGAGCTAGATTCTAAAAATATCAAAAGATGCCCAAAGCAATTACCTTTAACCCATAGTTGTGTTTTATCAAATTAAAAAATTTGAGTTTCATTGACCACAAATTGAGCAGAAATATTTTGCATACAAATCTTTAAATAGTTTAACCACATTAAGAAAAAATACATTCGTTAATTTTTTTTATTAGTGAAGCCACAAGTTTTGCACATTATCCAAACAGAATACCTGAAATGTTGATATTTTCCGCCCTTTCGGGTTAAAACAAGAGAAAAGGACAACCTAACAAGAGTGAAAAGTTTGGGTTAGGTGACCTATAGTTCAAAGATGTCCCTGGTCAGGTAGACTAAAAAAAATAGTGTATTCCCAATTGCTCCAGGACATTCGTGTAATTTACTTGTGAGCTCTCCCTCAAGCCTAGAGAGACATCAGTGTTGAACCACCAACTGAAAGGGGGTATTTGCCATTAGTATGATTGACAACATTTCATGGCTATTAATTTAGTTCATTATATTTAGCCAATTTGAATAGACTTTTCTAGCAGGTGAGGCTGTCAAAGAACTAAATATGGAGCAACTACAAAAAGTAAATTTGCAGCATGACCAAATTATACAAAAAGTATAGGAACTGTTCTAGCAGATATGTTTTAGAAGTCTCTTTTGATAGGCAGGGAATAATTGTCTTTGTCACCCTGTAGTCATGCCATCAAATCTGTTGGGCAAAGTCCCGCTACTGATTAATCCAGTAGACTCACCAGTCAAGTCCCCCTAGTTAGAAAATGGAAGAAACCTAGTTAGTCATGTTAATTATTCTGTTGTTACAAATGAAGACTAATACTTTCCACATATTGCGCTCCAAGTTACTGGCTTCAGTCTTGGATTTTATAGTTCTATATGAATAGATTCAATTTACTAAACTATTAATCATGCTTCAGAAGAATTAACCTCTCTTGGATGGCAGATCTACCACAAGCCTCCATTGCCACAACCTCCAGATGGCTTACGACCTACGGCAACTCCTCGACTACTGCAAGCCAACAAATTGGCTCTTGCACACCAGACACGCATTTTGCTTTATTTTAGGTTTTCAAGCATCTTAAAATACCCAAATCATCGCTCCAATACACAAGTCAGCTAATGGCCTACAAGGAAATGCTGAAGCTAGTGTTAGTGATGGCGATAGAAATGGACAAGCTTGCGTGTACAAATATGCAACTAGAATTGCAAGGTTCACAGCCCAGTTGCATAAGTGGTCGCAACCGTTGGATTTTAAGCAAGGGTAAAAAAAATAAAAAAACTTCCCACAAACTAGTCAACATGGTCAATTGAAAGCCTGTACAAAACGACCCTGGAATAGTCAAATGCAGCTTTACAGCGGATGAATTAAGCCAAATTGCATAAACATCCAATGGTAAACAGTATATAAATGCAATCAAGGTTGCACTCACACTAGGCCATCTGGCCGTGGCCGTCGCAACTGTGGCCTGGCCACGGTAGGCTCTTGTACATACGCCATCATGTCGATAGCATCCAAACAATTCTACCAAACCTTAACCAACTAGTGAAAAATGGAACAAAACTTTAGCACACACCCAGTGACTAATCACCTTGTCCAGGGGTGTTCCAACGTGGTTTACCAGAGGGCCTTGTGGACTTACAAAGTAAGCCACACATTTGACAGACAGCTCCGAATGACGTTAAACTAAGCTAATCTACAGGTTACCAGTGCTAGTGCAATTACATGAGCATTTTGCACAATATTTGTACTCCAATGCTACGTAAAGCAGGCTTCTTCAGAAACCCGTAGCCTGCTACATTGAAGGGCAACTGTAACAAATCCTGACCAAGACCGAAAGATGGCTCTGGAAGCCACTACGGCCCACGCAGCAGATTACTGCGTGGACCGTGGTGGCTTCCAGATCAACCCTTCGGTGGACCATTCATACACATGTATTCCGAGGATGTTTTGAAGACACTGGAGTCCCATGGCACTAGATTCCTTTGAAGACTAAGTTGGTATGGGGGGGCCCAAAGGGGGCCCCCCCATAGATCTTGTCAGTCATCTAACACCTGTTAAGAAAATCACACACACACATCACAAGATACAAATCAGCAAAGCTAGGTTAACAAACAGCGGTGACATGAATGTCAAGGTGCAAAGAGCAGGGATACTGATGGCTTGTGTCTGAGGAGACAGCCCAAAAACATCAACATTTAATAAAGGAAAATAACTTTTACTCACTGCGGTGGTCTGTTTCGAAGTGCCATTTTGGTAGCAATATTTGTCTGGGCTGTTCAGTCAAATGCCCACAAAAACAAACACGCAACAACGCATACTTTCAGTTTGTATAAAGTGACAATAGTGATCTGCAATCTAGATCGAAAACTTTCAACCCTCACTAAACTCAACCTCGATTGACACAGGCCGATGCGAAAAGTAAACCAAACCTATTGTGTTCACCTTTAATAAAGGGGTGCGTGACAGGTGATCTCAATTAAGAGCTAATCAGAAAGAACACACTGATCGGCCATGAGTGAGACTATCAAAACGAGGACGAGGATTTAACGGAATTGTTACCATTCAAATTCAAATTTCTTTATTATTGGATAGGGTATGATATCAATGATTTGGGCTTTGAGTAGGCCTATATTTCTTAAATATATTTCTTAAAGGGACACTGTTTAATATTTTGAGTAATTTGTTACCTCAAATCAACATATTCATTCATAAATAAGTCCTCATTGGTGTAAAATTATCTCTGCCAAAAATCTCACTTATCCTCCTGAGCGAAGAATAATTAATATTAATATCAATATGGTTACATAGGACGGGTAAGCTTCATGGAGGCTTCCATTTTCTTCCGGTCTATGAGCTGCCGAGAGGGACAAAAAGCACTACGTCGTACAGGAATTGCAAACGTGTTTTCACTCTGAGCCAGCGTGACGGCGGAACAGAGCTTAGTTTAGCGAGACGAGTATTACCGGCAAATTTGAACACATGCACCGCATTTTTTTGAAAGACCATAGTTATGCCACGCCACAGGAGAAGGAATCATCGTCGCCAAAAAAACGAAAAAGAGCGTTAAAAATGCAACGTGACCAGCGAATACAGAAAAGGAGGGTAAACATCGGAGTCGATTTTCCAAGGTGGAAAGAGCTGATGAAGGAGAAAGATTTTGAAAGGGATGCCGATGTTGCCTGCTTCCTTCTCGACAGGTAAGTCGATGTCACTGTCTAAAGTACAAGCTTTTGTCATTGCTTGGTTGTGTAATTCATTACATAGGCGGCACAACAGTGGAACACTTATACAGTGTTTGGGAGTAACAGAATACATGTAGGGCCTACCGGCGTTACGTATTAATTGTTTGTATGTTCAGATTTTAATTGGACCCCAGGAAGACTAGTCTGCCGCTTCTGAGACAACTAATGGGGATCCATAATAGGGAAAAAGGGCAAAAGGAATAAACAAATAAACGGCATTTCATTTGTGTTTGTGTTTTGTTTGTTGGTTTTTTAAACCCGAAACAGAAAAACAAAAATAGATACTTGTAGGCTACACCAGAAGGCAGAACGCAGCGAGCGAAGAAAAAAGACCCTACCACCTAAACCAGCAATAGACAAACCAACTATTTGACAATGGAAAGACACACGACGAGAATACTGAATAATCCAGTTGCTTGTTTTGTTTGTGTGATATTTAGATAAAACCACAATGAATACCGGGAAAAAAATACATATAAAGACGTTTCAAACTTTCCATTGAGTCTCGCATTCTACAATGGCCAGCATTATTGTTTTCCGTGGGAGCCGTTGACTAACCCAGTTCAGACCAAAGATTCACCTTGCAACTCCTTGCAACGCCTTGCAACGAGACGGGCTGCGACGTTCTAAAACTGGGCAGTTCACACTGGCTGCAACGCGCTGCAACGGGCTGCGACGCTAGGTGGTTTCCATAGCAACTGTGAACGCTCTGGCACATGCTGAGAGCCGCAACATCATCATTTGCGTAGGTTAGATTAGTTAGGTTTGCGATTAGTTAGGTTTGCAATTAGTTTTATTTTTACTTGAGAGTAGGCTAGAGTTACTATGTCTTGTCATTCTCCACTACATCTGCATTGGAGTAAATAGCTGGAGCTTACAGTTAGTTTAGATTACCCGTTGTTGGATACATTGCATTTTCCGGTCATTTGTCGTCCTCATATCTGTGCACACAATTATTCATGTCTGCGATCATCAGAGTCCACAAGCAGCAGGTCGCAATTTCCGATGGGTCACAATTCATGACAGCAGACCGTCGAACTCTGCGACCACATTGTAAATGCGGGGAAAATGAGTCAAACCCCAACCTTCTTCAATCTTCGGTTCGTTTTATGCTGGAGTGGACAGTACGGTACCGGGACGGAGTAAGGCCGTGACGTACAAGTTGTTCTGTTCTGTGCTGTGATTGGCTGAAGAGGAATAGTTAAATCGCCGCGTTCTAAAACTGGACCTTGCGATTTGACATGTTCAATCTCTGGCGACTCCTTGCAACGCCTTGCGACGCCTTGCAACGGCTTGCAACGACCCGTTCACACCGCCCCTGCGACGTTCTTAAACCGTCTCGTTGCAAGCCGTTGCAAGGTGAATCTTTGGTCTGAACTGGGTTTTAAGTCTGCGAGTGGACGATATGACCGTGGAGAAGATCGCCATGATATTCCAGGTTGCTGTTTACTAAGAAACCTAGCTGGTCATAAAACATTAAAATACATCTAAATGACAAGTAGCCTACATATTGTACAATAGGCTACATAGAAGAAGAAATAAACTAGATTTCTTCTTCGAAGGTTGTGCTCCACACAGAACCTCCTCAACGTCATAACGGAGCACTTCGGTGCACCAGATTGCTTTAGAGCGGTACTGATCTCGTCGTGTGTCTTTCCATTGTCAAATAGTTCACGAATAAAATCCCCATATGGTTCAAGTGCGGCCATAACTAAGGATAATTGGACAGTCTATTGCTGGTTTAGGTGGTAGGCTCTTTTTTCTTCGCTCGCTGCGTTCTGCCTTCTGGTGCAGCCTACAAATGTATCTATTTTTGTTTTTCTGTTTTGGGTTTAAAAAACCAACAAACAAAACACAAATGAAATGCCGTTTATTTGTTTATTCCTTTGGCCCTTTTTCCGTTTCAAAACCAAATCAGAAAAACCAAAAAACTACTCTGTTATTTGGTTTTTCTGATTTTGTTTTAAATCGGAATATTCAAAGAACGAACCATACACGGATTATTCATAATAAACAATAAACAATATTCAGAATATAACTAACTGTATTCCGTTAGTTACAATGTAAATTGTTGGTATTTAGAATACTGTTACATTGTTGAAATCAACGGATTACAATGCGTTGATTAGGATGCGTGCTCAGCCGCACGCATTATGGGAATTATTGTTTTGATTATCGGTAACTCCAAGACTGCCAAAGGCTATGTCAACTTTTATGTTATCTGACATTTTATGTAATCTGACATTAAATGACCTACTGTTATTTATCATCTGTATAGTTATTTGTCATGTTGGAAAGTCCACAACTGCTGGAGTCAAGTTCCTTGTCTGTAAGAATGCTTGGTCAATAAACCTGATCTGATTTGTCCATCTAATTTGTCCAGTTATGAGAGAACTCTTGGGATTCGGAACGAATCAACCCCCATGAAGCCAAACCGGAATGAAGTGCCAACTGCTGCGATATTGTCCAGTATTTCCAGTGGGACAGATAGGCAAGTCATCACATGGAAAATAATTTTGTCATTGTTTGTTTGACTACGAGTTTCTTGTAAAACTTTCATCTACCTGTACCTCATGGAGTGTTATGATTATTGTTTTCAGAGATGAACATCTATGCGCAATTGCAGAGGCACCGGAAATTGAATCTCTTGACAACAGGTAACCCATAAACTTTCATATTGTTTATTATCTATTTTGTGTGTTACATATTTCATACATGTTTTTATTGATTATTTATTCTCCTCCTAGCCTGCATGACATGAGCATTGGAGAAGAGGAGCTGAATGAAAATGCCTTCAATGATCACATGAACAGTGTGTAAGTGGGCTTCTATTCTGTCATTGGTTTCAATTGAGTTGTGTGGGGTCATTCATGACATTTCTATGTACTGGGTATGTTGTAGGATTGATTGGGCAGAAGAGGAGCCCACATTTCACAGGGACCCGGACGACAGCTCTGATGAGGAGTATCTTCAACCAATTTCTTTGAGGTGAGTCGAAATCTATTACTACTCTTTACTTGGTTTTTGTGCTGAGTTTTTACATATAAACCGTTCAGTACTATTTTTAAACGTTTCTATTCTTCTTGTTGACACAGAGGTTTGGGTCATGGCTATATGCTGAAAAGTTATGGAAATTCTTTGGTTTAACTGTGTGTGATTCCTGATGTTCTGCCTTTCCAGAATGGGTGGTGCACTGAAGGGAGCGCAGGCGATAGATAATCTACCAACCATCGGGATCGATGAGACTGTGCACGACCTGCCTGCCCCTGAAGTCCTTTCTGATGAGCCCTTGACTCTCAAGCAGCCAATTTTGCCAGGCCCTCAGAAGGTCCTTAGTGACGCTGATATCGTTGGCGTCAGAGCAGCAGTCATGTATGAGAACAGCTTGAGGCAGCTTGTCACATTTTTAACTCTGCCAGTGGACACATGCACTGGTGTCTTGAGGAACGGTTCGGTGTGTGAGAGTGTTGCTCCCTTTCCAACAGTCATCGCCACCAGGGGCACTGCAATGAGCGTCGAATGGGTAAGCCTTGACAGTAACTTCAAATCACAACGAATGGTAACAGACAGCACTGTATATCCATTGTGAATTTATAAGGCTACTCTTTCTGACCACTAGATCTGCCCTAATGGACATTGCCTATGGCGGTGGAACTCCCAGCCTGTGTTGAAGTTTGGCATGCAGGCCGGGGACTTTCTACTTTCCTCAAACATCTTGCTGTCTGGAAACAACTACGCTAAAGTTGCTCTCCTCCTCAAGTTCATGAACATCCGAATGGTTAACCCGACCACCCACTACACAATCCAGGACACGTACTGTGTTGACACCATCAAAGAATACTGGGAAGAGAAGAGGTCTGAGGCCATCAGCCGACTTCAAGGGAAAGATGTTGTGCTCTTGGGTGTGTATTTTTATATTTTACCTTGTTCTACATACATTTGTATAGTGTTACATAATGATACAGATTTTGCAAGCATCTGTCATACATGTGTTGTATTTTGAAATTAACTTATTTTTCAAGGCGATGGCAGAAATGACTCACCAGGGCATTCGGCACAATACTGCAGCTACACAACCATGGAGCTTGATTCAAAGGAAATTGTCTATGTGGCCACTATAGACAAGCGGCAGACAAACTGGAACTCTAATATCATGGAAAAGGAAGGTTTTATCCAGACTGTGGAAAAACTAACCCATGAGATAAAGGTAGTGGAATTCTGCACAGATGCCCATGTCCAGATTGGAGCCCTTTTTGAGTAAGTGGTCAACAGATAAAATGTTTGTGCACAAATATTGAAATGCTGATTGAGACACCTGGAAATAAAATGATTCCTTACTTCACAGACCCAGACAAAGGCAGATACAAGGAGCTCAGGATTCACCACAGCCTGGACATTTGGCATGGTGCCAAAAACCTGTCCAAAAAAATTGCTATTGTAAGTTCTAATACATCCAATTTTATACATAACACTACCCTGTACCGGCCTGCATGTCAGTTGAATCATTGTATTTTGCTTGATCTCCATGCAAAAATACATGCACGGAATAATTTGCATTGTTTGTTTTGTTTATCCCCTCAAGGCAGGAAAGTTTAAAGGCCAGTCTATTCTCCTTCACTGGTTGAGGGATGTAGTCAACCATTTCTGGTGGTGCTGCAAGAAAGCAGATACATTTCAGCAGTTTCTTGTAAGCAAGATGAATATATTTTTTTAATTCAATAAGTTCCATGATTCAAATACCCATTGCATGATGATTTTGTTTTTGTCTTTATTTGGTTTACTTTCCTCAGGCACTTTGGATTGGGGTTCAACCATCACACCTGGGAGACTGCCAACATGATCACCTCGAATACACTCATGAAAAGCAGTGGATTGAGAGGGATTCCCAGAGCCACAAAGCACTAGTGAACATTGTCCTCAACAAGCGCTGGCAGAAGGATGTCCACAAGTATCTGCGCTTCAGGTAAAGTGTGGGGACATGACAATTAAATAGAAATTTCAGAGCTGTTAGAAATGTGTGGGTGTGTGTTTCTTTCTCTAATTTTTTTTTTATTCATCCAGATCAACAGCACACCTTGAGTCATTTCAGAATCACATTCTGATGTATGCCAGCAAGCGCCAGGCATTCACTCCCCGAGGGTATGACTCAAGAGTTTTGCTCGCAGCTCTGGACTACAATTTCCACCACAAACGGCAAACTTACAGGACGGCTGAGGGCCAAGTGTATGTGTAACTCATTAAAAATTTCTGTTCAAATAATTGCATATTCCTATTGTCTAACAATTATGTGATTTTAGTTGTCATAATGACTTGTAATACTTTCCTTTTATATTTAGTCTTAGGAAGAAGTACAATAAGAATGCCAGAAGATACAGCCTATACGCCTTAAAATGTGAGAAATCATATGATTACATCCCTGAGCTGCAAGTGCGTATTGTGAATGGAAGAGTTGCAAGCGGGGTTGGGATGCCACGAAAGAGGACCCTACGCCCGGATGACCCAAGGCAGCTTGGTGTTGTGCCCCCAATACCTCCACCACCGATGTCAGAGTTGGTACGCACGCATGTCAGCAGAGGCCTAGGTAAGTGACACACATCTACCTGCTGTTATTTCAGCACAGGCCATTGCCTCTAACTGATACTGAATTGTGTGCACATGCATGTTAATGATAATCCATTGTGTGCACATGACTAATGGTACTCCATGTCTTTTACAGGATCAGCCCTCGATGCTGCTAGCCACATGGAGGCCGATTGAGCAGTTGTTTGGTGTTGCTGGTGTTTGAGGTGTAAACATTTTTGTAAATATGAATAAATCACTTTTGTTTTTCAAAAAAACATAAATTTCATCGTACTGTTCATGAAATTGCTATTGAACCTTATTTTGACATTTTTCTCGATCCCTAGTGTAGAACAAATACAGCACAGACTCAAATAACAAATCTTTTATTCTTCGTAACAAAAAACAGAACTCAAAAGAATACTAAATAGATATAAATATAACTTTACTATTTACTCCAAATATTTACAACACTACTCAGGCCAATCTCTCAGATCCCTGGAATGTAGCCTGTGTATTGTCCCTGAGGGTCAGGGAATTTGTCCCTAATTCTCCAACACAGCAGCTGGGAATCACTCTCCGGTTCCCCTGTCCTAATGCGCCATGCTGCCAGAAAATATAATGCCTGTAAGCTGCATGCCTGTATTCCCTGTTGTCCTCGCCGGGCTCCCTTACATTTCCTAAGGCAGTGAGGTTCTCCCGGTACTGCCTATGGATCCGCAGGTAACCCTCACCCAGGCAGTACTGTGTGAAATGGGGCAGGAGGCTCACACAGTGGACAGGGTCTTGGCCACAGCATTTCCTCTCCCTGTCCGTCGGCATGTCTCTGCACTTACCACAGGTACACCACGGTACCCCCGTTACCTCCGCAGATGTCTTTGCTGATGCAACAGCAGAAGATCAAAAATCAGACCCGGCTGCCTCTCCAACATTCCTGCTGCGAGGCGTCTGTGATCCTCAAGGCTCATCTCCTGCAGTAATCTCTGAAGAAATGAAAGGAAATAAGATGGGGTTAGGCCATAAGGTATACAGGTAGACATAAAGCCAACACGTTGGAAAACATGTTTTGCAATATAGTGCACAGGAGGCAATGCAGTGTAAAGGATCTCATATTTATCAATGTTGACAAAAGACAACTTCATTAGTGTGCAAAATAAACAAATGCTCTCTAACATTTTCTAAAAGCCTTTGTTTTAAAAAACACTCAATTACCTCACGTTGTGACTATGGTGAGGTTATGTGCAAAGGATTGGAAATTCATAGCCTGTTCATTTGCTGCTAGCCATATAAATTGTACAAACCTCTGTCGCTTCTCTTCTCTGCCTTTGGAAACCTTCAATCCTATCAAGATCTTCTCTAGACTCTCGTTCTCCTCTTCCTTGTCGTCCTCTTCGCCTAGCTCCCACCGATCCACTGCCTCTCTGTCCTCTCCCTCTCCCTACCGGCGTTGAATCGCCTGATGATGATCTCTGACAATGGACGGACATCGAAAAGTAAACGGATAAAGAATGTTTCATTACTAATAAGCACATAGTTCATGCGTTGTAGTAGAGTAATATAAACTCTAGCCTACTAAAAAAAAAGTTATAGGCCTGCTATTGCTGATTTAGATTGAATTTTTCTATTTCTCTACTGATTGCCTCGACAATGCAACATTAAAAGTTACTTCCGACGGGCCTAGTCCGACTTTTCAAAAAGGAGGCGCATTAGGCCGACGGTTCAATATGCCGAATAGGCCTACATATAAAGAGCATTATACCTCTCTCTCTCTCTCTTTTGTCATTTTTGCTCTCAGAGAGAGAAAGAGACACACAACTCTTTATATGTAGGCCTATTCGGCATATTAAACCGTCGGCCTAATGCGCCTCATGTTTGACTTATCGGACAAACGGCCCTTCGGAACAATGGGTTATCGTAACATTGTTTAAATAATGACTATCGTGAATGATGACTGAAATAATTCACTATCTTACACTAATGATTCAATGCCGTTTGAAGTTTGTTTAAAATAATGAACCTCATCATCATCACTCGAATGACTCGATGAGGTAGTAGGTGTCATGTCACAGCTTCTTGGCACATACTGCCCACCGTAGTTTTTGGACAAGCGAGCACTATTAGTTATTTTGCCATTCATATTGAATCTTTACTGTCTTTCATTGTACAACACAATCATCTAATAATTATTCATAACGCTCTTCCATCTCCTTGGCTGCATTAAGACGAGGCTCGGGTCAGAGCAAAGATCGGGATCCACACATGATAAGGGATAAAGTTATTTATTAGAATAAAGTAAGTATCATGAAATCTGTAAAGGGATTAGTGTAGCGTATGGAAGATTAGAAAATGTGCGATTATATGGTTTGGACAGAAAACCAGTACCAAACTCACAAGGACCGACCGAGCGTAATCTTCCATACACTACACTAATCCCTTTACAGATTTCATGATACTTACTTTATTCTAATAAATAACTTTATCCCTTATCATGTGTGGATCCCGATCTTTGCTCTGACCCGAGCCTCGCCTTAATGCAGCCAAGGAGTTGGAAGAGCGTCATGAATAATTATTAGATGATTGTGTTGTACAATGAAAGACAGTAAAGATTCAATATGAATGGCAAAATAAGGATGGGATTTTATTTGAACAATAAAACATGTGTTTTATTTAAATTTATAGAGAGGCAAATTATAGAGAGGCTGAGATTATAGATTTCATATTCAAAAGGCGAAGGGGTGAAAAAATGTAAGAAATATATTTAAGAAATATAGGCCTACTCAAAGCCCAAATCATTGATATCATACCCTATCCAATAATAAAGAAATTTGAATTTGAATGGTAACAATTCCGTTAAATCCTCGTCTTCGTTTTGATAGTCTCACTCATGGCCGATCAGTGTGTTCTTTCTGATTAGCTCTTAATTGAGATCACCTGTCACGCACCCCTTTATTAAAGGTGAACACAATGGGTTTGGTTTACTTTTCGCATCGGCCTGTGTCAATCGAGGTTGAGTTTAGTGAGGGTTGAAAGTTTTCGATCTAGATTGCAGATTACTATTGTCACTTTATACAAACTGAAAGTATGCGTTGTTGCGTGTTTGTTTTTGTGGGCATTTGACTGAACAGCCCAGACAAATATTGCTACCAACATGGCACTTCGAAACAGACCACCGCAGTGAGTAAAAGTTATTTTCCTTTATTAAATGTTGACGTTTTTGGGCTGTCTCCTCAGACACAAGCCATCAGTATCCCTGCTCTTTGCACCTTGACATGCATGTCACCGCTGTTTGATAACCTAGCTTTGCTGATTTGTATCTTGTGATGTGTGTGTTTTTCTTAACAGGTGTTAGATGACTGACAAGATCTATGGGGGGGCCCCCTTTGGGCCCCCCCATACCAACTTAGTCTTCAAAGGAATCTAGTGCCATGGGACTCCAGTGTCTTCAAAACATCCTCGGAATACATGTGTATGAATGGTCCACCGAAGGGTTGATCTGGCAGCTACCACGGTCCACGCAGTAATCTGCTGCGTGGGCCGTAGTGGCTTCCAGAGCCATCTTTCGGTCTTGGTCAGGATTTGTTACAGTTGCCCTTCAATGTAGCAGGCTACGGGTTTCTGAAGAAGCCTGCTTTACGTGGCATTGGAGTACAAATATTGTGCAAAATGCTCATGTAATTGCACTAGCACTGGTAACCTGTAGATTAGCTTAGTTTAACGTCATTCGGTGCTGTCTGTCAAATGTGTGGCTTACTTTAAGTCCACAAGGCCCTCTGGTAAACCACGTTGGAACACCCCTGGACAAGGTGATTAGTCACTGGGTGTGTGCTAAAGTTTTGTTCCATTTTTCACTAGTTGGTTAAGGTTTGGTAGAATTGTTTGGATGCTAGCGACGTGATGGTGTATGTACAAGAGCCTACCGTGGCCAGGCCACAGTTGCGACGGCCACGGCCAGATGGCCTAGTGTGAGTGCAACCTTGATTGCATTTGTATACTGTTTACCATTGGATGTTTATGCAATTTGGCTTAATTCATCCGCTGTAAAGCTGCATTTGACTATTCCAGGGTCGTTTTGTACAGGCTTTCAATTGACCATGTTGACTAGTTTGAGGGAAGTTTTTATTTTTTTTACCCTTGCTTACAATCCAACGGTTGCGACCACTTATGCAACTGGGCTGTGAACCTTGCAATTCTAGTTGAATATTTGTACACGCAAGCGTGTCCATTTCTATCGCCATCACTAACACTAGCTTCAGCATTTCCTTGTAGGCCATTAGCTGACTTGTGTATTTGAGCGATGATTTGGGTATTTTAAGATGCTTGAAAACCTAAAATAAAGCAAAATGCGTGTCTGGTGTGCAAGAGCCAATTTGTTGGCTTGCAGTAGTCGAGGAGTTGTCGTAAGCCATCTGGAGGTTGTGGCAATGGAGGCTTGTGGTAGATCTGCCATCCAAGAAAGGTTAATTCTTCTGAAGCATGATTAATAGTTTAGTAAATTTAATCTATTCATGTAGAACTATAAAATCCAAGACTGCAGCCAGTAACTTGGATCGCAATATGTGGAAAGTATTAGTCTTCATTTGTAACAGAATAATTAACATGACTAACTGGGTTTTTTCCTTTTTCTAACTAGGGGGACTTGACTGGTGAGTCTACTGGATTAATCAGTAGCGGTACAGATTTGATGGCATGACTACAGGGTGACAAAGACAATTATTCCCTGCCTATCAAAAGAGACTTCTAAAACATATCTGCTAGAACAGTTCCTATACTTTTTCTATCATTTGGTCATGCTGCAAATTTACTTTTTGTAGTTGCTCCATATTTAGTTCTTTGACAGCCTCACCTGCTAGAAAAGTCTATTCAAATCGGCTAAATATAATGAACTAAATGAATAGCCATGAAATGTTGTCACTCATACTAATGGCAAATACCCCCTTTCAGTTGGTGGTTCAACACTGATGTCTCTCTAGGCTTCAGGGAGAGCTCACAAGTAAATTACACGAATGTCCTCGAGCAATTGGGAATACACTTTTATTTAGTCTACCTGACCAGGGACATCTTTGAACTATAGGTCACCTAACCCAAACTTTTCACTCTTGTTAGGTTGTCCTTTTCTCTTGATTTAACGCAAAAGGGCTGAAAATATCAACATTTCAGGTATTCTGTTTGGATAATGTGCAAAACTTGTGGCTTCACTAATAAAAATAATTAACGAATGTATTTTTCTTAATGTGGTTAAACTATTTAAAGATTTGTATGCAAAATATTTCTGCTCAATTTGTGGTCAATGAAACTCAAATTTTTTAATTTGATAAAACGCAACTATGGGTTAAAGGTATTTTTTTTTGGGGCATCTTTTGATATTTTTAGAATCTAGCTCCATTGCCGTTAGAAATGGTGTCTCCCAGTACTGCATAGTGCTTCCACAAGTTTAAAAAATGGGCAGAAAAGGAACTGCCAACTAAATCTATTTAACATGGGTAGAAAGTTTTTATTAGCCCGTTTTGAGTACGGCATCCGGGTCCTTGAAGTATACTTATTTTCGCCGGATCTGAATTGGAACGTACTGTGTACTCAAAATTTGGCTAGTAAGTACGGACAGTACGGGTATTGGAACACGGCACAGGTTCGAGCGTGTGCATGGGTTGAATTGCGTGCGTCTCACCTCGAATGCATGAGACATGAGAGCCCTGTACTTGCGTGACACAAACCAGCACCGCAAACTCTCTCCCGCTTGAGATTACGTCTTTCTTTATAGGTTCATGGGTCTGATTCGCCGATTTCCCATGCTGATATCCCCGGAGATTCTCAGGCATCTTCGACAATTTGGCTATAGATTGTCTCATTACACGCTAAATAATATAATTATAGCCTAATTATATATATAGCCTATACATATATAGGCAATATATAATTAGGCAATATATATATATACATATAGTATTTGTGGTTTTGGCATAAACATAACTAAGGTGCACTGTACTATCTGCGCACACCCTTTCTGAAGCCTCGCTCTCTCTCTCTCGGTTCCTCCCTCTCTCTCTTTCTCTCTCTCTCGTACCGTTTTGTGGAGCACGTTAATTGTCTTAGAACACTCCCATTCAGAATGCATTGGTTTACATTTCGTTCTGTGTAACACGCAAAAAGTCGGACTATCGTGCTCTGGAACACGCTTCAATAAATTAACGTTCGTGCGCAGGAGCACGCAATCGCGTGATATCGGGTTGTACCTACAGCATATGTCAGAACCTGCAAAATAGTATACAGACCATCAAAGAAAGTTTGATGTGTAGAATTTTGTTTTTAACTTGGTGCTGTTAAACAGAGAAGATGGTCCCCTCTTGGATTGTACAGAATGACAGAAGTCCCCTCTTTGCCTGTTCAAAATGACACTGGTCCCTAGTTAAATGGTATGGAGCGACACTTACACTCCGGCATTTATGTATTCATTAGGGTAGAAAAAAAATGTTAACTGCTTTCTCTATAGTACAAAATAAATAATTTGCCATAGAGCCTTTACACAGTTCTTCCATAGTTCATGAGACATTTTGTCATGAGGAAAAAAGACTTATAGATAACAGGGCTAACTAGGGCTGTCAATCAATAAAAATATTTAATTGGATTAATCGCATTATTGTCCATATTTAACTTGCAAATTGCAAATTAATCGCCCATTTTTTAACCCTTCTAAATATATCTTAAAAGATGATTATAGATTATTGATGAGGATTACATTTATTCTTTTCCACACTTCATGAATAGATCCATGCAGGAGTGTGAGGGTCGCTCCATACCATTTAACAGGGGACTTCTGTCATGTTTTACAATCCAAGTGGGGACCATCTTTCATATTTTAGAGCACAAATTTTGTCTGTTCTTTTAATGTGAATTTATGTAAATCAGTTTTTTCTAGATTATATTTTTCCACAATAACATGACTTCAGTTTTAACTACCATAATTTATCACGGTTCAATCAACAATCGCTGTTCCCTGCACTTGAACTGCCTTAATTAACTTGCAAATTTCAAATTAAACGAACATTTTTTAACCCTTCTAATTATGACAAAATAACAAATATATGTGAAAAAAACAACAACTTAAAACTAAACTCTGTATTATGTTTTTGTATTTTTTAAATGACCAGAAATAGAGGTCCACACTTGGTCGATGAAAACCGATAGTCCCCTGGTAGGGTAAACGTGTGTGTGTGTGTGTGTGTGTGTGTGTGTGTGTGTGTGTGTGTGTGTGTGTGTGTGTGTGTGTGTGTGTGTGTGTGTGTGTGTGTGTGTGTGTGTGTGTGTGTGTGTGTGTGTGTGTGTGTGTGTCTTTTGGTCCCTGATACGGAATCCTGCTGAGGAGGCCCGGAACATTCCCTGGCAGTTTCTCAACCATTTAAGAAGATGTTCGATTTTTTAGGAGCGAGGGGGGAGGGGGGGGGGGGGGGGGGGGGGGGGGGGGGGAGAGAGAGAGAGAGAGAGAGAGAGAGAGAGAGAGAGAGAGAGAGAGAGAGAGAGAGAGAGAGAGAGAGAGAGAGAGAGAGAGAGAGAGATTCTTGGGCAGTCCGAGAGAAGCTGGTGTTATAAGGAGTCAACAGTGGAGAAGGATGTGAAGTAGATTTCCTCCTAAACTCAGACAGCCAGTGATATCGCAGCCTCAATGTATGATGGCTCACTTCCTGTGATAACAGCAATCCTCCACTGCACTGTATAACTCAGACAACTCAGACACAACTGGAACGATGACAAGAAAAGAGACTCAACCCAAACGGACACACACACACACACACACACACACACACACACACAACACAAACACACACAAACACACAGACACACCACACACACACACACACACACACACACACACACATAACAAGAAACACACACACACACACACACACACACACACACACACACACACACACACACACACACACACACACACACACACATAACAAGAAACACACACACACACACACACACACACACACACACACACACACACACACACACACACACACACGCACACGCACACATGACCAGACAACTTATGCACACATTCTTAGGCACAAAGTCAATTTCAATACACACACACACACAAACAGGCACTTTGTGATATTGTCATACATACACATACAAAAGTTAACAATGCGTGTTTCTTATTATACGTACATTGAGAAATGTGTGCGTCTCGTTGTTCATCCGCATACACATCAAGCAATAGGACATGTTGTAAAAGCCATTTGATTGGTGCGGGGACTTTCTGTGATTGGCTTATCTCTCCCTGATGGAACCCCTGGCTGACCTCCTCCAAACAGAGGGAGAAGCATCCTGAACATCCTGTCCAGAGGGAAGCTGAAAGAACTCCGGGCCAAGGGTTGTGGAGGATGCAGGAGTGCTCATCTGGTGAACACGTCCTCCCTGGGCCCCGGACACAGCACAACATCCATGTTGAAGTCTCTGTGCCTGTGGTTTTTGAGCAGGGCACTAGTACCTGTGAGTCATGGGTAGTGCATTGTCCCTAGAGACGGAGGCTGTAGCAGCAGAGGCCACGTTTCCTGAACAGGAAAAAGGAAGACAATGTACAAATAAATGAAATTTGACACACAGTGATAGAGTGTCGATGGAGAGAAGCAAGTCTGGTCGAGTCATGGCGAACTGCAGCCAATTGGAAAAATAAAAACAAACAAGGGAAATCGCACGCTTAGGCACGCTCACATTACACAAACCCAATCATGTCTAAAACAACCTCTTCTGTTATGCAAATATGGCCGTTTCACCCGCGCACGTACACCAAGCGTAGTCATGCTTGACCTGCTGAGGACCGATGTCTCAGGTCAATTCTCATTGTCTCGATACATCTTCATACAAGCCAAAACAGTGGTGACGATGGGAGACCCAAAGTCATACCCCTACTCCTGTACCCACAATCCCCCCCCCCCCCCCCCCCTTTTGCGATGAGTCACACTCTATGGTGGATCAAATCGATTTTGGTTTGTTTGCTTCTGTTTGGGACTTTCAAAAATAATTAAAGTGGTGGTCAAATTTGTCATCTGCCCCTTCGTGAAGGATGGAGGCCAACTTAGGGCGCAGTACAGTGTGTCCAGTGAAAGGTCTTTATTATGGTGTTCTGGGACTCCGGCTGTCTTTATAGAAACTCCAGTCTTCTATCCTGGGCCTCCTGGCCAGTTTAATGAGTGGTGTGCTTTACACTGTGGATGCAGGGGAAAGGCCACAATGTCCCTTCAAAAAAAGGTCAAGTTTAACATGATGTGCCTGTGTGGTGTGTGTGTGTTTGTGTGTGTGTGTGTGGTGAGAGAGAGAGAGAGAGAGAGAGAGAGAGAGAGAGAGAGAGAGAGAGAGAGAGAGAGAGAGAGAGAGAGAGAGAGAGACGGAGAGGAAGGGAGAGGAAGGCCTTCGTCTAGTTACATCTGCACCAGTTGTGATTCTACAACAGGGCTCTCGGTGAGG
>NC_044069.1:14103203-14143203 GCF_902167405.1 Gadus morhua
AGTCGCCTTCGGGTTGGATGGGAGTAGCCATCATAAACATACTATTCAAAATCGGACATCGATGAGAACCCGCGTTAGTGGGATCAGAGACGATAATCTGCCAGATCCACTTAGGAGACCAGGCAGAAACAACGGGGTTCTGGTCCAAACCACCGCTACATTGGATCAAAGATGATTTGACAAAACATTACTCTTTTTTTCCATTGACTTTGACCAAATCTGTAATCTAAATATCCCTAACTGCAACCATCTGTGTATGCTCAATGATGTGTGTGTGTGTGTGTGTGTGTGTGTGTGTGTGTGTGTGTGTGTGTGTGTGTGTGTGTGTGTGTGTGCATGTTGTGTGTGTGAAGAATTCACTGTGCCTGTGCAAGCCAAATATAAAATAGCATGGATATTTGAGGCCGCAACAAAAGCATCCGTTTCCCAGTTAAGTGCCTGTACGGTGTTCCCGCAGACCAACCTGAAGAGCCTGGTCAAACAACGATTAGAGCTGTTGAGTTATCCAGGGGTTAGGGTCATAGAGAGAGAGAGAGAGAGAGAGAGAGAGAGAGAGAGAGAGAGAGAGAGAGAGAGAGAGAGAGAGAGAGAGAGAGAGAGAGAGAGAGAGAGAGAGAGAGAGAGAGAGAGAGAGAGAGAGAGAGAGAGAGAGAGAGAGAGAGAGAGAGAGAGAGAGAGAGAGAGAGAGAGAGAGAGAGAGAGAGAATAGAATAGACGTCACTGAGAATGAGTGGTCAGTGTTTTTCATCAGAGCTGGCTGGGATCACGCACAGGATTTCCCTCCCTGGTAACACTTGGTCACACAAATATAGGCCTGAGAAACAAACATGTTTTTGAGGAGCGGTAGAGGAAAGGCCAGACAAAAGAAGCTGTGACGCAACAACTCAAACTAAAAAAGAAAGATCACATCCTATGGCTCACCAAGGCTTTCCTACAGACACAACCTTCTGTTTGGCCCTTGGCAGGATGTTCCTTCACCAACACACACACACACAGACACACATGCAGTCACACACACAAGCATACACACACACAAACACAAACACAGACACAAACACGTCTAAACAAAAGCATAGAAATCTCTACAGAAATATTATTTAATATTACAGGATTTTTTAAGGTGAATTTATGTGCAGAACTTTGCATCCAGGACATGAATTGACACTGTTTTGTTTGGCCTCCTGTTGTTGATTTTTGCTCTGTAACAGAATGCAAATGTTATATTACTCAAAGAGCTTTCAAGATTTATTTATTTTATTTATCACATGCGTAATTTGTGGAACAAAAAGCAGTGAAATGGGGATTGCGACTGCAACTCCAAAAAGAGAAGGGGGGTGGGGATTAAAGAAAATAAAATAAAATAAAAAGTTTAGGATGAGTTTCATGTAGGCCTATATGCAACAGCCAAACGTTCATTCCAAGGGAAAATACCGTAGTTTATATGCCAAATCATTAATAATTATTAATAGTTATCTATGTAACCCCATTTTATATTCTCCAATCTTAAAAACACAAGACAAAAAATAATAATTATATTAAAATAATGGTAGGAATATTTAGGAATTGGTAAAACAAATGTTACGCAAATCCAGAGGCAACCAATGGGTCAATTTGTTTTGTTAAGTTTCCATTTAAAGTCAAGAATGTCAAGTACATTCATTTGTTTAGCCCTGAATCAAAGTAACAGACTCATTACAGACTGATGTGACGTGCTTTCCCCCCAGTGTTCACCGGTCACTTCACGGCATCCGTTGTACTCCTACGTCCACGGTTGTACTTCCAGTCTTAGAGCTCCCCCTTTTGGCCTAGTTCTATATAGCTTATTTGTTATCAAGCTGTGTTGTATTTTGCCTTGGTATCAAGACTAACCAGCAAAATGTTATTAATTTAAAACCAAGCTCAATGTCACAAAGGAATTGAACCGAACACCTGGCCTCCATGCCGTTATCTACCATCAGAGGAGATAATGAAAAGAAAGGACAGATAGGCTGTATGTTCATGAGTAATTAGCAATCAATAGCTCCCCAGAAATGTTCCTGAGTGGAATGATTTCGCTTTAGTCTAAAAGTTATCTAGGTGCCTGGATAATACAATTGTATACAATATAATTACATACATAAAGGCAAATAGAATGATTAATTTATAATTGATATCCTCTGCAACATAATACTGAAGTGTGGAATAATGTCTTAGTATCAACGAAAAATATTCAAGAAGAGGACATTTCACAATGCTGAATCCAGAAAAAAACATGGTGTATGTATATATCATTTATTAACCAGAATTACTTTTTACAGAGCAGAGACAAGATTCAAAGGAGGACCCGAGGAGAGGTCTCAGTGATGGTGTATCTGTTGGAACTGCAGCCCACAGTAACCACAGGTCCCCACGCGAGTGTCTTTATCCTGAGCACAGAAACACCAGGAGGAAGACATTAGGAGGATAATATCACATGGGGTACATTTCATTCACAGGCCTCAAATGGGAACATCAGATGATTTCCAAAAAGTATGATTTACATCCATATATTTTTTCATCTTATCCAGAAATGGTTTGTAAGAATAATGCTAACTTAATAGTGCTAGACTTGGCTTGCTTACAAACACAGACCACTGGTTTGTGCGTGGTGGTGGTAAAAAAACACAGCGTGTGTCGGCCCAAATAATTTTACGCGTTGCAAGAAAATTCCCACCCCTTCCTCCAAAGCCACTCCCACAAAACATGTGCTAGCTTAAGTAATAGGTCTACCTTTCAACAGACTAAATGTGTCTGAAATAATGCCTACACTACCAGACCTACCAGATCAATATAATAGAAGACAGTAGTAAGCAATCTTTAGGGACCTACCAATGTTTATAGTAGTGAACACGTGAAGGACTTCATGGCCGTCTACACTATAAGCTCTTGAATGTTGCAGAAAATATGCAACAGCGAGCCCTGGTGTCAGACTATGATGGGTAAAAAAATATTTTTGACACACTGATGGTCCGTGGCATAAAACAGCTTGGGGACCGCTGGACTAGAGGACATTAGTATCTGCAGAGATCGCTCAGCCTAATGTAGACCAGAGGACAGCGGTAGGCCAACTGCAGGGACTAACCAGGTTAATGTAGACTTTGGGGTGACCCAGGGCTCCTCCACCTCCATCACAGGACACCGTTCTGGCATGGACGTCAGTCACTGGCTCTTCTGCAACCAATTTGATTGCAAAATTCTTGTTCACCTACATAGGCACAATATAAATGAAAGAAGTTACTGGTTCTTGCTCACCAAACAGAAATATATACTAAAACGGTGTGCGTCAAACGACCCGTTTCATGAGAATGTACGTCTGACTAAAATTAGGTATTTATTTTTATTCTGATTGTTGGGTGTGCCAAATGACTCATGTTACTGAAAGTGGTAGGCCTATTCATAATTCGACTAGTCATAATCGTGATCAATAACATATAACGTTATGTGACCTTAATTCTGAAAGCCAAGGCTCCCAACTACGGAGCCCCCAAACACGCGACTTACCTCCTTCTGTCTGCCGACGAACCGAGCTCGCCTGGGATCGTGCTCATCGAACACCTGAGTGAGAGAAAGATTCAGAGTCATTCAATACAGAATGCATTACATATCTACAATAGCATCGCACTGTCCATTATGATCTGGGCTAGCTGCTTATGGTATTGAGGGACGTTCTTCACTGACGTGAATGTCATCAGGCATTTCTGAATGAAACTCGTACCTGGCCAGTGTGGGTTATTGCCTCGCCGGTATGTGAAACATCAACGCTGTAACGATGTGCAGGTACAGCAGACAATTTCAGAGGGGAAACGATTAACTTTGCATTCTTGCTGAAGGACAGCAACCTGCCCGCAATGGCCGCCATGTTTACAATTGACTAGTGTTTCCCAGACTGCCTTGCAGCACAGACTTCTTAATATTACTTCAAGACGCTCAATTTATAGAATAGAATGTATATACATTTATACAATATATAATATTTCATATATATATGAACATCTCCATTTTATTGTTTAGAACTGAATATCATAGGATCACTGGATGATAAATATTATATAAATCACCGGAAGTAGTTTATGGCGCACCGGAAGGATTCTGCTGGCGGTTGCTGGCGAAGTCCGTGCAGATAGAAGTCATGCTACTTGTCTGTTCTGTGGATTATTAAAACACTATTCCAGGGGCGTACCCCTGTCCAAATACATCTTCTGCTTTTATAAAGGTTTGTGGTTTGTTTTTGTTGGTGTATTAAGTCTCTCCAAAGTTGAAACGTTATTATGTTGTTGATTTTCTTTCAAATGGCCTTGAGCATCCGACATGCTTCTAGTATATATCAGAGTATCAGGGTCTTGTAACCGAGATAGATTCTGTTCAGGGTCAGGAGTTGACATAATGCATAAAACATGTTTATATATGTGAGATACCAATATTTCAATTTAAAAGGCCATTCACTTTGTTATGGGGCAAACCCGGTGGTGTCAATTTCTAACGTATAATATAAGCCTAGTTGGTGTAGGCATGCCCCTATACATTTTTGACAAGAGTTTCTATAACACCTATCGTTATCTTTGTTTGTTTTTGCTTTCAGTGACAATTCATGGGTTTCAGAGTCACAGAACTGCTAGGGACAATTATAAATACGATCTACACATAACTAGAAAATTACGATTTATTTGGCAATAGGAAGTGGATTGCAGTTCAATTTTGTGCCGCACTCTGGGCTTGATATTTACTTTTGAAACAAATGGCTTCTCTCATCAGCTTTTGTCTTTTCATCTACCCATACCCAATAACTCTAACTCCATCACCAGTGTGAAATATAATAACCAATGCATTCATTTAGTATCAAGGGTAGCAATGCACTTGCCTGTATCTTCAAATAAGGAAAATCCCATTATACCCCCTCTGTAGGTGCTGTCACCATGGTGCCCTTCCTCTTCAAGCACCTGGTCACTCCCTTCAGGATGCCCTGGTTAGCCCTGACGTCGGCCTCCACCACTACCCTCAGGGTGCCCTGGTTAGCCCTGACATCAGCCTCCGCTCAGCCCAGCTGCTGCAGAAGCCTGTCCACGCTCAGCCCGGCAGCCTCCAGCAGAGCGCTCTCATCACCCACAGGCAGCAGCCCCAGCCTACCAGCCTCCTCCGGATCTTCCTCCCGGTGTGGAGCCACCCTGCTGGGCCGCTGTCAGCAGCTCGTCGGCTTCCAGCCAAGCGCTGGGATGAAGACCAAGACTGCCCTGAAAAGACGCTGCAAAGACTGCTTCATCGTACGACGCAGGGGACGCTTGTTTGTGTTCTGCAAGACAAACCCCAGGCACAAGCAGAGGCAGGGCTGAACCATCAGAGAGAATAGTGAGATTGGTGGTTTAAGGCCATGCATGGTCGAATTTGACTAAATGTAAATGATTTCTGTTAAAAAAAAATAAAGTATGTTTCTATTATGTGCACTTAAGGTTTGTTTGTATTATGTGTGGTTTTCTTTGATATCAACTTATCTCGATTTTTAACGTTCTAACCCACTTATAAATGTGTCTTTTATATTTGTAATTGAAACGCAACCGACTGTTATTGGGCCTCATTGATCTGTCTCTGCTCAGCAAGTTGGTAGACGAACCACACGAGGGCGCCACTGCTTATTTCAAGCATTCGTCACGAGAAAACTAGGGAAGCGCATACATTCGGCTTAAAAGTTTCTTATTTTGCGATAGTGAAACGCCATTTGTAATGCTTTGAAGGTAACTTGATCATGTTAGATTTTTCAAAAATACGGTAAAGATATATTCATGTTGCAAAAAACGACAGGCATATTTTAGAAGTGTTTTGGATGGAATGGTTTGAAATTAGTTTTTTTTCGGAATGGATTTTGGGACAAGCAGCGTCATTTTTATTTTGGTGAAGTAGCGGTTGCATCAAATGAGGGAGGAAACTAGGCCTATGTCTCTACAATAGATAGGCCTACCATGGAAGAGCTTAGATATTTGGCGGACGTCGGTTTGTTCCACGGTTAAACCGCATAAGTGTATTCTATGTTACACTCAAGAGAGAACGTTTTCCTACTGCTTCATCACGTTGTACAAGGATGGTTCCAAAGCGAAAGCACCAAAAAAGCAACTTCGCCCGGGTCTTGTAATTCAATTGATGTGATAGATATTCGTGAGTGTAGGCTAGCATACGAGGACATGTGTGTATATAGGGGTATGTGCGCCCTTGCGCATGCGCATATCTACTGCCATCGGTCTTGAACGAACGTCAACCTCCGCCCAATCACATGTCCCTTTTTACACCAGACAGTTCTTCCATTGAGGCTGGACAGCGTTAAGCCAAACCTGACTCGAGCTGGACCATCTGCGTCTTTTGCTGGTATAATTGGACATCTGTTGGTTCAGCGCCAGTCAGTCCCGTTTCTTTTTGAAATGAAGTTGACACACGGGGTAGATGGAGATGCCTCGGAACTGGACCCCCCGTCGATTAATCCCTTCGTTCACGACGTCAAATTTAGCCTCTCAGACAAAATCAAGGTAAGACTTAATGAGGGCAGCCGTCGCCCATTCACCTGGGAAGGACCATCCGAGTACTGCTCAGTCACCTTCTCTGTGTCTGAACGCAGCTCGATGCTGCCCCTTCGACACATTGATTAGCGTGCAAACTTTACGCGTGTCAAAACATTTTCACTGGGAATTCTGTCCAGCTTGATCAAAACCCGATTTACCTCTCGCATATCTGCGAACTGCCAAACCAGCAGCGGCTCAGAATATGAAGTATTCCTTTACTTTGATTCATTCATGATTTAACACATTGATCCAAACGGTTGTTGTTGGGTTATGTGTAGTGTTTACGCATCCAGTAGCCACCATCGTCTCTCTCTCTCTCTCTCTCTCTCTCTCTCTCTCTCTCTCTCTCTCTCTCTCTCTCTCTCTCTCTCTCTCTCTCTCTCTCTCTCTCTCTTATTTATATATACAAACTCTGACAGAAAGCAAACACTTCTTTGCTCCATGTTCTCTGGGTGTGGGTTTGTGTGTGTGTGTGCATGTGGAACGCATGTGGGTGTGGCACCAACTGTGCTTTATAGTACACATGAATTCCTCACATGGGGATCTCTAAAAATGTTTACCTGCATTTGGCACACAAACCAGTAAGAGCTGGCTGGGATGTTGTATGTTATTATATTTTTTACCCAGAACTCTGGGATTTTCACAAGAGAGCATCATTAAAGGATCAGCCAGATAAATACTGGATGAATACTGATGTTAAGCAAAATATTAACCCTGACTTATTGCTTATACATAGAAATGGCTAAAAACACTTGGAATACTTTAGTTTAAGCAAACAAGATCCACCTAGAATATGCAGCACAGCATTCTTAGTGTCTCTTAGTCTTTTTTGTGTGACCCCACAGTAAAAAAAAAAAGAAAAGTCAAACAGGATACACTGGTTTGGGGCTGTTTCACTGAGCCCATGGGGACTAAGTTCACTCACAACACACATTATATAGGCAGGCTGACGAGTTGGACCTGAGCTGATAAGTGAAAATGCGACCTGCATGTGCACGCTGATTTCCCATTGCTCCTCCACCTTTTCAGAGCCTCTCACACAGAAACCACCGACACCTCCAGGGTATAACACGCTGGGTGTGTTTGTGTGTTCCGTGCACAAGTGTGTGAGTGTGTGCACTTTGCAGTCCAGGTGGAATTGGTCGTGTACCCTTTGCTATTGAGCATTGACAATTAGCCAATGTGTACCCCTGGGGGCTGTTCTCTCCACTGGAAGCAGATCAACTTTCCAAGTTCCCTGAGTGTGGGCGGTCTCGGGGCAATCTGCGGTTTGAAATAATGATCGGAAGTGGTTTTGAACTGGAGAGAGAAGGAGGGAGAGAGAGAGAGAGAGAGAGAGAGAGAGAGAGAGAGAGGATGAGGAGTGGAGAAAGAGAGATGCGGATAGCGCGAGATGGGGATAGAAACAGAGAGGGACGGAGAGAAAGTAGAAGAGTGATAGAGGGAGATAAAGGGAGAGAGAAATGGAGCCAGGAGGGAGAGAGAAGGATAAGGTGTTGAGCGGTAGAGAGAGAGAGCAAGGGAGAAATATAGTGGGAGAGAGAGAGGGAGAGAGATGGGGATGAGAGTAATCAGTTAACATGTAGTAAGATACGGGCCCGCCCGATTATTTTACCATTTCCATTCTTCTTCCCCTAAAAGGTGTTATGCAAGATTGTTGTCACCTTTTTTCCTGCTTTTCCTGCCAAACTACTTTGGTAACAAAGACCAACAGAACATCATGGATCAGAAGTGTCCCTCTTGTATGTGTGTATTGGGTCACAATCTTTGATTTTAAAGATTTTAATATATTGAACATAGGGTTATACTTAGATTAAGACTGGGGTACGGCCGGGTAAGGTTTGAGGAAACCAGAAGCAGTAACATAAACATAAACAGTAAACATAAACCACATATTTTTACACATGCCTGCACAACACCAGAGAAGAACCAAGGGGATTTCCTAAAAGTATAAATTGATTCGCTCTCCATCAGGGAATTTGAAATCGATGGGTTTACGTATTGCAGTTCTTATGCACAGTGAGCTAGAGCCTTGAGTCGTGCGGCAGCTCATGCTTTAATGTCACAAGAACAAATTCCAGGCCTAATGTGCTCTGTTTTCAACAGTGAAGGATGGTCTTCACAGGAAAGCAACCTCCTCACTGTACTGCTTGAAATACACATACCATGGGTTACTCTTGGATTGCAGTTGAGCTCATAGTAGACACAGAAGGACTGCACACTTAATTGCCTCTTAATTGAAACCACCGTTTTGGCCTCTGCATTAGCCAATCGTCAAAGTGAAATTTATGTATTCAACAACCAAAAACTTAAGACAATTATAAAAACTAATTACAAACATTTGCAACTCAGCATATGCTTATTACCCTGTTTCCCATATTCAGTAAGTGCCACAGAATATTAATTGAATCGCATAATCTGGTCATTACCAGCCATCAAAATACATGATTTATTATTATTATTATTATTAATAATAAATATTCCCAATTATCATTTTCTTCATAACCTTGCATCCTAAAACACTGCTTACAAACTCCTCATTGCTATTCTACTTTGCTTTTATTTATTCCAAGACCTGGTCTTCCTTTTCTGGTCTAAAATATAGATTATTAAATTAATGATCCCTTAAATTGTTTGTTTCTGTATTGTGGATGGTTGTTTCTGTATTATTGCTGTTGTGTTGTAGGTCATTTGCACTTTTCGTACCACACTTGCATGCTTGTTTATGTGCACATGTGTGTCTGCACTTATTGCAATGTTTAACGGCAATAATCCGCTTTGATGTTGCACGGCCTAATGCCTCAAGGCATCCATGTAGCACTCAGTGTGAACGGCATTGTTTTGCAAATGCGCGAGCGTGTGTATTTTTGTGCGTGCCCGTTTGCGTGCCCGTGTGCGTGCCCGTGTGTGTGCGTGTGCCAAGAGTAGGAGACAATGGCACTGTCATGGGTCCCCAGAGCCTCCTGAATATTTCACACAGCGTGCCTCTGCCGTGCGCGTCCCTGCTTCTCACTGAACACTCAGCGAGCCTCTGCCCGTACGGCCTCTGTGTCACTGTGCAGCCCGCTCTGTAGCCTCAGCTCAGGCACACTATACCCTCCCTTGTGCCAGTTGAAGATCTCAAACACTCCTTGGTGCTTGAAGAAGACCCCAAAGGAGATCTGTAGAGAGTGGGTCAGGGCTGACACCACAAAAACAAAAGGTTAGAATATGGTAAATGCCCATCCCCCCCCCATATCCCCCTCCTCCCCCTCCTCCCCTCCTCTCCCCCACTGGAGAGTGCCCTGGGGTACTGCAGACAGATAGATTTGTTATCCCGTGGAAAGGAGCATCTATGGTAAGGAGGAGGAGGAGGATGAAGAGGGGGAGGAGATGGTGGGAGGCTTTACAGCCTCATAAATCAGCCCCATTACTGTTTATTTATTAATCCACTGTTGCAGTTT
Organism: Gadus morhua; assembly: GCF_902167405.1. Lineage (NCBI taxonomy): Eukaryota > Metazoa > Chordata > Actinopteri > Gadiformes > Gadidae > Gadus > Gadus morhua. The sequence goes on from NC_044069.1 coordinate 14,113,207, forward strand.
GCACCTGTAGGGGAGGGAGGGAGGGAGGGAGGGAGGGAGGGAGGGAGGGAGGGAGGGAGGGAGGGAGGGAGGGAGGGAGGGAGGGAGGGAGGGAGGGAGAGAGAGAGAGAGAGAGAGAGAGAGAGAGAGAGAGAGAGAGAGAGAGAGAGAGAGAGAGAGAGAGAGAGAGAGAGAGAGAGAGAGAGAGAGAGAGAGAGAGAGAGAGAGAGAGAGAGAGAGAGAGAGAGAGAGAGAGAGAGAGAGAGAGAGAGAGACTACTGAGATGATTGTGAAGAAAGACATGAGGGTGATGAAATGGAGAGTCACATGGAGGTATGGTGCTGAATAAGGCCGTGACCTTTTATGCCGCTGTTGTCAAGGACCTTCTTGAATTCACATGCACACATGGCACACACACGCGCATGCGCATGCATGCAAACACACTATTTTTTTCTCATTATGGATATGGACTGAGGGAAAGGGTATGACATCCTGTTGCAGGATTCACAGACGCACGCACACACACTCTACTGTATATATTAAGTAGAAAGAGAAGGGTTATGACATCCTGTTTCATTATTAAATTTAAAGAAATAAAAGGCAACAAGGAATTCCTTTTTATTTAGCTTTTCCTTGCATTCACACTTCACACACAAATTACTTATCATATTAGCTGGCTACACAGTTTTAATGTTGATAATTATCATTATCCAATTCATCTTTATTGCAATAATTCAATTCAAGAGGGACTGACCCATCGTCTAGATGCTGTAGAGGCATAGGCGTCAATTCCGCTCGATTCCACCAGTTTTTGTCAAGATTCATTTTGTACCCACTTTTGTAAAAAAATAAAGAGAAACTCGAGTTGAATTATTATGGATTATAACACGGCTCTTCTCAATGCTGTAGACTGCTACATTCACCTACATGGGCCTTCCCAATGTTCAACTGTCAAATATTTTTGTTTATTACACGGCTCTTCTCAACGCCGTGGAATGCTCACTTACATCCAGCATATTTGACCGCTGTCAAGGAAAGTGGATTTTTTGCCTCTGATTCAAGTCATCTGTATCACTCCGCATTCTGGTATCTTATCTACCTCAGCGCATTCTTTTGCTAAGCGACGTCAAGGACTCTGGCGAAATATTTCTTTGCTGATCAACACTATGAATGATTAAATACATTGCAAAGAGACACACTGTGTGAAGTATTTTTTTTTGTTTTGGCAAGTAGCCAATACTAATAATACCAATACCCTTTGGCTGGGATGCAATGATGAGGCATCAGACAATCAAGACAGGTAAAAATCACCAGAGCAGGTTGCTAGTACCATGGACAGTATCAGAACGATAACCTGTTGAACTAAATGGATGTGGTAGGCTACACCACGGGATGCATCTGCAGACCACTGCCACATAAATAAAGGTAAGACGCGATATTTATTGCATAAGATTTGCTGGTGCTGTGGCGAGGTCTTTTGTGGTTTTTGCATTCAAGTGGTCGGCTATTTAAACTTGCAATTGATAGTCGGTGGAGTCAGTCTCTTGTTGACACAAAGTGACTTTTGGTCATTCTTGCTTTGCTTGAATTCTGGAATAATTGTGGTGGGGAGTGCATGAGTTTTAGTCAGATTGCCTGATTTAGGCTAGATTGGATGGAATGCGTGTTGTGAATCGAGAACAGACAGCTCATGATGTGATACAGCGTTCAGCTGTGCAACAAATATTTTTTTCTTTTTCAATCTTGACGACGTATGGCTGCTGTGTGTAGCCATATGTTTGCCCCTTCTGAACTTAAACACGCAGTTAATTTCCTTTCCTAGCTCCTCTTGTTTATGATGTTAGATTAGCCATATCATGTCACGTTGTCAAAATTGGATACATGGAGCAGAACATAGTGGGTCATATGTCCGATGCTTTTTGGAAACGTTTTCTTCATAAAACGTGCCAGACAGATTTTGTATACATTTTATTCCTTAGTAATTAGCTACATGGGTATGCCGTCTTTCAGAACCTTTCATTACCTGCACTAAAGAGAGAAAATAGAGTGCATCCTCATTGTACCAAGCACTTCTGAAAATGCACGTCCGAATGCATCTCTATCCCCAGCACATTTCAAACCAAACTAACTCCCATTTGTAGAGGCTTGCTGTGTTGAAGATGATGTCTGTGTTGACGTGCATATTTGACATGCCGGAGAGGCTCATTCCTGACTGTTTCCCGAGGAATCTCTCTCTCTGTCTTCCGCTCTGCGTCTTTCCCTGATGGATAGCCACTTGTTTCTTCCTGATGTCTGTAAATCAATTTACCCCTCCACCCTCTCCTTCTCCCTCTCTGGGTGCCATGAATAAAATAGGTCTGCAGTCGCCATGAGAACGCATAGACTTGTAACCATTTGGGGGGGGGGGCGGTGTTGCCATGTCGGAGCCTAAGTTACCATGAGTGTGCAGAGAGCATCGGGGACATGGTGGATATATGGCGTGCGTCACGTGTAGCACACAGGCATTCAGAGAATGTCACACTCCCAATATTGCACAGCTTTCTTCCCCTCTATGTCTCTCTCTCACTCACTGCCTCCCTCCCTCCCTCCAGATCGGGCTGATGTCGGTGACGGTGTTCCCGGTGCGTGTGCTGCTGACGGCGTTCGTCATGCTGCTGGCCTGGCCCTTCGCCTTTGCCGCCTCCCTGGGCCGCTCGGAAGGCGCCGTGGAGCCCCAGTCCTGCTGGAGGAGGTGTGTGTGTGTGTGTGTGTGTGTGTGTGTGTGTGTGTGTGTGTGTGTGTGTGTGTGTGTGTGTGTGTGTGTGTGTGTGTGTGTGTGTGTGTGTGTGTGTGTGTGTGTGTGTGTGTGTGTGTGTGTGTGACGATAATCAAAGCGAAAAAAAAAGAAGAAAACGTATTAGAGGCCGAGGCTCACGCAGTAGTGCTATTGATTGATCCTAAATTGATTCCAAATCTTCACCTTATTGCACAAATTGTTAAAAACTTAGGCTATGACGTAAACATGGTCTCAGATTGCCCTCTATGGACATTTTTGTAAAGGTGTTTTTTATAGATGCTTATCTCTGTATCTCTACACCCTTCTCTCATGGCCCCCTGCAGGCTGGTTGACGTCTGCCTGCGTGTCCTCATGCGATCCTTGTGGTTCTGCACTGGCTTCCACTGGGTCCGGGTCAAAGGGACGCCCGCCCCCCCTTCCCAGGTGCCCATCCTCACCATGGCCCCCCACTCGACCTACTTCGATGCCATCCCGGTTACCATGACGATGAGCTCCATCGTCACGAAGCTGGAGAGCATGAGCATCCCTGTGTGGGGCAGTGAGTGATCGCTCCAATGTATAGGCCATATCTGAGCTAGACGTTGGTCTTAATTAGTTCTATATCGGTTCTATCAAGGGCGTCGTTATGGTTTCAGCTTTGGAGGGGATGATGTGAGTGCAAGAAGTGCACAAGCCACACATTTCTTACAGGACTTTTAGGACACATACCGTTTTGGGGGTTGAGTACTACCGTATCAGAGGTTCCTGAACCCTTACTGATGATGTGTTGGGGTCAAGAAAAATGTTGCGGATCAATTTAATTTTTTTAAGTGTAGTACGCCTGTGCAATCTGTTTCTCATTATACTGGGGTTTGGCCTTCACTCTCTGACATCATGTTTTTTTATGCATGCATACATTATACACACTACCTGTTAGAGATACTCAACACGTTCTAGCACTCCCCTTTCCTCTTCTCAACTCCCCCTCCCCCACCAACCATATCGTAACCTAGGAGCCAAAACCAATCCCTACTTATGAAAATGTATTTATTTTAGGAATGATCCTTGGAAGACAACGGCAGTGATTTACCAAACCTCTTCAAACAAATAATGGATTTCCATGACTATTTTAGGGGAGCTTTCCCATCGTGGGACGACGGCAAAGAAAACAAAGGTGGAGGGAGTGCCCACGTTGAGGGTTGAGGATCAGCAATGGCGGAAATGAGCCATGGCGGCAGAGGCCAAGCTAATTTGCAATACACTATGAGGGAGAAGTGGACCGCAGTCAGCAAGGATGCAAAACAGCATCTAAGGAATCCACACATCAAAGAAGCCTGGAGATTAGCATGGCCTCGGTGCCACACTTGGCTGCAGTGGCGATGCAAATGCAGACGGCCTTCCCCTCTTTCAATTTAGAGAGAAGACGGGGGCCACCTCTAGTTTAGGTGCAAGGAGAACTTGATTAGTAGCAATGAAAACAAGGTTAACAAGTTTAAACCATCATTACGATACATTTTTTCCACGACACCTACCCTATGGTACCAACCCTATCCCTTAAACCTAACCCTAACCCTCCATTTCCCCCCCCCCCCCAGCCCTGATCAGCTACATCCGACCAGTGCTGGTGTTCCGCACTGACCAGGACTCCCGGAGGAAGACCGTGGAGGAGATCAAGCGAAGAGCTCACTCCAGTGGGCAGTGGCCCCAGGTACCACACACACACACACACACACACACACACACACACACACACACACACACACACACACACACACACACACACACACACACACACACACACACACACACACACACACACACACACACACACACCCCTCTGCATGCAGGTATGGTTGCTAAAGCAAACACTTGCTGGGGTACCCATGCTGACTGAAGTAGCTACGTTCAGAAGGTTCATGTTGCACTGTTTGCCCTACGCAGTGGAATGTGGTTAGACAGGTGGGGGGTTTACAGCTGACACACACACACACACACACACACACACACACACACACACACACACACACACACACACACACACACACACAATGAATGACCAGCTTCCCAGGTATGAATATTTTTATCACAAGTGTCTTATTATGTTTGTCCTAGATCATGATATTCCCAGAGGGAACGTGCACCAACCGATCAGGTGTGATCCGATTCAAACCAGGTATGACTTTGTGACACAAGCACACCAACAAACACACGCAAGTGCAAACGCACACAAATTCCCCTTTGGTGTGCTTCTCAACCTGCCTCACCTGTATTACCTAGTCCCCGTCAAACAATATCACTTTGTTCAACTATTGTTAGCAATGCAAACAGTCCTTTGAACTTTTCTGGCAGTGTGGATTTAAGGTCATGTGTTCTTGAGGAGCCTAGATGTGGATAGGCGCAAATAACAAACGGTACCAGGCCAGCATATTGGAGAGAGAGAGCTCAACTTGTCACATTATTGCTATTTATCCTCCTCTATTAAGTAATGTGATGCGTTTTGTGTGATTCGCAGTTTAATTCCATTCTGGGTTACCTGTGATGTACGATAACATAAACGTGCCTGTCCACGAGTGGGATTCAAGATAACGTGATGATGCCGTCGTCCATTGCTTTCTCTGTGCCTAATCCCTCTCTTCCACTCTCGTTGTTCCCACCAAGCCTGGCTCTCACTCTCTGACAATGCTACAGTGCTTGGACGCCGGCGTGTGTGTGTGTGTGTGTGTGTCTGTGTCAGGTGTTTATCCAGCTGTCTGCTGTGGGTTATTGTTTGCCTCTGCATGTGTCTCCTCTGGTTAGATCTGTTCAATGGCTATCAGGACAGCAGAGCGGCAGTTTGTGTGTGTGGGTGGGTGTGTCTGGGCGGTACATGCTATGTAAAAACCCTGTGAATAGTAATTTTCTCTCTCTCTCTGTCTGTGCTGGACAAGGACAGAGCATTATTTAATAGCTACAAACACGACACGTAGCACACCTGGATCCAGTCGGGGGCACATTTAATTATTAGTGTTTGGACCCACCCTGGGGGACAGCTAGGTTAAGCTAGGCATCCGTGTTTGGATCCAGTTCAGGTCCGTAAAGGTTTGGGGTTAGCTCGGTGGAGGAGCGGAGCATGCGACGCTCGGTGATGGTTGGCTCCCTGTCCATGGACGAGATGAGAAGCTGAACATAACACAAGAAGAGTGGGGGCACAGTGATGAATAGTGTATGTGCCCTCCTGTATGTAGGTCCCTGAGTGGGGGGGGGGGGGTGTGTGTGTGTGTGTGTGTGTGTGTGTGTGTGTGTGTGTGTGTGCACCTGAGTCTCTGCAGCTCCTGGGATTCTCTTTTATTTTGTTTTTGTTTCCTTCTCGTCATACAGACAAAATCGTTTTTCTTCTTCGTTGTGTCAGGAAATCAGTGACTAGTTAATCTCCGGATTATGTCTTTCTTGGGTGACTGTTGAATTTCATTGAAGAGTTGGTAAGGAGAGAATGTTAATGGCTTCTGGCCTAAGATTACTGAGAGTCGACAATTAAATTCCTGCCCTCATTCAAATATGGATCGTGGCCGCTGCTGGTTCCAAAAATCTCATCACTCTTAACTGACGTCACTGACGCTATCAATGAAGGTCAAAACAAGAGCCCTCATTTTATTTCTCCCTCTACCCCCCAGGTGCATTCATACCAGGACTCCCAGTGCAGCCGGTGGTTTTGCGGTATCCCAACAAACTGGTAAATACTAGAAAAGTGCATCCATACTGCCTTCCAGCACCTACACATTCCATATGGCCTTCCAAGACCTACATATTCCATATGGCCTTCCAAGACCTACACATTCCATTTGGCCTTCCAAGACCTACACAGTCCATATTGCTTTCCAGGACCTATGCATTCAATCCTGCCTTCCAGGACCTACACATTCCTTCATTCCAGGATAATGGATAATGTTAATGAATAGGATGATAAATATTTAATTCACTGTTTCCCGCTGTCTGATTCTGGGCAGTATTAAAGCCCCGATGTTCTGATGGAGCTAACAATCTCTACCACGTTATCCGCTGGTTCGGTTTTCTAAACCAAATCAGATAGGGCCTCACTGATTACAATTTGCAAATAATCAAAATATTTACCTCCTGATTACCTTCACATTCCGTACCCTCCTTATTTACACATTCCATAATACAGATTACATACTACCTTTTTTATTAGCTACACATTCCTACTACGCAGAGTTTCGTAACACAGTAAACAAACAATTCCTACTGCCTACTGATGTAACTGAAGTTTAAGCATAATAATAATAATACATTTAATTTAGAGGCGCCTTTCAAGACACCCAAGGTCACCTTACAGAGCATATAGTCATCATAAATCTTTTAAAAAAACAAGACATTGTGGAAAAAATAAAAAAATAAATAAACATAAAAAATAAATAAAACAAAAACAAGACAAAACAAAACAAACAAACAATCAAAACAGTGATCAGTTAGACGACGTTGTGTGCGAGTTTGAACAGCATGACCCCTTCCTTCACACACACACACACACACACACACACACACACACACACACACACACACACACACACACACACACACACACACACACACACACACACACACACACACACACACACACACACAGTTCATTATCCCTCCCGATAGCGTGTGACTGTCTTGTGTTGAATGACTTCATATTCGCCTGGGATGTAATTTCATTCCTCTCTCTCACGTTGTCACCCTCCCTCTTTCTGTCAGTCTGATTGTCTCACTCTCTCTCACAAACACACAAACCAACATCCCCACCCCTCCAATAGGTTTAATGCCTCTTGGCCTTCATGGATCTTTCAAAACTTTTTTTCATTGAATAGTGTTGTCGTCGTTGCCTTAGGAACATGAAGTGTAGGGAAACGTATTAAGTTGAACTTCAATTCATTCATTTACAGCTTGTAAACAGGTATAAATAATCAGAGCTTGTGTATCAATAGTGAACAGTTTATTACCAAAGGCACGATAATGTCATTCAGCAGATATTTATCCAAGGATTTGCAGTGAATTGAAATACCTGTCAGAATGGAGCAGGTCGAGGTGAGGCATGTTGCTCACGTGTTGGTGCCTACGGGCAGACTATGCACATTGGGGATCAAACCCGGTACTATTTCGGCTGAGTCAGAACGCCCTAGTCACTGCACAACCCTGCCCTCATACAAAACCATTCTTTTACTATGAGGATACTTTTGGTTATGTTGCAGGACATTCATCAATTAGGTGATCCGATGTTAATAATGATATTATATATACATCTTGGCTACATCCGAATGACCAGGATTCAGTAGTTCTCTAGTCGTCCTCGGGACACGTACCCGTTGAACTTTAATGAGACGGCACAGCCTTAGGAGCTGCACAACAGTTTTAAAGGTGACGCATTATACCACCAGGTGTGAGTCCGATTAGCCGTTACAAGCCGTTATGAATATCTGCCTCTTCTGGACTCACCCACTTGTGATGTCACCAGAGGCAGATACTCTTAACGGCTTGTAATGGCTAATCACACTCACACCTGGTGGTATAATATGTCACCTTTTAAGATGTTCAGTTTTGAGCGGCATGAGGAGGGCCAATCGGAGCTCTGCTTCTTTTGTATTCAACATAGTTCCCTTGGTTACTTTTTCAATTTCCATATCATGTCTGCACTAGAGGAGATACACGGAAGATGGATATTTCCGTGTGGTCAATTGGAAAAATAGGGTTGATAATTGAAAAGAGAATTTTGGTCTCAGACAGCTGTGTAGGGAACTCTGATGTGGTTAATATGTACCTGGGTGTCCAAATAAGTCTCGATGTACGCAAAACTGGAGCCGTGAGTCATTGGAAAATGGTGTGTTAGTAAGTAAGTGTGTGTGTGTGTATTTGTGTGCACATGCAGTGTGTGTTTCTTAAGACCATTTCCCTTTCCCCTTCCTCTCCACAGGATACTGTTACATGGACGTGGCAAGGCCCTGGCGCGTAAGGCACACACGCACGCACACACATGCACACACAAGTAAACACACAAGTACAAAGAAGCACCCTCTAAGATGTCACTATGTAAATTTGCTTGTCAACCAATACTGTTAATGCGCATATACATCCAACACTGTCCAACCAATACTGATCCTTTGTTGAGACTCCTCTTGTGCCCGGCCACCTCCCAGCTGACTTGTTTATGTTGCGGTTCCCACGTGCACCCCACTTGCCTTTTGTCTTGTGTGTTGAATCAACACACCCACCCACTTATCCATGCCTTTCCCCCCCACTATTTATCTTCCAGCGCCAAGATCTTCTGGCTGACCCTGTGCCAGCTCCACAACTCCATAGAGATAGAGGTAGGACACCTGGCACACCCATTGGTCCAACACCCACGCCCAGTCGGCTCAGATCCCGTGTATTCAAATAGTCCTCTGTTCCCTCCTTCTCAGTACCTGCCCGTATACACACCCTCTGAGGAAGAGAAGAGCGATCCTGCGTTGTTCGCTAACAATGTCAGGCAGGTCATGGCAAAGTGAGTGTGTGTGTGAGAGACTGCCTGTCGGTTCTCGGCTGCCTTGCAATCCTATTGTTGGATAAGGATAACATGGATAAGGGAATATTTTCATAAACTAATACATATTCCCAAACCCTCATTCTGATAGGGCGCTGCAGCTGCCACTCACAGATTTGACATTGGAAGACCTGCAGTTGAGCCTATCACAGGGGCCTCTGTGTATCGCGAGAAACAGCAGCCTGCTTGCTTTCAACCGACACATATGCCGTTTGGGGTGAGTTCATCAGCACCTGGAGAACTGGTTTAACTGGGTAGACGAACAGAGGGACTCGTATCTGTTTTAAAATACAAACTGGATTTGATCTGCTAGGGACACCTAGTGTCAGGAGAGCGGAACTTCGGCCAACTACAAACGGAAGGCTATTGCAATATACTAATGCTGTGCGAAATGTTAAATAAAACATTCAAACAAATATAAAATATTTTTGCATGAGTGTTTCATTTGTTCCGGCAATCCAGCAACCGTTTTGCGGGTTTGGTCTAAGGTCTTGTGTGGTTGCAGGCTGCGAGCGAAGACCACAGACCCAGAGCTGGCGCAGCAGGCCAGCAGAGCCAGGAAGCTTTGGGAAGACCGGCTGGGCTTAGATGACTTTGCCCTGCACCTAGGCCTACCCCACTCTGACACACTATCAAAAATACACAAGCTCTTTGATAAGGTACACAAACGCACACATTCAGAAGCCCCCTTTTGTTTAACCACACAATGGAGTTCAATCACTCTGTTTCATATGATTTTGCCTTGAATGACGACTCGTAAAAATTACAATCCTTTTCTGCAAAAGACGTTTCTCAGAAAACCTCCCATACTTCTGTGTTCTTCAACTTGCCTGTTGCATGACCCAAAGGCATGCGTGCTGCCAATACTACTTCCTGTACCGCTTCTCAATCACAGTCCATTGTTACAAGATTCAACGCTTTCTAACAAATTTACAAACCAAGAAACACAATTTTGGTGTGGGCTGTGTAGTTGAAGAAAGGACGTGTGCAGTGATTAGTACAGGTACCCTAATCATACAAGGCGTTCAAACTGCATTCTGCCATTCGTTGAACATTTGTTCTGTTTTCATGTTATTTCCAGAGGGGAGACGGGAAGATAGATGTGCGACAGTACGTCATCGCTCTTTCTGCAGTTTGCCGGCTGTCCCGGCCCATGGCGACTCTGAAACTAGCCTTTGAGGTACCGGTACTGTCAAGTTTCACTCTGTACTGTTAGTCTTTCTGCCTGTCCGTACGTTTATTCTCAACACGCAAAAAATGGTTTTGAACACAGCTAAAGGTGCTGTAGGTACGATTTTGAAGAAAATCGTTGTCTAACGAGAAAAAAATTAACAGCCTGAAAGAACGTACCCTTCCCTCTTTGCTCCTTCCCTCAATACGTTTGTTGGCCATCTAAAATCCTGGATTCCTCCACCAGAGGCAGGCACCCGCTCAAACAGAATAGATATGCACCTTAAAAAAATCGCACATGCCTTCATCTTGCTGCTATAACACTACATTTAAAACTGCTTCCTTGAAATTTTGTTTTGTTTTCACAACATTTTTGCAATCTGTCATGTTTATGTGTTGTGTCTGGCAATAACCCCTCTGTTGTACGTTATCCCCCGACAGATGTACGAAACACACAGAGAGGACGAGGACTCAGTGTTGGAGGACACGGACGTGGTAGCCGTGTTGGAAGCCATGCTGGGAGTTAGCGATCAGGACTTCTCTGAACTCCTGAAAGCCGCCCAACCTGAGCCCACGGGGAAGATCACATACGGTAGGGGAGGACGAGGAGTATGAGGCATTGGCCTGCAACAACACACTGTAGTCACCTCTTTTTAAGGAGAACCATCCACCCTTTAGGGATAACCTTGAGCCATATGTGTTGGTCCTCAAGGCCTTCTAACTCATAATAATATAAATAGTCTCAAGAGAACACATCTAGTAGGTCTGTCTTCATAGCGAGGATGTTGACCGGACAGGACATGATGCTGACGTTGAACGTTGTCAAGCGGTCATCGACTTCCACTTGAAGTTTGTTCATACACTTGAGAAAAAGACATAGTTTCCATCTCACTACCGTAAATAGTCCTGACTTGACAGCTTTACTCTTGTGGTGATGAATCTGTTGGGTGTTAAAGTACTATTGGTTTAAAACTCAATGTCCCCTCCCTCCTCCTCCTACATGCCTCCCCCCCCCCCTCCAGGGGGTCTGCGCGGGGCGTTGGAGCAGGAGCCAGGCCTGGTCCGGCGGGGCATGCGCTGCCCCAACACCCCGCCCTGTCACACCTCCAGCAACGGCTCCAACGGACGGCCAGGCCACCAGAAGCATGACTGACGGGTGGCTGCAGGACCCCAAGACCCCCCCCCCCCCCCCCCCCCCCCCCCCCCCCCGCTTGAAAATAATATGAAAGAACGTTGTAAAAAAAAAAAAAGAGGAAACGTTGTAGAACGGAACAATTTAAGCACAGGTTTATGAGAAGGAAAAGAATGGGGGACTACTTAAGGTGACGGACTAAGATCTCAGGTGTGTGATTGGATGGGAGCCAGGAAGTGTTTGGTCTGGCTGCTCTCTCCCTATAGGTTCTGCTTCTTTGCCTCTTGGGTGTCAGGGACTCCAAGGCCATTTATGGACGCATGGATTATTTCTTCTTTTTTTTAATGAATGGGATGCAACTACACTGACTCTATATTTCTAAATGTATTTTCTTATGTCAAACTATGAATATTTATTGTACCAGTTAACAAAAAGAGCATTTATTTTTATGTTATTGTTGGTTTTGTTACATGGAACATAATATTATCAGTGGTAGAGGATTGTTGACTAATATCATAATCGTCTATACATTATTACTACAACATTATGCTGCTCAAAAATAACCAATCAGGAATGACTGAATGCTCTTTCTTTGCCATACCAAAAACATTCCAACATTTAGCAGGCATCTGCCAGACCTAAACAACTGCCAACAGACCAATAGCGTTAGCTATCAGCTTTAGCATTTAGCCAAGGAACTGGAAGTAAACTGAAATTATAGGTTACTTCTGATCTAATATGGAAAAAATATAAAAAAGGGTTTAAGCATACGGCACAATGAATCTATAAAATATGAGTGTTTCAAAGGGCCTCGCACACCAAGCAGCTAACAGAACCAAGATGGCCGCCGGGTGAATAAGGTCAAGGCCCATGGCAGTTAGCCTAAAGACTAAACTTAATTTCAAAGCTACTTTATGTTCTGTGATCTCCTACAATGTTGCTCAATATATAACAATATATGACACCAGCCTACTGATTCCAGACCAAAGCCGCCATGAAGATTTAGTTAATCCAGCAGACTAGAAAATGCACACAATAGATAGATCTTTGATGTATTAATACTATCTTCTTTTCTCAATGGCTTAACTTCACATTCTGGAGTTCTACTCCTCAGGTTAGATCTTTTTGTATATTTTGTAAGTTGATTTTGTGAGGGATTTAATGCATTCATTTCTTGTCCAAACATTTGTCTTACTTTTGGATGCAGTTATGCAAGATTTTTATTTTGGAAAAATTAAAAGGCTTGCATTCGTGCTTTTGAAACGTCCCCTTTCTGCCACTGGATGGAGCTCTTCTTTCAGAAATCTCACGCCGCTTCAGCTGGCCTGGTTGACGATTTTCTTTGAACCCGATGAACTGCAGCTGTAGCATTAAATTGAACAAACCCTTTTAGTTGCTTACATTTAATGAAATGTATTCTCAGTTATGGCAACATTTTGTTCTCTCACAAATAAGCTGTTCTAACCAGAACATATATTTGCTCGTGTTTGTAGACTGTGTGTGTGTGTGTGTGTGTGTGTGTGTCTGCGCGCGTGTGTGTGTGTGTGTGTGTGTGTGTGTGTGTAGACTTGTTGCTCTATTCGTCTTGTTAGTCATGCGGTAATGGTGTGGAAACGAATGGTGAGGTTATTGATCCCGCCCATAGTTTAAACAAAGAAAAAGTCACACAAAAATAACACAACCAAACCAGTATCTATTTCCTTGGCCCAACAGGTAGGTTTATGTGTTACATGGGGACTCATCTACCATGAAAAACAAATAAACTAATTTGGGCTTAATGCCTGATTTATTATTTAGAAATATATCTGCCACGTTTTCTGAGACAACCGACGAAAGACTGCAATCAGACCCGTTTATAGAAACTGAAGTGTGAAAATGTACCCTGCTCACCTTAAAAAACAACTGAATAAACGATATAGACTCGCCAAGAAATTAAACATCAATCAACAATATCCCGACCCCTGCCATGTTTGTTTTGAACGTAGGCTGTGGTCCACACGGGGGGGCTAGATCTCCAAGCTGTGTTTATGAAGACCACGCACCGCTGCCCACCTGATAGACAGGAAAAAGATTACCTCATCTCTTCCTTTCATTCCTTAAGGTAAAAATAGACAGATTAAGCCTGCAGAGAGAGAGAAGAGAGAGGAGAGGTGGAAGAAAGGGAATAGGGAGAGAGAGAGAGGTGGATAGAGATGGAGGAGTGACTAAATGGATCGTTCTGCTCCAAATCCAATTCATCATAGCTGGAGGGAAGGGAGGAGGCGGGGGAGGAGGCCGGGAGAACGAAAAAAGTAAGGGAGATAGATGGGGGGGGGGGGGGGGGGGGCGGGCTGCCGTAGAAAGAAAGAGAGGGGGAGGAGGGGCAGGAGGAGTGGAGATAGAGAAAGAGAGAGGGGGGGAGAAGAGGAGAGGAGATAGCAGGTCTTAACAATTAAGACCTGCCTTCGGGGCCCAGGGGAAGAAGCTTTGTTGAGATCATATAAATTGCTCATTGCCTCTCTTCCCCACCCACTATTACCTCCACCACCAACACCTCCATCCCCGAGACCCCCACCACCTCCACCACCGCCACCACCACCACCTCCCCCTCCCCCACCTCCTTCCTCAGAGGAGCGGGATAGAGCATCAGCCTCCAGCCACCTCCATCAGTGCAATACGTAGGCCCTCACCGTAAACCACTACCAACATTGGTTTCGGTTCAGGGTTTTGTGGACGAAATCAGAGGCGCACACGTAATGGAAGACTTCTCGTCATGGAAACTGAGAAACAGTTGGCGTTTGTGTGATGCTTACTCCCTCTTTTGTTGTTGTTGTTGTTGTTGTTGTTGTTGTTGTTGTTATTATGATTGTAACCATCAGAATCAACCGGGTCCTTGATGAAAACATGGCCAACTGGTCACATCCAAACTCGAGACCTTGCCTGGAAATTTGAGTGCATGTGAGTGCATATTTTTCTAATCAAATAATGAGCAAACAACTCAATGTTTTTCCTGAGTAAGTGATGTGGACATTAGAGTCTCCTAGATCGCTGGGCGCTAGGTTTATATTAGTCATAATTACAACCACAGCTTATTTACACCTCTTTTGATACACTTCAATTTCCTCTGTATGGTAACATATCACTAACTCGAGTATTTCGGACTAAAACGCAAAACCAAAAAAATAATCCCAATTAAAAACAACATAACATTGATAACTAAAATGTGCTTCCTTCGTTTGCCTCTTCTCAAATGCAGTCCAATTTGCAAATACAAATTAAACACAACAAAACAAACACAGTTTACATTTTATCGAAGTGATTCATATATTATGGTTAGTGGTCCGACCCTCGTGTGTAAAGCTACATGCCTTTAGTTTAGTTCAGGCCAAGACTATCTTTGAAAGCCACCGAGTTGAAATGTTTGAAAGCCATTGAGTTATTTTTCGTGTGAGTGGTTTGTTTTTGTTTGCATAAGCCCCATCTTCATTATTTTGCATGGAGAGATGCAATGAAAAAGCTTGCTGGATGGGAGCACAAAGATCCAGAGATATGTGAGTAACACATAAATGCATGGCATCCATCATGTGTTACCAGAGATCATAATAAGAGATGGTGGCCCAGGCCAGGTATGCACTATATTGGAACTGTGATGATAGGAAGGCTACGACGTATAGATTGTATAGGGGGCAGCGCCCTGCTAATTACGAAGGGCCCTGGCCGGATAACGGCCTTCCTCGTGACAATGAAGCCTACTTAAGTTTCTACTTAAAAACAGTTAATCTTTGTTTCGCTAATAAGTCGATAATGATGAGAATGGTCCACGCAACAAGAAGTCTTCTTGACATTAAAAAAAAAGTGAATCCAGTCCCTCGTTTTAACGAGCAATTTACAGCATCCACCGGGAGGACAAAAGGATTGACAGATAGGCTACGTCTGTGTGTCTTTCCCGGCGTGCCGCTTTCCCTCCTGCTTTTATCTGACCCCACGGTCCCCGGTCGTCATTATCACCGCTGCTTGATAATTACATGTGGCCTGACCTTCGTCCTCTTTTGTTGTCAACCCCCGCACAGCGTCAATGGAAAACATTCCTGAGGCCGCGGCGAGCGACGCGAGCGTGGCGGGGGGTCAGCTGCGAGTGCACCGGGAGACCGGAGAGACCATTAGGTAAGAAAGAATACATAATAGGATGGCGGGGTAATCACGAGGAATTATGATACAAGCTGACAAGAACTCCCCGCTACTCTCCACTCGCCTCTCCTGGAAATAACAAAT
Organism: Gadus morhua; assembly: GCF_902167405.1. Taxonomy (NCBI): domain Eukaryota; kingdom Metazoa; phylum Chordata; class Actinopteri; order Gadiformes; family Gadidae; genus Gadus; species Gadus morhua. The sequence continues at coordinate 14,129,050 of NC_044069.1, forward strand.
ACGAAACGTAGCGTCTGTCTGCGAGCGGCAGAGGCTGACCTTTTTGCCACGCGTTTGAATTTGTCACTCACACTGCGAATCCGCGCGTTGTGAATGAAGCATTTTCAACCGGCGGGAAATTGATGTTGTTATGCCAGCAGCACGTATCTGTGATCCTTTACGGTCCACCATGGACGAAAGGTAGAGACCGTTGCCATCGGGATATATACAAAACATAACACCACATCTCCCTCATTGATTGGACCCATTTGGAAGATGGTGGATTCATTCCGGTCGAGTGGCATTCGCGATGGAGGACAACAGAGCAACGGACGCAGAGGAAATAGGAAATGCTCAAACTGAAAGAAAACCAAAAGCCTACTACAGGACTTAAGGGGTTCAGCTTGAGTACTACCAGCTCATCGGATAAATAAACCTTTTGTCTCTGCTGTCGTAGGGGTTCTCATTCTGTGGGTATTGCTATGGCAGCGATGGAACAGGACGATTAAACAGTCAATTAAAATAAGATTTACTAGAGAGAGAGAGCGGTATGATGAAACTAGGGGGACCACAGCTCGTGGGCGCAGCGGCGTGACCTTATCCCCAACCCTGATCCCTAAGTACTTCCTGCAGATCCTAATTTCCTTAACAAGCGTATTATTGTGTACTGGCTGATGTGTAGTGGGAATTGACGTTTGGCGTATGAGGTGCTTCGACTTTATGTATGTTTGGCTTATCTGTGTGTGTGCTCACCTTTGTATGTGTGTGTGTGTGTGGGTGTGGAGGTGTTTGTCCATCTACGGGCCTGGCTGCAGCTGCACAGAGCCAGTGTGTTAATGTGTACATGTGTGTGTGTGTGTGTGTGTGTGTGTGTGTGTGTGTGTGTGTGTGTGTGTGTTTGTGTGTGTGTGTGTGTGTGTGTGTGTGTGTGTGTGTGTGTGTGTCCCTTCCCCAGTCTAAACCCGGCAGCGTGCCGTATCGGCGCAGGCCGGATTTAACCAGGTGAGCAGGTTTCATCCAGCTGATTAGAAGAGAGCGCTCACATCCCATTAATCAACTTCACTTAGCCACCGCCCTGGAGCCCAGGCTTGGGCCTCCACGGTGCCTGCAGGGTGCTGTCACCCAGGGCCCCCCCCCGAATGTGGGAGTCGAGTCGGACGCGGACAGCATGCAATGCCGTCTCCCCGGGTCCCTCCCCCCCTGCTCCCCTCATCGCTTTTCACTCCTGCCATAATTACCGCTGTCTGAAGGCGAACCCGTGCGGCTGGATCTCATTACGCCATGATACGGGGCCGTGTCTGCAGCGCCACGCCACCGACGTACATTGGCTTATTTACATGAGAATGTATCCAGTCGCCTCCTACCCACCCACACACACACCCACACGCACGCACGCACACACACACACACACACACACACACACACACACACACACACACACACACACACACACACAAACACAGACGCGCAGAGGCACGCACGCACACACCCCCACACACACACACACACACACACACACAGACGTAGTTGAAGACACACATAAACACAGACGCAGATGCACACACACACACACACACGCAGATGCAGACACACACACACACACACGCACACACACACACACACACACACACACACACACACACACACACACACACACACACACACACACACACACACACACACACCGTAAACTCATCCCCTCAACCCCACACACATGCACCATTCCACTTTTCATTTACATAGGCCTGATATGTTAATGCATGACACATGGGTTACCTTGCACACACATACACACTCATGGATGCACGCACACACACCCACACACACAAATACAGATACGCGCACACACACGGCAGCACCTATTCAAACATGCAACTCACACATGAGGGTTGCTCATAAATTTAGACACTTCCGTCAGAAGGCCTCTGCCAGCCGACAGGGATATGAACCCAATATAGCATCCCAGAGATAAGCCGGCGACTCTGGAAGCAGAACTAATATTATTTGCACGGTGCCCAACGTTTATCTGGCGCCGCCTGCAAAGTGATGGTTGGGTGTCACTTTTGTTTAATAATGATGTGCCAATAGTAATATGTCTGCTGGCTGCAGCCCCATTACAGTTCAAAAGATTATCCAAATACAATCTAATTTGGAATATTGCATTCTGACAGACTGTGACTGGAGGAGGTGGGAGGGGTAATGTGATATTTTTTTTTACCCTTTCTTCTTTCATTTAAAAAAAATTCCAATTAACATTTTTAATGCTGGACAAACCAGGGGAGGCTGTGAATCAGGAGCAAGGTGTTTGACAGCAAATCTCCTGATGGCTCAGACAATGGAGTAGGGAAATAAGTTTACAATGCAAACTTTTGATTAAGGGAATATCCCGTTTGTTCTCTCTCGCTCCCTCTCCCTCTCTTCCTCTTTCTCTGTTTCTTGCTCTGCGACTGCTAACTGAACATTTGTGAAATAAAGCAAGTGTATAAAAATGTCCTTCAACCGAAGCGCAGACACCGTGTAGACACAGAGATTCACTCATCCCTTATCAGGAGCAAGAAGACCAAGAGGATAATCTCACTCACACACCTTTCCCCGCTGTTAATACCCCTGACATTTACAGCAATAAAAAAAATGATAAAAATGGCTTGGGGGGGGGGGGGGAAGCAAGCATCACAGTTTGCAAGCTACATTGTCACAACAACAAACGAGGTTGGTTGATTTGAAATAGTCTAATCAGATTTCCCATTGGTGGCTCTTGATGAGTGATCATGTACTACCTATGCACTGAAGCAAGCAGCTAGCCTTTGAACTGAATTGTGAAACTGTTGTGTTTACACATGAAAACACAACACGCATTGATTTCCATGAAATTCCCCTACAGGGACTAATAAGGGCCCCCTCATTAGGGATGCGTGGATATACCTTGAGCATTGTGGTACCATTGCAATTCTGCCCGTATAATAAATGGATATAGAGCTTCACACAATCATTTCTCATTATTGTTGCCTTAATAATGCCTGTGTAATCATGCCCACTTTTCTAACACGTATAGTACTTTGTGGTTTGGTGGTCCATATATCAACAAAATATCTGATGTTATGTTTGTGAAATAAAAAAGGGGACAAATTTACATTTTTCCTATTCTTATCATGGTATATGTAGCACTGGAGTAAATGGGCAGTAGCCTTCATGTCTAATGTTTGCATATGATGTGTTTTAAGCTTTCATAAAACAGCCAAACAGTATCCAAAGTAGCTCCTCTAATACGGATATTTTTATATTGTATTTATTGTGTCTTGTTTAGAATCGTCCATGCCTGCTTATGGTACAAAGTCGAAAGATAGAACCCCGCTTAGAGAGGTCATATCATAGCTAGACTCAGATAGATTTGGCACTTATTACCATCTGTCTCAAAAGTAATAATCATGAGCAAGCTCCTTTGTCATTTAAAAATGTCTCACATTTTTTTTTATTCTTGATGAAAACGGGGAATTACCGAGGACAGGCCAACAGAAATGGGGCTTTCTCGGAAAATGGGGACTTGTGCCTAACCTGAAGTCTGTGTAAATGTTATGATTTTTGATTAAAGAAATATTTTTGAATGGTAATTTTGCAGATATTAAGTCTGGAATGGTTCAATTCAGGTTAGGTTGGATCAGGTCAGAGTATCGATCGGAAGGTGAGAGCAATGCATCATGGGAATACGAGCCAGAGAAGCCTACAGTGGAGCTACACTATATCAAGCGCACAGCTTGAGGTAGAGATACCGTTTTGGCCTGATGATCAGTCAAGCAGAAAGCTGTTCTATCTTCAGCTGCTCAGTCGCTTTCTGTTGCAATAATACTCACAGCCAGACCGACTGACAGACAGCTAGTCAGGCAGACAGACAGACCGATAACATTGAAGAACAACTGTCAAAAAGCTTCTTTGCTTTAGACAGTAAACACTAGTTTGGAAATGTCAGAATTGCATACAAATACATACAAAAAATGTATGTAAGTGTAAAGAATGCTTCAACCCTGGGCCATTGGATTGAGGTTTCTGAAATTCTTCTGCCATGCTTTAATTGCTGTTTCTTATTGGCCAAAGGGATGACCTGCATATGTGTAGGAGTCTGAATATAGTGTTAACAAGTAAGCAGTGCAAAAAAAATGTAATGAGAGCATCGCAATTGTGCGAAATCGCTCAACTTAAAAACACGTCAACAGGAAATGTGTGGACTTTATTCACACAGTTTGGGTTGCACGAAACAAGTTGTAGCGTTACATCACACCCCATCGCCGCAAGGGATAAGTGGAGTGACATGAATGTGCATGTGTGTGTGTGTGTGTGTGTGTGTGTGCGCATTGAACATTTTCTTTCAGTGGTTTGTGTTGTGACCGGCTCCCACTCTGTTGTGTTACTTGGAGCGAAGGTGACTCAATGCTGTGAGTCATCAGCACCACACTGTGCAACGAGACAGACCTATAGACGCATCCAGAGGGAGACGTGCACACACACGTGCAAATAAACACACAGGTGCAAAAAATTCAAACACGCACACACATTAGCGCGCACACGCATGCACACACACACAAACACAACACGCACAAATACACAGACACGCACACGCACGAAAGCACGCACGCATGCACACACACAGAGACATGCACACGCGCCCCCAAACACACACACACGCACAAACACACACTGACACGCATGCAAACATACACACAAACACACGCACGCACACACACACACACACACACACACACACACACACACATACACACACTCATTAGCCATAACCATCGCCTCCTTGTCACATGCAAATAACATCCACGCTTCCTGTCAGAGGAGGGTGCTGGCTGTTCAGATTATTCTGGACCATAAGTGTTAGGAGACATTACTGCCATTCCTAAGATTCACATGAAACGTGTTAGTTTCCAAAAGGTTAATTTCATGTATATGTAGTAAAAATGGTTAAGACGGTAACATTAAAATGTTTTTGCTATTAAGATAAAATGTTATTTCTAATGTAGAAATAACTTTATGACATGGGAATGAAAAACATCCAGCTATCTAAGGGCTGCAGATCACAGGTTTAATTAGACACTTTAACGAGATTGTACCATTTCTTAATTATTTTCTGTTGTGTTTGGTCACGTTCAGAGTCATGTTGTCAAGACAAAATAACAAGGAGGAGTTGATTCCCTCATCTGACTGGATCCAAACATTTTCTAAGATATAATTATATTTTTAATGTTTCAATCTTTTATCCCACGGACTAAATACATTGGGTACCCTACAAACAGCTTGACCCTGAAACACCATGATAATACATTCCAAAGAAAATATCTGATAAACTTAACATTGACAAACCATTAAAATATTTTTTTAGATGATTAATAAGTGCTTTGTGTGTATGAATAAGGCAGTATTGTAAAACAATGAGTTGCTACTTGCTACTTGTTAGAATTGTGCTATATTAATGCAGTCCATTTAGCATTTGTAGCTACTTTATTAATTAAATGATTAATCATTATTAAACATATTTTGACTTCTACTCTCAAGGGACAACATGAATCGTGAATAGTGATATCTTTCCTCACACAATGATGTAGTGATGAAGAGGTGAATGGAGACTCCACTGTTGTGTGTGTAGCTGTATCCTCCCTCCACACGCTGATGAAGAGGTGAATGGAGACTCCACCGTTGGTGTGTGTAGCTGTATCCTCCCTCCACACACTGATGAAGAGGTGAACGGAGACTCCACTGTTGGGTGTGTAGTAATATCATCCCTCCACACACTGATGAAGAGCTGAATGGAGACTCCACCGTTGTGTGTTGTGATGTGTCACACACCAGTCAATCAATTATATTATTAATTAATTAATGATCAGTCTTAATGACCTACTTCTGAACTGTATTATGAAGTTTTACCAATAGGCAAAAGTAGGTGAACTAAAGGTACAAGTGCCAATAGACAAAATATCAAATTAGTATAAAGATAGTGGCAGGAGAGTGACCAATTAGAAATGAGCGATTGTTTGAGTTGGAAATAGAGCCATTGTTGCTGGGAGACACAAGTTGCAGGCAATTATGAGGCCACATTACAGGCAGTGACAGGAATAGGTTGGTGTGGGTGTTTGTGTGTGTGTGCGTGTGTATGTGTGTGTGTGTGTGTGTCTGTGTGTGTGTGTTATGGTCCATACAACCATCGCAATGGTTTGTTTTAGTGGACGCTCTTGTGAACATTTTAAAGGTGACAAATCTGAATTAGGAATGATCAACTTCCCCAATCGCTGCACCGTGTCAGCAAGATCTCCTTGACAAATCTCTTTGATTGCTTTAATTCAAAGACAGAAAACCACACATGTTAACTATGCATACAGCAGCACAGGCCTTGGGCTCACGTTATCTGAATCCGGTTGGGAACACCAGACAGTTTCACGTCACGTACAGTAAAACACCCGGCGGCTCGACAACACCAACCATGTGACTTGTTTCACAAACGACAAGCTTAGTTTGAGTCCTCGACGGGGAACACAAATAGCCTGTCCGCCCCAGCATCTCCGTGACGACCGGCCACACTGCTGGGACGTTGGATGCTATTATGGGATGGGCGGGTGGTTGTCAGGGGAGGGCTGGACGATCTCCACCTTGGACAGCGTGACGGGCACCTTCCCCTCCTGCGGCCCCGGGGCCCGGGTGACAGCCGACCGCGGGCCGGCCCCTCCCCCCCCTTCTCCCCTCGCCCCCCGCCCTCCTCCCCCTCTCCTCCGCCCCGCCTCCTCCTCGCCGAGCTTGGACCACGCGGGGAGGTCGACTCGGGGGAGGAGCCAGAGGCACGCCCCCATCAGCGCCAGGACCGCCGCCAGGCAGGTGAGCAGGGTGCCCGCCGCCACGCCCACGCGCAGCGCCTCGTTGTGGCGGACGGCGGCGGCGTCCACGAACAGCAGCTCGCCCTCACCGAAGGACTCGATGCGGCGGGCGCCGGAGAACCCCACGGACAGACCGGCCACACCCGCCCCCAGCAGGAGGAGACTCAGGGCCAGGGACACCTGGACAGACGGACAGACGGACAGACGGACAGACGGACAGACAGACAGACAGACAGACAGACAGACAGACAGACAGACAGACAGACAGACAGTCAGGCCGACCAACCGACAGACAGACAGACAGACAGACAGACAGACAGACAGACAGACAGACAGACAGACAGACAGACAGACAGACGGACAGACGGACAGACGGACAGACAGTTAGATCAATAGGCAGAAAGACATCTAGATAGATAGTTAGACAGACAGACAGACAGATAGACCCAGTACTGATTCTCAACTGATTCTCAAAACATAAAACATATGTTTTATGTTTTGACCAAATCAATACAGAGACAGAGAGAGGTCAGAGGTCACAGCATGAAAAGCTCAGAGCAGCCGTGGCGCTCACGGGATTGGAGCGTACCTTCCAGGCTGCTGAGCTCCAGGTGGCTGAGCTCCAGTCCCGGGCTGATCCCTGGTGCTGGTCCTCTGGGTCTCTCTCCCGCATGGAGGACGAACACTCCTCGTAGAAGTGGTGGAGATATGACCGAACACCGAACCGCATACAGATAGAGGCAGGCTGCCAGGGGAGACAGGCCAGAAGGATTCACAACTGCAGCTCAAACGGATCCAAGCAAAAGTAATGTATACTTTGGTAATGAAACATTCAAAGAAATGAAATGTAATAATAATGTAAATGCGTGTCTCTCTAGAATCAGAATTGTTCTTCATATAGTGGACATTATTGTTTTTTTCACCCTGTACTTTTTTTCTTTTTTCTATTTTACAAATGTGCATGTTTTAAGTCATTATTTTATTAATGTTCACATTATTTACTAACTAATGAATGCTTTTATTTCCTTGAAGGGAGGAAAGGGGGCCTCCCACCTCCTTTTCTGGAGAGCGTCCTCTGGACGCACAGGGCTCAGGACAGGACGCCATGACACCTCAGCCCTGGAGCACCTACACACCAGCACCACGGGGAACAGGGGGTGGGCCGTCGGACGGGGGGAGCCTGGGGGACGCAGGGGGTTAGGGTCTTAGATTCACAAACCTCCAAAGGTTTGCGCGTTAATGTACGAGCAATGCAAAATACCAATCCCTGCATTTTGATTCGTACAACTATCGTTGTAGGAATTGTATTTTTCCGGTTGTTAATGGAAACCTCACTTTATAACTTATCTTATTTACTATAATTATATACTTTGTTCAGCCTTCCAGTCAATGATACAGTCAATAAAATGGTTACATAAATGAACAAAGAAATGATTTACTGAAAGTAAGCCAAGAGTCCAGTTCTCCAATTTGACAACCTCACAATAAGAAGAGGATTAAGAAGAGGATGCCCGGGTCATTTTATACAATTTTATAGGACAGACCATACTGGCTCTTAGAGTCAATTGCGCTGGATGCGATTAAATAATTTTATTTTCAGAACAATAACAGTTGTTCAAAGACAAAGGAAAAACACCACATCACGTCATGTCGCTTGATGAATAAAATGCCAAAAGCCATATCATTGGTTTCAAGAGGTTTGTGGAGGTCCCTTCAGGGAGTAGGGGTGCAGGGGTGCTCCTCTCTCTCTGACCCATACCCAGAGTTAGAGCTCCAGCGTCACTTCAGGGGGTCGCAATCAGATAAGCTGATGTTCAGAGACACACACACACACAGATATTATACTTGACAATTTCACCGTTCAGGGGTTCGCACTTAGCATGTGTCTGGCTGTAAACATAACACTCTGAGTATTTTATAACCACCCCCCCCCCCCCCCAGTTTTGGATATAAAATACAGGTGGATCCAGCTGTGGTGTCACTGTGTTCTGAAGGTATGGTGGCCGTTTGTAGTGGATGGGAGGTGACCTGAGTCCTGAGGTGACTGAATTGCCACCCACGGATGAGTCATACATGCGCGCGCACACACACACACACACACACACACACACACACACACACACACACACACACACACACACACACACACACACACACACACACACACACACACACACACACACACACACACATCTTAACAGCAATAAATCATCCTACTTAGGAAGTATTGTAATACCTGTTGATATTTTATTATTTGATGCTAAGAGGACTAAAGAAATGAAAGGGTTGCAGTCGAATCAACAAACAAAAATGTGAAAGTGGAAATAGTTATTTTTGGCGTTTTGGATACAATTATTAAAATTATTTAAATGTGCTGCAAATGTTTCTGTTCTAAATTGTCACAACTTTTACAACTATAGCTTAGTCATACTTGCATCTTAAGTGAAATATATGTTATCAAATCAAATAAACTACTAGGCCTAAGGCTTTGCTTCAGAAATGCAAGGGACTTTAATCAGAATGAATGTTATCGAACTGATTTCATTTAATTGGTTGATGACGTCGTCTGCTCAGACGTCTGCACATGTGATATGATAAACAAAAAACGCGCGCATACGAAAACGACGCATGTCACTGACATGCGTCGTTTTCGCGTCGTTTTTTTACGTAGGCTACAGACGACCACACGACTAGAGGAAGGAAAACAACAAGCGGAATAAATAAGTCATCGATGCTCCACTCCACTCTTTTCCCCGCCGTTTTTCATCTTGTTTATCTCAAGAACCGCCGAACTTCCTCATCATCTAAAAACGAAAAACTTAAACGGACGAGGAAAGACCGCGACGCGAGTCTCTTACCCCTTGTCGAGGTGATCTCTTTTTTTCCTCAGCGGGTCCTATTGGGGATCCATCAGAAGACCCATCACAGCAGCCAACCCGGCAAATCATAAAGCAGCACTATGTCAATCGGGTGAATCATAGGGAGCGCGCATGCGCATTGCTATGGAACAACATCGATAACACTCAATGATGAGTGTCGGCGGATGCGTGGGGTTTGCTTTCTCTCTTCACCTCTATCTACTCCATAGGAAATGAACATAGCACTGTTCACACATTCTTGACTTGAGTCTGTCATTGAGAATGGACAGGCATATTGTGGAGAATGAGCAGTAACCAAAATCTTCAAAGGTTTTATTTTATTGAAAACTCACTCATGCACGCACGCACGCGCGCACACAAACACACCGTTTTTGTTCCATAACACTTAAATAATATTTCAGCATTTCCCTTGTTACATTATTTATGAATGGGTTATACCTTGAATAAAAGCCCATGGTGGCCTATTTATTTCACATGTATTTTTTCAATTTAGAACCCTAGTGACAGAAGAAGAGGCTCATGAACTCCTAACCCTTGTTCACAGCATTCTATGAAACAGAAAATAAAGCAAGAGCTGGCCTTGTATTTCAATCATCTGGGGTATGGGTACAGCAATAGATGTATGCACACTTCAATCTGCACACACACACACGCACGCACACACACACACACACACACACACACACACACACACACACACACACACACACACACACACACACACACACACACACACAACCACACAACCACACAACCTGATACAAACAACAAGGGGTGGACGGCACTTATTCTGCAAGCAAGCTGTGTTTAATAAATGAGAGAGAGACATTTCCATGGTTACGAGTCCAGCAAGGTCGGGCGCTCGGGAGGCGAGTACTTGGTGACGATTGGCTGACGGCTAATTACACTTTCCTTTAAGATGATGGGCAAACAGGGTTTTCATTCACCAGCTGTGGTAAATCATTCCGAGCTCCATCCAGCGCCCGCCCTAACTGCCTCTTATTAGTCCCTGCGTACGACCTGCTTCTGTATTCCCGACAGAGCCGTATCCTCAATAACGGCCACATCTTCAGAGACAACCTGCATTAACGCCCATCCCAGTAATTCCACCATGAAATGCGCAAATAATAAATGTGATAATTATTTTTTATTGCATTTATTGTTTTCCTTTTTTGAAGCCTTTCATCCATTGGTTCCGCACATAAAAAGGGTTAGTGATTTTACATTGAGATGTCGGGGCCATGAGCGACGATAACTGTCTGTCTGTCTGTCTGTCTGTCTGTCTGTCTGTCTGTCTGTCTGTCTGCCTCTTTCTCTATATATCTATCTGTCTGTCTGTATGATGTATGTCCTGGGTCTTTTTCGCTCAGTCTCTCTCTCTGTATGAGGTGTAGCTGGGTGTCTCTCTCTCTCTGTATGAGGTAAAGGCTGGGTGTGGCTGCTAGTGAGGGCAGGTTCATAAGGCCACCCTGGATGTGTTCCCAGGGGTCCCCCTGTGAGAATGGGGACATTAGATCACGCCTGGCTTCAGATAATGCCACATTAACATGAATAATTCAGCGCACTGTTGACAAGTGGAGAACACACACTCTTAAATATTCTATCAGGAGAGGAATTCACAGAACTCACTGAATAGCACTGCACTTAAGGAGGCAATGGGGTGGCTGGTGTCACCTCCCATGATGGAGGTAAGCACTGGGTCTGTGTGTGTGTGCGTGTGTGTGTGTGTGTGTGTGTGTTTGTGCGTGCGCGTACGTGCGTGCGTCTCTCTCGTCATGGATAGACCTGCAATATGAAAAGTATTCCTGACTGTATCTCCCCTCCTGCATTCAGATTCAACATGAACCATCCACACGGGGAAGAGGAAAACCCTTTGTATCTATATCTTCCCTCACACATTGTACCTCCACGGTGGATATTCATCGGTGGATATTCATCCACCGTGGAGGAGGCTTCCACAGGCCTTGAGAGGAATTGTCTGGGTTGGAGATAATCAGGGCCTCCAAAGAGGATAACAGGCCGTGCCATTTCAATATGGGGAGCATTTCACGGGAAACGGCCAAGCCTTCTGCCTTATAACAAACCCTTGATTGTTTGTTTGTTTTGTCCTCACAACCTTTCTTCTATTCCCTCTCCCTCTCTTTCTTTCTCTCGAACACACACACACGCACACACACATGCGCATAAACACATGCACATGCAGGCATGCCCACACACACACAGACACACACGGACACACTTGCATTCATACATACACACACCCACACACTCACACACTGACGCACACACACACGCACATGCAAACACACGCGCAAAAAAACCCACACACACACACACACACACACACACACACACACACACACACACACACACACACACACACACACACACACACACACACACATACACACAACCAATTTTTCGCTGCTTACATTCAAGACTCCTGTTTTAGTGAGCACATTATCTATACTTCAATATATATCAGCTTACATGTGACTCATCAAGTGTCATAATCACTTTGTTCTCGGTTCCCTCCTAAGCAGGGCTCCGATTGGCGCTGGCAAGACATCACAGAAAGGAGGTTAGACTTAGTTGGGCGTCTAATCCAGCAAAGTTGTGTTTGGGGCTTCTCTGAGGGACACGACCAAACACGTTGCCACTGATTCAATTACATCCAATCAGCTTCCACATGAAGGAGGAGTGAGGCAGTCAAGCACAAAGAGAACGCACACTCCTCCATCTTTAAACAGGACCCCCCTGCCCACCCCACCCAAAAGAGAAAACACAGTGTCATTATCACTGTTTGTCATTTTAATGCATAACCGTTGTTGCTTCACACACACACGCGCACACACACACTTACACGTAAAGAAAACACACTTACACGCACACACAAGCTCACACACACATAAATACACTCACACACACACACACACACACGCAAATACACAAGCACACACACACAGACACACACCCAGACATGCATACGAGCATACACACAGATGCATGCATGTAGGCACACAAACACACAAACACACACACACACACACACACACACACACACACACACACACACACACACACACACACACACACACACACACACACACACACACACACACACACACACACACACACCGGGATGAGCCCTGCTTACATAAACCTTTCGCTTAGGTTTTATTTTGACGAATGCATCTTTATTTATTTACCGCCTTCTGTTTTTGTGCCTTGTTCTCCGTGATGATCCGCGTTACCTCGGGCCGGGCTCTGTTCCAGACAACCTCAGACTGGATGACCCACTTCTCCATGCCAGCCACGGAGCGCACCGTAGATGCTGCCTGGAGGGGGGGGGGGGCTCGGCCGGAACATAAGGTCCCTGCTGGTGCAACGGGCCCTGTCTCACCAATACAGCCTTCCACTCACGCACCTCTCCGCTCTCCCCATCCTGCCTGGGAGCCATCCGAACAGGGGAGACATGTCCCGCCGTTCCTTCCACTCACCTGATCACTCAAGGTGCTATCAGGAGAGTCGATGGGCCGAAGCGACAGACTGGAAGGAAAGGGTACGGGGAGGTGCAGCTACGTAGGGACGCTGCATCTGCTCCACTGATCCGTGAAGGGGTTCAGCACTACTGCCAGTGGACAGCGGCTATAGACCGCTGAACTCATCGCTCAAAATGCCGTCTTCTTTCAGGTACTGCCCCCTCCGCAAAACTGTTACTTCATACAAACATATGCAGCGCTAACAACACCTACAGCCTATGCTAGACATTCATAGACTACATAGTGGTCCATGTTTCGAGGTAAAGTAGACGCGACCAAAGTGTAACCCAGAGCAGAAGCAGTGCCATGCTTAGTCAGGTCCGTCGCTCCCTCTCGGTCTCTCTCTTTTACTCCCTCACTCACTCGCGTATGGTGTACAACGGCAACACTTTAAATCGAAGACTAGGCACCATCATTGACACGGGCTAGATGCCTTCTGGCGGTTCGGATTGGCGGCTAGGTCAGCAGCAGTGGTGGGAACAGCAGATGGGTTTTCCACATTGGGAGTAATAATAATAATAATAATAATACATTTTATTTATAACACACTTTGTATCAATTCAATGATCTCAAAGTGCTACAATGCACATTAAAAGAAAAGAGAAAAATGCAACAAAAAAATAAAAAAATAAAAAAATAAATAAATAGCAGTTTAGCCAAAGGCTTTTCAGAAGATGGGTTTTTAGGCCTTGTGTGTGACGTGAGTTTGTGTTTGTGTGTGACGTTTTGAGTGACGGCAAGGTGGTTATCCACAGCAGAGGAGGATGAGAAGAAGCTAGTGAGTGGAATTCACGCCGACAATAACACTTAGCCTGTTCTCTCGCTAGCCTATAGTGAAAAAAGCGCACGCCAAACCAACAATTACTGATTACGTTACGTAAAAGACATAC
>NC_044069.1:14148203-14150703 GCF_902167405.1 Gadus morhua
CTCTGTTTGTAAGTGTTGGTCAACCGTTTGTTCTTCAGAGGAGCTTTTGAGTCTTCAGGGATCTACATATGCAAATGTGTGTGTGTGCTTGCACATGCATCTGTGTGTGTGTACACAATGCATGTAATAGAAAGGAGTGTGTGGCCGACTCCACACTACTGCCCTGCTTTGAGACCGCCGGTTTGATCTTTGATTAATATCCTCGTACACATGCATGCGCATACATACGCACGGACAAACACGCACGCACATACATTCACACGCACACACACAAGCTTGTTATATATCAGGGACATGCAAATGGGGGACCCCTAGAGGGCCAAATCAAGCCTGTCAGCCATCCACTCGGAGACGAAAAACACACAGGCAACGTATGTTCCCGGTCCCGTATGTTTTTGCATCTTCGTTCTTCGCGGTTCCTATTTATGAGCAGGGAGGCTCGGGACACACCAGCGCCTGCAGGTTCTACGGGTCAGTGGACTTTACCTGCCCTATAAGTACCACCACGGATAAGGGGCGCAGGGGGACCTCAGAACCCATGGAGGGTTGCCTGGGTTCTCCACCCATGGACAGGGGGTTGGAGACCAGGCACACACAGAAGCCTATTCACAGAGATGGGATTTATGGCGCATGTAGGGTCTGAGCTCAGTGCTGACCCCAGACGACTCCCAGTCTACAGGGCATAAATCTGACTTTATTGGATGGGGTGCTGGGAGGGTGGTATCCAACTAAAGACTGTAAGGCATCGGGTTTCCAGTCAAGGCTGGCTGAGATGAGGGCCCCTCTTGTTCTCTTGCTTCTACCGGACCTTCTCTGACCTCCACATGAACAAGTGGCAAGCTCACAATAGACCATACATGGATCGGTAGTACCTCCACCACATCCTCCACCAACTCCGCCACCGCCACAATTACCATCAGTACTCCAACCTCCACCACCAGCAACACCAACTATACCCACAACCCTCACCACTTCCACAATAACCACCAGCACCTCCACCACCGCCACCATTAACATAACCGGCCCCACCTCCACCACCACCGGCGGCTCAACGGCCATCACAACCACCTCAACCCACAGCACCACTATCACCAGCTCCTCCACCAGCGTCTGCAACGATTAACATAACCACCTCAGTCATTAACATACCCACCACCAGCATTAGCATAACCACCCCCGGCACCGCCGACATTAACATCATCACCACCACCGCCACCACCACCACCACCACCACCACTACCACCACCACCAACACTACCACCAGCACTGCCCTCCGTACCTCTCCTCCTAGCGGGACACACAGACCCGCTCGCCCCTGGCTCGGCCATATCTCCAGCTGAACAATGACGCCATGTCTGCCGCCGAAATTAATTACGTGTCGGTTCCATACCATGAGGCAGGATCGAATGAAGCGTCAGCCGGCGTACACACGGACGCCGTTAATGTAGCCTCCGCGCACACACATGGGAAGGGAGGGCCGAGATATGAGACAGAGCCATTAGCCGCACTTAATGACTTTACATATGAGTAATAGTCGCGCACGTATGAGTAATTCAGCCAAGGCACACACAGACCTCTCTCGTTCCCTAGCTCTCCCACTATGTCTCTCCATCTCTCGTTCTCTCACTCTCCCTCTATGTCTCTCCATCTCTCGTTCTCTCACTCTCCCTCTATGTCTCTCCATCTCTCTTTTTCTCGCTCTCCCTCTATGTCTCTCCATTTCTCTTTCTCTCACTCTCCGTCTATGTCTCTCCATCTCTCGTTCTCTCGCTCTCCCTCTATGTCTCTCTATGTCACATTCCTTCTCTGACCTCTCTCTCTCTCACACTCACGACTCAACTGTCTTGCCTATTTGGCCTTGCTTACTCTCTCCTGCTTGCTTCATCTTTATAAGCATTTCCTCAATTCAACTGGTGAAGTAGTTGACACGCACAGAAGCACCAACATACAACATGCATACAACAGGCAGAGAGAGAGAGAGAGAGAGAGAGAGAGAGAGAGAGAGAGAGAGAGAGAGAGAGAGAGAGAGAGAGAGAGAGAGAGAGACAAATTTCGAATATTTGAATCCTGGGCCTGCGCGGTATATGAGCCCCAACTGTGTCACAAAGTGAGTGTGCACACTAGCCAGCCAGCCTGAGTGCTTAAAAAAAACATCACCTTGGTCGCCATGGGCTACAGCGCTGGACTCTTTATCCATCCACGCAGGGGGGGGAGGGGGGGGTTCCCGCCCATTTATGGAGGGCTGTAAAAGCTGTAAAAAGCATTAAAGGGGCGGTTCCCTGCTGGATTAGCATGAAGCTGCCGGGTGGGTTGGTGAGGTGCCCCCCTTTTAACACTCCGAGCCCGGCCCCGGCCAGGCCTCGGCAAGCCGGGGCTGAACTAGGCCAAGGCGGCGGCGGTGAGGACCCAGGGCAGCCCCCCTATGACAACAGTCTGTATTCCTGCTAATTGTGTCTCCTTGTCGTTCCTGTTTACTCAGGCCTCAGTGGCCGGCGCTCCG
>NC_044069.1:14168681-14173681 GCF_902167405.1 Gadus morhua
GCTCCATCGGCAGCAGAGGCGAAAGCATTGATTGAAACGGCTGTCACATTGAAGCCCCGCCCACCTGGGACCTCACCACCCTTTGCTCCGCCCCTCTTGCTCAACTGCCACTAAAATGTATTACTAACGAGGATATCGATTACGTGAAGTCTTGGAGAAACGATTAACAAATGCTGAAAGTATTCATCTTAAATTAACTCTCGCCAAGCCAAGAGAAAACGATGCATTATACAACGATCCGCAGCACAGAAAAAAAACCACTTTACATGGATACTTCCACAGCCATAAGCATCTGCTTGATGGATAACTTAAGCATCTCATTGATTATCAAAACCATTTCCATACATTTGCTGTTTGTCGGCTAATCAATGAATCATCAGATCGATGGGGCTGACATACGCATAGGCAGGGTCACTGGAGACCAGACGGTTCACCTCACTGAGAGCCATTGCTCAACAGACATCTGCCTCAGGTTCTGGGCCAGGCCTGCCCTGCTCCAAACACACACACACACACACACACACACACACACACACACACACACACACACACACACACACACACACACACACACACACACACACACACACACACACACACACACACAGTTTAATACTTTTATTTGGATCGTAACAAGTGGGGAGGTACAAATGATCCAAACATTAATGGAAGCATTGCTGGACTAAGCAGGTTTGATCAACCAGAGAATCCCTTATGCTAAACAACTATTTTCCTCATGGATAGACATTGCATCTTCTTCTCCAGGTTTCTAAACTCCCTATTGTGGCAGAGATGGAGCAGTACTTTGCAAGTCTTTTTGCATTTGGTTTGGTCAGTCCAAAGCATTGTAGCCAACGTAAAACAAACTTGTGGCCATGGCCTAGACTTCGAAAAATATGAATAATTAATGTGCAATTAAAACCTAGATTTGTGATACTGTTAGGGTAACCCTAACCCTAACCCTAACCACACACACACACACACACACACAAACACACACATACAGACACACACACACACACACACACACACACGCACACACACATACATAACACACAGACAAATTCACAGACACAAACAGACACACACACACACACACACACACACACACACACACACACACACACACACACACACACACACACACACACATACACACACATACAGACACACACACACACACACACACACACACACACACACATATACATAACACACAGACGAATTCACAGACACAAACAGACACACACACACACACACACACACACACACACACACACACACACACACACACACACACACACACACACAGACACACACAGACACACACACACACACACACACACACACACACACACACACACACACACACACACACACACACACACACACACACAGACACGGGCCATTTGACTAATAGTACGCATGCATTGATAGATGAATGAATTACCGTCATCCATACGGTGAAGTGTGCACCGTTAAGGAACAGGAAGTGGTGAGAGGGAGACAGAGATGGAGAGATGGAGAGATCGAGGCAGAGAGAGAGAGAGAGAGAGAGAGAGAGAGAGAGAGAGAGAGAGAGAGAGAGAGAGAGAGAGAGAGAGAGAGAGAGGAGAGAGAGAGAGAGAGAGAGAGAGAGAGAGAGAGAGAAAGAGGGAGAGAGGGAGAGAGAGAGAGAGGGAGAGAGAGAGAGAGAGAGCGAGAGTTCTGAGTCTGTTGCTGTTGTTGTTGATGATGTAGTAGTGTTAGTGGTAGCGGTCGGTTGATAAATAGATAATAGCTCCGTGAATGATAAACAAAGCAATCAATCAGTCCGGGCTCCTTATATGGTCTGGGGGACAGTTGTGAGTAATTTGTCGTCTGGCGGCGGCGTTAACCCCTTCTGCTCACGGAGGACACGGATTAATCGGGAGATGGCCGGGACGATCAGGCGTTCCCGCTGCGCCGCGCAGACATGATTAACGCTGAAGCTAAGGGGGGAAGGCGCGCGTATAATAGCCGCAGTAAATGTCTAAGCGCGTTATGAGGGGCGCGCTACCCCGTGTGCGCCCACCACCGTCTCAGCATAATTGTAAGTGTGTGGGCATGTGCTACAAGAGAGCGGTCGAGAGACAGAGGGGAAGGAGAGCGAGGACCCTGCGTGACAGCGATTCGGCATTACAGTGTTTATGCTCCCAGTTGTGTTTACACATATAAGCGCGCAATTACGTTCGGAACATTGATTTCTCCTGCACGGCGAACGCAATAAAATTGAATGAAGGATGCTTTATAGTTATCTGTTATCCGTAGATCTAGATATAAATGCGTCTTATATAAATATTACATGCCCTTGTTCTAGTAACATTTGAAACCCCGCCCCCCTCCCATTGATAGTGAAATCAATTAAATTGTGGAGAAGAACTTGCCTGGCAGGTCTCCAGTGCATGGTTTCTATGCTGGGTAATTACGATCACCGCACACACAAACACGCACGCGCGCGCGCACTCACACACACACACACACACACACACACACACACACACACACACACACACACACACACACACACATGCACACGCGCGCGCGCACACACACGTACACACACGCACACAGACACACGCACCCGCATGAGCTCTGCCGCTTCTCCTTAAAATGGTCCCAGAAGAGCTCTGATCATGTTACCATCTGCAACAGTCCATCTGGGCTAGTCCATCATAAATGTTGATTTGGAGAGGAAAAAAAGTCCTCACTTTGCGACTGCTAACACACTTTGCCAAGGAGATGTGTTGCCAAGGATCGGGGTAGACATTAACATACTTATACAACTTCATTGTAAACCATCGTCAACAGAGACAGGGAGAGTATATTATGCATAAGTAGTACTAAAGCATTGTGTCACGGCGGGAGTACTACTTAAAATACACATTACATTGCGTTTTAGAGGGATTCTCTGGAAAATAACTCAACACTATTAACATCCCAGGCCAGGGTGTGCGGATTTGAATTTGAATGCTTCCCGAAAATAGTATTTTCATACAATTTATAGAAAATGTCTTACCTTAGCACAATGATGATATCTTTGAATATCCTGCACCTTTTTTAATTACACAAATACCCTTATCACACTCTATTTACAAGCACATTGTTTCAAACCTATTGCAAGATGATACTCCTTCCTCCAGGATACATCCATCACAATAACCTTCCTTCTGTTCCTTAGACCAACTCTAGGTAACTACAGAGTACGATATCTGTTTAGATATGTGTTCACATGGGTCGATTTTGGTATTCGTGGCAAAGCTAGCCGGAGGGAGGTTAAAACAGAGGTCAACCACCGACCTCTAACAGAGGGCTGCCAAAGACAAACCATAGAGATGGACCCCCATTGGATAGCATGGACAACAACGGGCCGATTGTACACACTGACCCCTACCCGGCTCCGCTTCCTGTTTAACAATCCCAGGTCCCCTCAAAAAAAGACCAAAAGACAACCAAATAGCAGTTGGTGTTCGTCCCCACCAGCAACAACATTACTGCAACGTTCAACAAACGTGTCTTGTTTGTTTGAACGTTTCGCACAAACAGGGACCCCAGGGCGGGACGGGACGGGACGGGACGGGACGGGACGGGGGGACGGGGGGACGGGGGGGTTGCTATTGATCGCCAGCAGCGCCGCTCTGCTTTCATCCTCTCTCTGGGTTTAGAAGCGCCGGTCGGATTGACACAGTATGTGGGTAGCCTAATGAATCGCCGCGGCAACGAGAGCCAAGGCCCCCATCAGCAGCCTCGGGGAGCGGCCTCCGGGAGTTAATATTTCATCTGTATCCCTGAAAAACCCCCTTCCAAAGACCTCGACTGACTCCACTCGGGGAAAAAAGTAACGGTTGCCTTCTTTGGCTCGGGGTTGCGGGGGTGTTTTCGCGTGGAGCTACGTGTGCACTTTCAGCGAGCGCGTCTGGATCACCTCCACTCTCTCTCTCTCGGCGGCGGCGGCGGCGGCGCTGTGAAGCATACCTGGCAGACACGTCCTCCTCCCTCGTCTCCCCTCTCACCTCCTCAATGAGCCGTCGCCTCCCCCCCCGGGGGAGGGGGAGCAGCCAGCAAATCGTATTTCACAGGGGCCACACCTGACGCCCGGGGCCAAGGGGTGTGACGTGACAGCTCCGGGGCCCCAGGTCCCAGGTTAGGCCGGGTCCTCTCTTGGCCTGAGAGGGCCCCGGCAGAGGGGGGGGCGGCGGACAGCAGCCCTGCGCCACGCAGCTACCTGCTGTGGTTAGTCACGGGCCGCATGGAACACAAGGCTGTGTTAATATCACATAGTCACACGCACACAGCTTAACACAGATCAACACACACACACACACACACACACACACTGTTGGGTTGACCTATTTCTGCTTCTCTCTGTCTCTCTTTTGGTCTCTCTCTTGCTCTCGCTTTTGCTCTCTCTCTGTCTCTCTCTGTCTCTCTCTCTCTCTCTCTCTCTCTCTCTCTCTCTCTCTCTCTCTGTCTCTCTCTGTCTCTCTCTCTCTCTCTCTCTCTCTCTCTCTCTCCCTCTCTCTCTCTCTCTCTCTCTCTCTCTCTCTCTCTCTCTCTCTCTCTCTCTCTCTCTCTCTCTCTCTCTCTCTCTCTCTCTCTCTCTCTCTTGCTCTCTCGCTCTCATGTCCTGGGTTCACAGGGGTGGAGAGAAACTGGGGACATGAGCACACTTCCCTGCCAAACCTAACAGCTCCCCCGCTGGCACGGTGCTGCAATGTCACACCTCCCCGCTCCTACAGTCTCCCCCCTCCATCCCTCCACTCCTTCAACATCCACCCTCCATCCCTCCACTCCTTCAACATCCACCCTCCATCCCTCCACTCCTTCAACATCCACCCTCCAACCCTCCACTCCTTCAACATCCACCCTCCATCCCACCTCTCCTTCAACATCCACCCTCCATCCCACCTCTCCTTCAACATCCACCCTCCATCCCTCCACTCCTTCAACATCCACCCTCCATCCCTCCACTCCTTCAACAT
>NC_044069.1:14186181-14191181 GCF_902167405.1 Gadus morhua
CTATCTCTGTGCCTCTCACTACCCAGCTCTGTCTACCTTCCTATCTCTGTGAAAATGGCTGAGTGGGAGTGTGCTGCTGGCCTGTTGTGTAAGAAGGCACAGCATGCCAGGGTGTTACATGAGCCTGTGTGTGGTGTGAGAACAGTATAATGAGACCTACCTTCAGTGAATAACGTCTAGACGTCTGGGCCTCCCGAGGGCCGGTGCGGACCCAGGACCTAATCACTGCAACCTCTCGCCACACAGTGCAATACTTTAGATACTCAGATTTATCATCATTCACCCCCCTCGCTCCATCTCGCTCTCTCACACCCTTTACCTCACTCTCTCTATCTCAAACTCGGCCTCCCCTCCTCGACTCGCCACTCCTCGCCTTCACCCACTTCCTCTCCTCGGACTAGCCTGCTCTCCCTCTTATCTCCCTCACCATATCCCCTCGTCTCCCCTCTCCGTTCCCCTCCCCTCCTCTCCCCTCTCATCGTCTCGTCTCCCCCTCCTCTCCTCTCATTCTCCACCCGTGTCCTTCTCTCCTTTCTCCCCCTCGTCTCCCCTCCATCTCCAGAGGGTACAGGTAATAGCTGGTTATGTATGTACTGACACATCCACTTAAAGCTCAGGCGGCGAGCGCAGGGTACAGTCGTACAGTGGCCATCCAGTTCAGTGATAAGGTTAATGAGCGGGGCCGACACACACACACACACACACACACACACACACACACACACACACACACACACACACACACACACACACACACACACACACACACACACACACACCCATACGTACACAGATATTTTCTTGGCCTCCTTTAGGAGAAGCAGACTGGATAGGAGAGAAGAGGAGGAGAGGAGAGGGAGGGGAGGGGAGGGGGGGGGGGGGAGAAGGGGAGAGTGGAATGGAACAGAGAGCAGAGGTGGAGCTTTGATTGGAGGAGAAAGGAGGAGAAGGGAGGCAAGGAGAGGAAAGGTAAAGAGAGACATTGAGGGAAAGGGTAAGAGTAGAGTAGAGACAATGTGATGGGGGGGAGAGAAGAGCTAAGCAAGGTGGAGGTGAGGGGCAGCAGCAGGGGGTTGGAGCGAGAGCTCACATCCAAACAGACACTAACCGAAACAACAAGCTCATTCATTTGCATTGGTTGAATGACACCCACAGTGGCCGTCTACCAGCCATGCAGTGTGGCGCCTCACACTGTCTCAGAGAATAGACAACAGTGGGATTTGAATGAGTGCATGTGTCATTTAATGTTGCCGGGAATGGAGTGGTCATGATTCCAGCAAGCTAATACCACACGCACGCACACTCCCTCACGCACACACACACACACTCACGCTAACAAACACAGCCCTCCACATGAAACGATTGCCCCTACTCATACCGTTCCCAAGGTTTATAATCATATGGGCACATTGATGGTTAAGAGTAGATGGAAGTGCAAACAGCATATTAACCCGTGTGCTCTTCCAACGTGTTTCTAGTGCATGTTTTGAACCTCAGGAAATTATTGAGTCAACTTGAAATACTGATTTTGCCTCGATGTGTCATCTCTAACTGTTTGACTGCATGCACAGGCCAACACTGTGTGTAAATGAGTATCTTATTGGGTGTGTTCAAGACTCTACAGTATACACTTCCTTATTTTGGAATTTGCTGCGTTCTGGCTTCTCGTCACTGAAACCAATCTGGAATGCAGGGTTATATTTTGCATAAAAAAGCCCCAGTTCGGGCAAGAGACGTCCGACTTGTGCACCTGGTACTGAGGGCCGCAGCTTTGCGAAAGGACAGGGTGACCTCTTAGCCACCTGCTCTGACGTTCTCAGATGAGTTAATTGTGCAAAGCATACACATTCGGCTGACTCATTGACACAACGCTATTTATTCCAACAAACGCGTTGCACAATCTCTCCCACTTGTGTCTAACTCTCATGGGAACACGACGGTTCTTCTCACATCACAGCCCACCTGTGTGATGAGGGGAGTAAGGGGGGGGGGGGGGGGGGTAAGTCTGAGTGGAGAGGGGGAGAATTAAACCAGGAAGTCCGCACAGTAAACACGGCCCCCGTCGATTTGGTCAGATCTGGAGGGTTGACTCAAACAGCCCCTTTGGATGGACAGAGGAGTGCAGTGAGTCACCAATGTCCAGAACCACTCAAACCCGAACCCGTCCCACACTTCCTGGACGATGAGTATGTGCCAAGTAAGCAGGAGACACCCGACGGCCGGACCCAAATACACGTTCTTAGACACACACACACACACACACACACACACACACACACACACACACACACACACACACACACACACACACACACACACACACACACACACACACACACACACACACACACACACACACGCACAGACACACGCACACACACACGCAGTAAATTTGAGCAATAATTATTCTATTTTGTTATTCTATGTTTCCCAAAGCTATAGAGGTGACCCTGCCTCATACTGTTACATCACCACTCACACAGACGCACACACTCACACCCATGTCAAATGTTGATAGATAAGTTTTCTTTCAGTTTCAAGGGTAGCTCTTTCCCAGCATCACTGGGAGGGGTAACAGGAACATTTGGTTATTTCCGTCCTTGAGTGCATGGATATTACAAAGAGGTATCAACATTATAGGATTATGCGAATAAACCTAAGAATTGCACAATATTAATGCGGCAAAAGCTAAAACTCAGCTCTTCTTACTAAATCTTGGTGAATTCAGAACCAGAATGATTCGGTGCTCTTTAGCTCAGCTACTTCTGCTGATGGAAGAGTTCAGCCAAGGTCCTCGATGCTGGCCCTTGAGAAAACCACTCTTTACTTTCTATCAGGCTGAGATCAAGGCAAGAACATAATCGGACTAATACGATTTAGACTAGTCTAGCTTAAAATAGCCACTCTGTCATATAGTAGCTGTGAGAGAGCTAGCTCATTACCATTGGTCATAATGTAAAAGACTGCAGTGCCGTGCTTGCAGTGCCAGGGGCAGAGTTTGCTAGACAGAAAGCATAAGACTAGAGCAAACAGATACAAAATGAGAATGTAACGCAATGTAAAATAAGTGGGCACACCACAAATGTTTGGACCAGAGACCACTTTATATTCTCAACTGTTTATTGAGTAATGCACAGAAAAATACAATGCAAAGGTAGTGTTCTTCCAATGCAGAGCTTTAAGATGTAGTATAGAAACTGGTACACTCATATTCTCAGAGGAGCCAAGTGGTGAGTTGCTGGCCCCTTTATTTCCAGATAGTATTCAAAACAATCCAAAATAAAAACAAATATTCATTTTGCACCCATTGTTTCCTGAGTATCAAAACCGCCCAACCAACATCTCCAAACATCTAGAGGATCTCTTTTATTTTCAGGAATGAGGCTGGTATCAAGGCAACAAAAGAAAGACCAGACCTGTACAAATAAAACTGAATGTTGCAGTACAACACACATCCAACATAACCAAAGGCGAAATAGAGAATGGTGGGACTATGTATAAAACAGTTTGATTGGCTAATATTACGTTCAAGTACCAAAGAAAATACAGTCAAGTGTTTTAGTATGATAAGAAGTGCCCACCTCCATATTGTAGCTAAGGCCTAAATTTCATACATTCAAAGTTGATGTGGTAACTAGTCTATCAAAGTTTGATAAGGAAAACATTGATTTTCTTTGATAAACATGCATCAGGTATCCTGCAACCTGGCTCCTGGTAGCCCTGGTAATAATATTCTTGTGATACTATTTATCTCAACAGGTACTGAATGAGTAGTGGAAACTCATCTTAATGCTGAAACCCCACCGGCATCTTCCCACGGTTGACAAGGACACACAATACAACGCAAGGAAGATTTCCCATCTATAGCGAGAGGCGTTATAGAAGACTATCCTTGGCTACAGGGAAAACTCATATTGGCCTTTGAAAATTGCCCATTACTCTCCTTTGACCAAGCAAGGTCAGAAACCGCAGCAAAGCATCCTTCCACCACTTCCTGCTCTGTGGCTATAGTTGGTAGCTCAGAGGCTAAAGAAGACCCATTTGAGAGTTGAAGGTCGTAGGTTCGTATCCCAAGACTAACCGGGGGGACTAACCTTGGTTCCAGAAGTAGGTCTGAAGAGGTCTCTCTTGTTCTCTCTGCCCTTGGGCCAGGCTCCCGTAATGATCTCTTGGTACAGCTGGTACATCTGGTGCTGCAAGGGGTGTGAAAAGGGTCAGAGCATGTTGTTTCTGAGTAAATAATTGTTATAAAATGTGCTTCCGATATGATTTGGTTATGAATTTTCCAAAATGGTAATAGTCTGAATAAATCTAGCTTGGTGTAGTTCATTTAAGGCTCTTATTTTCTGTTGCAGAGAAGGCGTTGTTTTAGTAATGTACTCAAAGCTGCTCTGCTTTATTCAGTAGTGCAATACATCGCTCTTGTCACCTCGTTTAGAACATGTGAAAGCATTTCAAAGGTATTGTCACTAACAAGCCTGTTTGTGCATAAAAAGGGCCTTTAAATAATGAAATAGGAACATCAAATAACAACAAAATGTATTTTTTCTATGGCTGGAGCTGTGGCTTACAAACACACACGCACACACACAGACACACACACGCACGCATACACATGCACGCATACACATGCTCACGTTCACACACACACACACGCCAACGAACACACACTGGTCGCAGTCATCTAGTGCCTTCCTGGTTGGAGCTAATTGACTGTGTACATTGAGCCCTACATAATGGCACTTTATATGAACAAATAGCGAGCCAACATCAAACACGGATACGCTGTGATGGCGAACAGGCTCGGCTGCTTTTGTGTCTATATACGTGCGTGCGTTTGCGGTGTGATCAGCAGTTGAGATGCAAACGCCACATACCGTGACGTCTGCCTCTTTATACATATTAATGAGACTTGCCAATCAAACTCCCTCTGATCATCTTGGAGAACAACAGGGCTGGCTTGAACTTGACGCACTCACTCTCTGTGCCTTGTGGTGTAG
>NC_044069.1:14203681-14221181 GCF_902167405.1 Gadus morhua
GTGGTGGAGGTGGTTGTGTTGTTGGGGGTGGAGGTGGTTGTGGTGGTGTTGGTGGTGGAGGTGGTTGTGGTGTTGGTGGTGGAGGTGGTTTTGGTGGTGGAGGTGGTTGTGGTGTTGGTGGTGGAGGTGGTTTGGTGGTGGAGGTGGTTGTGGTGTTTGTGGTGGTGTTGGTGGTGGAGGTGGTTGTGGTGTTGGTGGTGGAGGTGGTTGTGGTGTTGGTGGTGGAGGTGGTGTGGTGGTGTTTGTGGTGGAGGTGGTTGTGGTGTTGGTGGTGGAGGTGGTTTTGGTGGTGTTGGTGGTGGAGGTGGTTGTGGTGTTTGTGGTGGTGGTGGTGGTGGAGGTGGTTGTGGTGTTGGTGGTGGAGGTGGTTGTGGTGGTGGTTGTGGAGGTGGTTGTGGTATTGTGGTGGTGTTGGTGGTGGAGGTGGTTGTGGTGTTGGTGGTGGAGGTGGTTGTGGTGTTGTGGTGGTGTTGGTGGTGGAGGTGGTTGTGGTGGTGGTGGTGGTAAAGATGGTAGTAGTATTGATGGTGGTAAGGGGGTGGTGGTTGTGATGGGTGGGTGGAGCTGGTGATGAGTCATAGGTGATAATAGGTGGTAGGGGAGGGCACCCATCCCTGGCTGGCACAGAGGGCATGCCGCTGACGACGCTGTGTCACGCCACATGATTTATGATAGGCAATTATGGTTATGGAGGTGACATCATATCCTACTCACTGGCTCCCACATGGATTCCGGATGTATATCGCTGTGAAGCGTGTGAGAGAGAGAGAGAGAGAGAGAGAGAGAGAGAGAGAGAGAGAGAGAGAGAGAGAGTGAAGGAGAGAGAGTGCATGCATTTGTGACTAATTAGTTATGCTGTCTGGATCTGGAGGCGACCGTCTTTGTTTTTCGACACAACGGAAGACAGAACATGTCATAACAATGTATCGCACAGCTTTCTTCAGACGTGCAGGAAAACAGACACATGTGAGATGATCACTCGCTACACACAGAACACACGCACCTCCACAAGCATGCAATCTATGGAAGAAGGCTATAGTCAGCTGTGTAGCTTTTTGATCAAAAGGTATTCCGTGGTTGGTTTCTGTAACCCAGTTATTCTATAGATTTTTAAAAGACAATTTACAAGTTCTGATGAAACTGTGTTTTACAATGGTACAACTGCTAGTAATAGGCCTGAAATTGAAGGTTCATAGGTAGGTCTTCATTGATGTGTGCTGTCCCTGTACTTTCCCTGCCAAATAACTCTTAATAAATAAAATGTACATTTCATTCAAATGCCTAGTAATATTTTTTTTTAGGGTTTGAAGATTATGTCGAAGGGTTACAACAAAGTCTGAATCGTATTGGTTAATAATATTTGTTTATTGACCAATATGTTTATCATACTATATTTAAAAACTGGTTGATACCTCAATCAATTATACTATCATTCTTTCAATTCATTGATTTATTCATTCACCATCAATCAATTCTTCATCCATTAACTCATTAACTCATCCATACATAAATGATCCATCCATCCACCCTGCTTCAATCACTCCTTGAACCCATCCTTCCATCCATTCATGCATTTATCCTCCAGCCATCCTCTACTACTGGTTCAATTATGTTGTGTTAAACATCAAGGGGAGTACTTGGGGATATATCTCCTCCTAGAATCTCAGTTAGATGTCTCTGGTAAACCCCCTCTGGAACAGCACCCCCTCCATAAGGAACTGACTCCTGTATCCCGTGAACAGGGAGCCCAACACAATAAGGGCACATCTCTACTTTAGGTTGAGCTTTCTAGCATACCATCTGCTGGTGCTCAGTCGTACTTATTCTAAGGATTTATCAGGAGCCGATAGAGTGACAGCTCTGAGGCCTTCTGTTCAAACCGAGATCCAGCAGCCCATGTGTTGTTATCCCCTGGTAGAGCACTCAAAATGTATGTGAGTACATCCCACCTGGCTGATTAAACACATGATTATAGTGAGTAAACACACTGTAATGGTATATTTCAACCTTCGTACGAGTGTTATGGATATTCAAGAGCAGGCGGCGGCCTCTGCCTATGGATTTCTTCTTCCGTTTTAAATCATAACAAGAATCCGGTTGGGACGGGTTTACAGTCTAGCTTTGAGAATGATCAAAACACAAGCCCAAGTCACCACTCATGTCCAACTACAGAGAGCCTCATGCTTATGGAAGGCACGTCGCTGACCCCAATGATGCCATTTCAGAATTGAAAATAAAGGAGAACAGCAGAGAAATGAAAATAGGAATGACTCAACATAATTAACGATATTTTACCTCCAGCTGGGTTCTGGGTTGATTTCAGTGTGTCCACTCTAAAACAAGCACGCTCGCGGCCACAGGGGGCCTCATTTGTGTTGAAATTAGACCTTTAAGTTATAATTTAGTCATTGGCAGGAGGGGGAAATAACAGGCAGATCAGAAAAGATATATATCCCCACAGAGCATGATTCAAATCCCCTCCCGGCTCGACGGAGACAATGGAAGAGAAAACAAACACTGCTAGACTCCTCTAGGGACCCTCTCTGTTATTCTGGGTTGCATGAAAAAAAAGGTTGTCCTCCTAGTGACCTGGATTTGCAATGTTTCACAGAGCCACGGTCAAAAGAGAATATCTGTGCTTTTGGAAAGGTTGTTCAAATCATGCTCTGATCTACTCTTCGGTAAGGACCAGTGGTACTGGCTTGTCCAGAGACGTGCCAGCTTATTTCTCTGTCAAGTAAACCAAATCGACAATAATGAAAAGGACCAGAATAAACAAAGTGTTCAGATACAGGGTCTATGTGTTTCATCTGGCGAAAGTCATCGGGATTTATGGATTACTAGTGTGCATGGCAATTCTGCTAAATCATGGGTATCGTAAAGCTTCAGACATTATTGTGAGTAAATTACATGTCACATACTTCCATTTATTTACTCTAACTGACTTGTAAATTACCATGTCCTACAGATGCGTTTTTGACCTGCCACTCTCAGGTAAAACAGAGGGTAGCTTTTGTTTGTCTATCTGCCGAACCTTCATCAATCAGGCACACTTTTAAAGAGGTAGTTTACGTTCCTCTTGCCCCTAACCAGCGATCACTATTGCCTGGGCGACCAATACTATTGATCCCAGTGAACTGTGTACTTACTATAAGCCCTGACATGGCCATTGTCAGGCCACATCACAGGTCAACAAGCAGCAAAGACCCACGCTGACATATCTCCCCAGGAATAAAAGACCACAGAAAATTGTATATTATAAAATGAATACGAATCAAACATTGAATTGAATATGAATGGAATTCATACAACTTTGGTACAACATCAAGAATTGTAATAATGATAATATATCACATATACATATTGTGCTCACCTATTCATGCATGATTCTTGATTAAAAATCTGTGCATTGCTTTACATTATTGGATAGGTCCAATGTTATGGTAGCAGACTACGATATAGGCCCACTGAAACTTGGCTAAAATAGGTTATAATAGAATATGAATACAATACCAAACTATTCAATTGATAGTTCAGTCTACTATCACCTAGTCACCTATCACCTACTAGTGTCACCAAGCAAATATCGCACACAAAAAGTCTGGACACTACAAGTGATGCCAAGTATATTCTCAGAATGAACCATTATATATGAAATCATTATAGGCTTCATTCATCACTGCAGGGAAATGAAAGCTGTTGACAGCCTTGGATTGGATACATTTGACTAACTACTCAATCCGAGTCAACAGGGAGCTATTTTAAGCACTAATCTGACTAACCCTATATGTGTGATAGCAGACACATATTTATTTGTCTGCCAGGAAGCCGATGTTTTGCATGCATAGTCGTGGTACAATACTAATTAATATAGCTAAATTAAAATTATGGCAATCATTTTGCAACGTCACAAACACTTCATCCCTATCCGGCTCCATATAGACGCTGTCCAGCCCACGCAGTGCTGAAAACACCCACTTATCTATTTATTGTTCCTTATTTGCATATAGTGCATGTTACGTTAAAGATAATGACCTAATTTCAAGATGCTATTATTTGGACGCATCTTGCATGAGATGCCTGGATATTGTATATTTCCGGTGTGGAACAAATGGGGAAAACATATCCTGCCAACTTATTCTATATTTTATGTTTTCCAGATTGTGTATAAAACTGTATAAAGCGTTTGTATTGCTCCTTTCTGAACCGAAGTCCTAAATCTAAATAAAGTCAACACTTATGTCAACGCATGGCTGTTTTATTCTGAAGTCTCGGATTAAAACAACAACCTTCATGACAGTTTAATGAAGCGACCCGTGCACCATAGGCTATTTATCTTTCCAAAACCCCAACTAAAGTGTTTTACTACTCAGAGCTGTTTGCCTACCTGCAAAACGTGTCTTTGGGTTTTCAGTTGATTCCATCCTTACGCATTCCGCATAACATCCCGAGGAGAAGTTTCCCTTTGTCTACAACTCTTGACGCGTGACTCGGGTTAAAGTTTTCCGAAGCCAAACTTTTTTTACAATGTGAGGTTGAATTGCAGGTTTCTTCTTTGGTCGCGTCTTTAAACTAAGAGGCGGTGCGCGTGAGAACACACGCTGAAGTTGAGTGCGCGTCACTACAGCATTCTTTGTCTCTCGCGTGCCAAAAGGTAGTACGGCGCGCACAGACTTTCTGTCCCGCCTTAAACTTCATCCCCAGTTCATACTGAATTGCTCTGCGTTGGATTTGTGGAGAACAATATAGCCATTGACGCCATGATGCCTTTCCAGTATGTCTATAAACATGCTTTTACATTGGGGCCAATATATATTTCACCTGTAATATATCTTTCTTTATAATTGATTGCATTCTAATGTAACAATTTAACAAAATCTACCTGTTAACCAGAGAAAAAAAAGCTGGAGGATTGATGATTTGTTGATGTCAGCAAAGAGATAATCACAATGCAAATCAGTAGCCCACACAATACAATATGCTTATAACTGCAATGGGCTGCATGAGCTAGCCTACCATGCACACTGGTCTTCATTAGGTGAAGGCAACTGCCAGTTAGAGATGGGAGAGGAGGCAAATGAGATCAGATCAACCTTGAAGGGCAACCGACCATAAGAAACAATGCAGTCCCATTCGCTTTTAATTTGGAATAAACTATCATACATATTCTGATTGTGCTGATAGTGCATATTGTGTGTGTGTGTGTGTGTGTGTGTGTGTGTGTGTGTGTGTGTGTGTGTGTGTATGTGTGTGTGTGTGTGTGTGTGTATATGTGTGTGTGTGTGTGTGTGTGTGTGTGTGTGTGTGTGTGTGTGTGTGTGTGTGTGTGTGTGTGTGTGTGTGTGGTGTGTGTGTGCGTGTGTGTGTGTTTCTGAGAGAGAGTATGTTTGTGTGTGTGTGCGTATTTTTGTGTGAGTCCGTCGGACTGAGGTCTGAACATTTCAGTCTTTGTATTGTCATTAGCGTCCTTTAAGTATGAGGCTACAACTCACAAACATCGCGACACAAAACATTCCCTGGGTGATCTCTGTCCCAGTCATCTGGGGCCATCGTGTGTGTGTGTGTGTGTGTGTAAGTGTGTGAGTGTTTTATAATGATGACCAGCCCTCTCGGTTCTCATTACCCACCCAGAGATGTCACCGCCGTGGCTGCACGTCAGCGGCCCTACGACAGAGGGATGGGGAAATAATTACACTGTCTCTTGTGGAATAGAGCGTAAATGGATACACACTAAATACTGTACTTTTTGTGATGGTCGCAGGGGAGGGGAGGGGAGGGGAGGGGAGGGAGGGAGGGAGGGAGGGAGGGGGGGAAGTCAGCCGGGGAGGGAGGTAGGGAGATTGTACCCCCCTCCCTCTTCGTTGTCTTGTCTCGTCAGGTGTATGAAAAAAAAATGAATGACTGAATCCAGAAGGAATTAATTGGATTTGGAAGCAGGCTCCTGCATGGTCCACCAGGACACACACACACACACACACACACGTCTGACACCCCGCCCCCTTCCGATGGATCAGTCTGCGTCCCTGATCCTTTCTTACACACACATACACACACACACACACACACACACACACACTCGCATACAATACGGCACACGACTCCCCAGTGGATTGCAGCCGCTCCCTCTCTCTCGCTTGGATACAGTGTTGCCATGGCAGCCACGTTTTCTCCACGTGTAGAGACAGAGAAAGACACCCCTCCTATTATAACCCAGGCTAGCTTTGATTCACACTACGCACACTACACACTTTACCTTGCTCACACTCACACACATACACACACACACACGTAGACAAACATGCAAACAGACACACACACATGTACAGGCACACCATTTTGTGCTACATCGCACATCACATCTTTGTTCATTATTGTGATAACGAAGATGTGTTCCCTGTAAAGTGTGAGTTTCACCTGTCTTGTGATCAGTCGTCCCTTCAACCATCACAATGCTGGCTTTACTTCCCTTTAACCATATCATCATTGTTGGTATACGTCCTTATTCTAAAATGCATTTAACAAGGAATTGAGAGAGAGAGGCAGTATACTTTTCAGTTCCAGCTGATTTTATTTCCTTTATGGAAAAAAATTAGAGTAAAATAAAAAAAATGACAATCTGTACAGAGGTGTGTGAGGCAGAGACTGACCCAAACGTTGGCTGGTTTTTTGAGTTCTAAACATCAAATGATATTGGCATGATTGAACAAAACATCTTCATACACACTGCGTATTGCACAAATGAAATCAAAAAAAAGAAAAAGGACAATAGAAAAGATTTCCAAAAATAAATGAAAATAAAATAAAACTCCTGGAGCACAATCATCTTCAACACACAGATGTCAAAGATGGCCACTCTAGTGCCTGTCGTTGATCATATACAAAAAACACACAATCTTTGCTTATAATACAGTATACATAAATATCTCCATGTTATTATTCTTTTAAAAATCTTAAACACAACAGCTATAGCTACATATACCTGAATCTGAAATACAAATGCTATTTGCCATGCCGTAATATAGGAAAACAATTAGCCTGCTATACTTAGCCACCAGGTACAGAAAAGATTAAATACTATGTTTATGTAATTTGCGCAATAACAGATGATGCACTTCATAGATCCCCCTCCTTCCAAGTCTAGGCAAGTGGAATGAGTATGAAATTCAATCCAGTGGTTCAAATTAAACTTATCACAATAAAAGCACACAGAGGAATGAGCTTTATTCACACACTGACTCTCATATGGATGTGTGTGTCTGTGGTGTGGTTACTGTAAGGAGCGCTTTGTTTACTTGGCTGGTGAAATTGAGTCACTGTGCCTTTAAGAGGCATGTGGGTAAATACTGTAAACATTGTGTGAGGTCAGATTGTGCCAAACAAACCCCTCCGTGGTTCTAAACATTGGAGATCCAAACGACAATGTAGTAGGCTACCCATTTTCCGCCCCTCCATATATTTTGTACAAAAATACAAGTAGAAAATCATGACACACTCAATCTCCTTAAAAGTGAGAAAAGTCGACATTTAAATAAGATACACTTCTAGCCCTTCCGCGCTGGATACAGACAGGTGTATGTGCACACACAAACGAGACCTGTACGAGAACAATACTTCGTAGTATAAAATGTTTGGCCGGTATAAATACATTGATATAAAAACGTCATCTGACACAGAGGAACTACAAAGTTGCAAGCACTAGGCAGAAATGCGAGTAGGGAGCATTGGTCCTGAATTGTGCACTGAGTGTAAAAGGTTCAGAAAAAGATTCTGAACGTTTGAGTCATTTTTTAAAGTCCTGCCGTTGAATTAGAAGCTGGTGATAGTGAACAGTGTGCCATGGTCGCACACGTTGCGTAATTACGCAGCAATGAACACGTTTACGCATATAATAACAACAAAATCCTCCTTACGGGAGGGCATGCGTGTATCATGTAGAAATCAATTTTGAGCTCAGAAAATTACACCTGAATATCGACTTGATGGTCCGTGTGAATTGGCTATATCATAAACAATCAGGTTGCCCAAAAGAGGGCGAACTCTCCAAACCCACAGATCCGTTTCGCCCCTTGCACTACATAACATAAATATTCACTGTTCAGTCCTCCGTGAGAGCAGACACACACACATCCTCCGCCGGTCGGATGAAGTGTTTCAATGAGTCTCGCTTCAGTTTTCACTGCTGCTCACATAGGCGTGGTGTCTCTGCTGTACATTCACTCCTGCTCTCCGTTTCTCCAAATGCAAGCTAAGCATTTCTCCATCTGCGCGCCGGGTGCTCTGCGATCAGCGAGCACACACACACACACACACACGCGCGCGCGCGCGCACGCGTTCTCACGCACGCACGCACACACACACACACACACACACACACACACACACACACACACACACACACACACACACACACACACACACACACACACACACACACACACACACACACACACACACACACACACACACACTAAGTGCTTTCCAAGTCTGTGTTCTGGCTGTGGAGCGCCCGTACTTGGGGCTCGGCGGACGAGCGGGGCACCTTTTCCCTGTCACACTCTCCCGTGCTTCATGAAAGAATGGCGGGAAATGTCGGGGTCTCTCGCGCTATATACTTGCCTCTCGGGGCTCGTGTTTAAAGGCGGGACGCGCTTTCTCTAGTCTACAGAGAGAGAGAGTTGTGGTTCAGTACGTGAACACGAGGTTAGAGATGGTGGACTCTAGCCAGTCGCCTGAGATCATCTCACTGACCTCGGGGGTGCAATAGTCGGGGAAGTCGAAGTGAGAACCCGCTCCGCACTCCCCGAAACTCCAGTCCAAGTCTCGGTCCAGCTCGGCTTCGGAGACGCCCATGCTGCCCAGGGACATGCTCTCGAAGCTGGGGCTTTGGCTCTGCTCCACGCGCTCGTCTTCCAGTTCTTCATCTGACGATGAGGAAGATGACACCGATGAGGAGTGCGAGGCCGACGGGGTCGGGGAGGAGGCGCGCGCGTACCGGAGGCGCGCGGCCGCTACCGGCGAGTGTCCCGCGGCGGCCCCGGGGACTTGGTCCTCGTAGAGGCTGAGCGGGTCGCTGGACTCCGCCGAACTGCTGAGCGCGGGACTGGCCGGCACGCCCACTGAAGGAGGTCCGCTCTCCAAGCTGCCTGCCCCGCCGAACATGTGCCCGCGCCTCGCCTGCTGCTGCTGCTGCTTCTCCGGTATCTGTCTGGCGCCGGACACCGACCTGGGTTTCAAAAGCGCCGCGTGGTGTTGGTGGTCCGCGGGAGACGCGTAGTCCTGCCCCGCGCTTGACTTGGCGCCACCCTGCTTGTGCGTCCTGCTCGTCCCCTTGATGGGACTCCTTTTGATCGCGGACTTGGCGGAGCGCTCCGTCTTGGTGGCTCCGCTCACCGACTTGGCCTTCTTCCTTGGCCGGTATTTGTAGTCTGGGTAGTCGGCCATGTGTTTGAGTCTCAGCCGCTCCGCCTCACGGATGAAGGGGATTTTGTCCATGTCTTTCAGCAGCTTCCAGCGTTTCCCCAGGCGCTTGGAGATCTCCGCGTTGTGCATGTCCGGCGCCTGCTCCATAATCTTTCTCCTCTCTATCTGGGACCAGACCATGAAGGCGTTCATGGGTCGCTTGATGTGTCCCGTTGGAGTTTTGCACCACGCCACGTCGGCTCGGTCGCTGGAGGAGGGGGACTCCGGGGTGGGAGACGTGTCCATCTCCAGGTCCATCTCGCCGGAGTCTGTGGAGTCCGAGCCGGGGGAGAGAGCGTGCGCGCTCTCCACATGGCTCATGTGCTGCACCATTGTCTCGGTAGAAAGTCTCGGTTCTCGTTAAAAAAAAACAGAGGAAAACAATACTAGATAGTTCGTGGTCAGCAACGAAACTGACGGGAAAAGTGCACAAGAGTACAGATATGTCCGCACTCTCTCTTGTCAGCGGATAAGGAAGCAGTGCTGTGACGGTTGACTTGAAAAAAGTTCCTTTGCGTCCCTGGGTCTCCGTTCAGATGTCCTCAGCGCCAGTGCGGACTCTTTGAGCTCGGGTCCCAGCTTGTATTTCTCTCAAAAGATGCGAAAACAGGTTCAAATCCCGATAGAAACGGTTCAACTGCCGGTGCGGCTGAAAACTTGACCTGTAATGCTGAAAACACTTTGCTGTGGAGAGCCGTGTAACTCTCTTATTTCAGTCTGGCTGTCTGCGCAGCTTATCTGAGCAGTTTGTGAACCATGTGGTGGAATGGAGCCGCTGCGCTTTTTCATAGTCTCCTCTTTCCTGAGCGGTCTGTAAGTTACTGTAAACATAACAGCGAGAGGCACAGTTTTATATCCTCCTCCCAAGATATAAAAGCGACGTCTATTGGCCAATCAGCAACTGTCTCTATACCGCTTTTCAACGAGACCACTCCCGCCGCCGCTCATTGGTTGAATAAAACGGGTAATAATAATCGGCGCGTGCAATGAGGATTGGTGTGTCTGACCTCATTCCTGTCAGACTGAAAAGCAAAGTCGGTTTAAAGGAACATGCTGTCCTTTCCCTCCGCAAAGCTACTTAGATACTCCGGATGATATCAGTTTTATCTGTCTGAACCACATTACTGTACACACCTATAGGCCTATTGCGCAAATAATAACCTAATCGAAGCCCCATCACCTGCTATTTTCATTAATTGATAGGAATACACAATATTCTTATTGAAACCAATGCGTATGGGTGTGGAAAAAATACTACACTAGTCACACTTGTACGCATCCACAACAACAAATGTTTTAGAACCATTAGTGTAGAAAGTGTTTAAATATGTGGAACGGCTTTTCTTCCATGCGTTCCTCAATTTCCTCTGTCGTTACCTACCCAGCCACCACACTCCTTTCTCAACCACACCACACTCGGGAGGTCGAGAGAGAGAGAGAGAGAGAGAGAGAGAGAGAGAGAGAGAGAGAGAGAGAGAGAGAGAGAGAGAGAGAGAGAGAGAGAGAGAGAGAGAGAGAGAGAGAGAGAGAGAGAGAGAGAGAGAGAGAGAGAGAGAGAGAGAGAATACACTATACACGACGTTGTATATGTAGGGAAGAAGCGGGAAGCACGCGCATCGCCTCGAGAGCGCACGTGGCGACCAGTAACTGACCACC
Organism: Gadus morhua; assembly: GCF_902167405.1. Classification (NCBI taxonomy): domain Eukaryota; kingdom Metazoa; phylum Chordata; class Actinopteri; order Gadiformes; family Gadidae; genus Gadus; species Gadus morhua. The sequence continues at coordinate 14,214,797 of NC_044069.1, forward strand.
AAACCGCTAACCATGGTCTCGAGATCACACCCGACGGACACGCTGTGTTGTCATGTTCGTGTCATGTGATCACATTTCAGAATTTGTCGCTAGGTGTCAGACTGGAGCCTGAGGACGCTGACGAGGGGTTTAGTCGATTGTTTTGATGTGTGTGTAATGCCGATGTATAGGAGGAAATTAAGCCTCCTTTAATCAGTCGGGATACATGCATTACATCATCAGCTCTTGTCTATAAATAACAAAAAGCAAACGATGGAAAACAAGACAGCTCACCATATTTGTCCAATGGATGCCATACATAAATCAAACGCATTAAGAAAACATGAGGATTTCATCATCCGTTTTATTTTGCATTGCTCCAAGCACACCTTCTGTCACTAAACACCATATTTACCATCTCTCTCTCTCTCTCCCCCCCCCCCCCCCCCCCCCCCCCTCTCTCTCTCTCACCCACACTCTCACTGCAAGGTTCCCCATGATTGCCAACGCAATCACACAAGACAGACAGACAGCCAGCCAGCCAGCCAGCTAGACAGACAGACAGACAGAGGCAGGCACGCGGGTTTGTTTAAACAGGTGTAACAAGTATACCTGTAATCTTATCTGATCTGTGAGAAGCAGCTGCCGGGTAGCTTTCCACAGCGTCTCTGGCAGATGCACGGCTTTTTTACACAGCCAGGATGCAGAGCCTTTATTTGGCAGGGGCTATCTCTCTATCGCCTCCCCTGTTGGAGCCTTGTGTTTACCCCCAAACACACCCAGTGCTCTGCTTACTGTCTATGCCTGAAGGGGATGTTGTGTCCTAATGACAGAGGGCTGCCGTGGCAGAGCGGCCTATTAGAGCCATCGCTCAGAAACAAAAAAAATCCACGTTTGTACTTGTCTGTGTATTATAAAATCCTGTTTTGTATTAAATAAAACCCTGACACATCAGATAGTGGAATTGTTTGAGTCGTTTGTGTGTATTTGTTAAGTGTTTTTTCTTGTGGATGATTCCCAGAGGCTTCAGCGCACACAGTGGGCTCTGAAAAAGAAACACGGAACAAAACAACAAGGCATGGTGGTTACCAGAAAAACAGGCAACGCAAGGCCCCCATATAAGCGAGTCAGACGCCACATAGTGTTTCTGTGAGGGGCCGGCTTAACGAGAATGCTCTTATATCCTCTTCCTGTGTGTAGCTTGTCTTGTCTGGCGAGCGCGTCAAACAGCCTCCACTCATTACCATGTACTTGGCTTTCTCAGCCAGCCAGGAATGACGCGCCACTTTGACCTGCCCGTCCTGCAGGGTCACGCACAATGGGGCCTTTGTGTGTGTGTGTGTGTGTGTGTGTGTGTGTGTTTGTGCGTGTGTATGTGTGTGTGGAGGCCAAATGTAACTGATTTGGAGCTGGTCCAAGGATTCAAAGTATAAATCAGTGGGAAGTCCCTCTCTCCTGCCCAGAGTCAAACAGAAAGAAAACGTGGACTAAGCACTTTTTTGCTCTCTCACTCTCTCTCACTCTCTGTTGCTCACGCTCTTTATGTCTTTTGCATAGAATTTTTGTTTTCTTTCTTTTAACCTCACATCTCTTCTTACCTTCTCTCTCAAACTACTTTCTTCTGTCTATCTCTCTTTCTCACTCTCTCAGGCTCACTCTCTCTCAATGCCCTTTTGTTTTGTTTTGTTTCTCTCCCTCTCTCTCTCTCTCTCTCTCTCTCTCTCTCTCTCTCTCTCTCTCTCTCTCTCTCTCTCTCTCTCTCTCTCTCTCTCTCTCTCTCTCTCTCTCTCTCTCTTTCTCACTCTCACATTCCCTCTCACTGTCTCTCTGACTCTCTGTGTCCATCTCTCTTTCTCTGAGTCACCCCAGCCGGCATGTTGTGTGTGTGTGTGTGTGTGTGTGTGTGTGTGTGTGTGTGTGTGTGTGTGTGTGTGTGTGTGTGTGTGTGTGTGTGTGTGTGTGTATTCAGGGCCTGTGGATAGTGGCAGACAGAGCAGGTGTCAGTCTCTCCGTCTCACCCACCCCACTGCTGTCAGTACACACACACACACACACACACACACACACACACACACACACACACACACACACACACACACACACACACAACACACACACAAACACACATACACACGACGCCTGGTTACACAACACGACCAACACAACACGACCCAACGCTGTCACGCTGTCTCAAAGCAAGATGAATAACACAGAGCTGGGAGTGACTTGTTCTTTCTTTCTTCTTGTGTTCCAGTTGGCTCCGGTCCTTCCCCCTGCCTGGCTTCCTTCTTTTTCCTTCCTTCTATGAGAGAAAGAAAACAGGAACAAGCAGAGGACAGCCAGGGAGTGGGACAGGTGCTTCAGGTGTGTCAGAGTTGAAGCCAGCACAGTCAACAATAAGGAGGAGACATCAGCAAGTCTGCGCTGAAACAGGGAAATGAACCAAAACTGTTTATATTGTAGAACTATTAACAGTTGTCACGTTGTAGGCATGTGTGCCGTGATGTGTTCAGTATGCTGCTGTATCAATTTGCCCGTAAGTCAAACATGCACTTTTACGATGGTATACATGTGTACTATTATGATAGTATGCCAATGTACCACGCCAACATGAAGGTGTGCTTGTGTGATGATACTATGCAAATATGATATTATATGAAAGGAGCCCAATAATGATGGAGATAACGCCACACTTATGTACACACAGTATGGCAGAATGACAGCATGCACGTGTACTATTATATTATATAAAACTGTATTAACAAGGAGGCGGTTCACTTTATGGAGAGTACCTCCACTGTCCGTAGGTACACTACGAAAATAGAAACAAAACACGAGCAATTCCAAACCAAAAAAAAAAGGGGGACTCATAAAAGAGGGCATAGGTTCTGGTACGTTCTGCCACCTGACTCATTTCCCTGTACGTGGCGTTCAGGCTGGAAGCGTGGGCATACGGGCAGGAAACCAGGCTGTTAATGATGTTACTAGGTTGGCAACCAGCCCCGTTTAGCAGATCAATGGCTCGGGGCAGGGAAAGCCCATAAATCGAGTGGCGACTGGCATAAACATGCGCACACACAGGCACACGCACACACAAACACACGTACACACACACACACACAAAAACACACACATCGTTGCCCTCAAAGGCGTGTCCATGCACTTACATACATGCGCGGTATGCAAGAAAAAGTGCAGCATCACTGCGAGCAAGCGTTGAGAGAGAGAGAGCGAGCGAGAGAGTGAGGGCGGGCAGGGTTGGGGGGGGCTATGTGCCAGTGTACTGTTGAAGGACCCAGACACACTGCAGAGTCACACCGAGAGCGTAGAAACACACCAACCTCTCTCACACGCGCACACACACACACACATACACACACACACACACACACACACACACACAGGCTTTACGACACACACAAAACACACGTTCAGGTGCTTAAAGGACAGATATGAAGATCCAGTCTTTTTTGGGGGGGGTGGGGGGGTACAATTGTCTAACTGCAGTCGGAGAGGACTGGAGCGGAGGAGACCCAAGGAGTGGGAGCGAGAAAGAGAAACATCAGGAGGAGAAGAAGAGTCGGTCAAAAGCACATTTTGTTCTTTTTTGTTTCTCCGCAGGAAATAATAGTCTCCGACGCCCTCCTTTAAACGGGCGGGAGGCCGTGCGACGGTGAGGAGAGGAGAAAAAAAGAAGCGAAGAGACGAGTCGCATCGAGGCAGAGCTCGGACGCGAATAGAAACCGCAAAAAAAGTGTCTGGCTTTGGATGGATCGACGTGGATACGCAGGAACCTCAAGAAGGAAAAGGAAAGGAGGGCAAGTCGAGAGAAGACAAGTGCTCTACGGAGTTGGCAGTTTGAAGTCGCGTGCCTGGCCGTGGCTCCGCGTTCTGCCGTGTCCCTAAAAGACCGCGGATATGGAAGAACGCTCCCTAGGTCGAAGAGCCAGATCAACCCGGAGAAGTTAGGACACTCTGGGAGAAGTTGGTTTGGTTTGGGGAGGGGTGGCAGCTGAATTGCGATCATTGAGAATCCCCTTCCTGAAGATCCGCTCTAGCCTCTGAAACTGTTTTACCCCGTTCTACTCCTTTCTCCCGCTTCTCCCACCGGTTTAACCGCCACTAGTCTAGATACTAGCGTGTATCCCGGCTCTCTTGCTTTGATCTTCATTTAATTGTGCCTGATCTACTGCCTGTCTATCCCTCTGTTTTTGCGTCGCTCCTTTCTAAACCGTCGGACGAGTCATCCAACTGTCCAACCATTTGTCTTTCTGACTTTCTGTCCATCCCTCTGTCTGTCAGGCTGTCTATGTGTCCGCTTATCCGTCTGTTCTTCTCTGCATACGACTTTCTGGCCATCTCCCAGTCCATCCATGTGTCTCTCTCTGTCTGTCTGACATTTCTTCTGACTGTCACATCGGCTGTCCTTTCGGTCTATCTGTCTACCTGACTCCCTGGCCGGTTGTCTGACTGCCCATCTGCTTCCCTCTCTCTCTCTTGGTCTAATATTAGGTGTCAAGTGAGCAAGCAAATGTGTCCACGTGCAGCGAAGCCCCAGAAACAACACACTGGCGTTCAGCGTTCCGGCGTAGACGTTCCGCGTCCTCACCCGACTGCCTGTGTTCTCCCGGGCGGTCCAGGCGGCTCCGGGTTCGGGTGGGTCTCTCTGGGTCCTGTCCCAGCCCTCCACCATCCATCCATCTGCCCTGGAGGCTGGGAGAGACCTGGGCTCGAAGAGACTGGGGGTGAGTTGGGGGGGAGGAGAGGGCAGGGAGGGAGAGAGGGAGTGGGGGGTGTGGGGCTCTCGCATCGCTCTGAGGCTGCAGCTCCAGACTGCGCTTCCAGACGCAGTGACCTAGATCAGCATCAGACAGACTGGGGTAGAGAGGGGAGGGAGTGAGTGGGAGCATAGTGGGAGGGAGATAAGAGGCAAATTGTAATGGTGCCGCGGCTGGTTGCAGAACATGAGCATGTTTTGCACAAATAGACGAACGACAAAATTCATTAAACGAAAAACAGGCAGGAATAGGTGGTAAAGAAAAACGGTAATGGAAAAAGAAGCAGAGCGAGAAGATGGCAAGAGAGAGAAATCTGCAGACTACGGCTAAAGTCTGTTGCGGCAAAAACTCTCTTTTCCTTTTTCAAAGCAGCATCCGCTAATAGCATTATGAACTGCTGTTTCCTCTGCTAAACCCTACCTGCTCCTTACTAAACCCACATCCCTTACCCAGCATACCCATTACCTCCTTCCTGATGTCCTTCTCCAGCTCTCTTCAGATTCTCCCCCCCCCCTCTTTCTCTCTTTCTCCCTACCTTCCTCTCTAGCTCCCTCTCCATATATATCTCTTGCCAGCTCACTCTCAATAGCTCTCTCTGCCTCCCTATTTCTTTCTCTCCCTGGCTCTCTCCCTAGCTCTCACTCTTTTGCTCTCTCTCCCTAGCTCTCTCTCCCTAGCTCTCTCTCTCTCTCATTTTAGCTCTCCCTGGCTTTCTCCCTAGCTCTTTCTCTCTCACTCTCTCCCTAGCTCTCCCCTCTCTCCCTAGGCTGGCTGTGGACGTGCTACTTGTGGATTAGCCGGTCTGCGACTGCCTGCTTATCTGTCTGTTCCGCCAACAGCTGCAGCGAAGAGGCGGAGAGGAGGAGGAGGAGGAGGTGGGGTCGGGATGTGTGTGTGTGCGCATGTGTGTGTGTGTGTGTGTGTAGTTATGTGTGTGTGTATGGGAGTGCACGGCTTGTCTCTCTGCTGTGACAGCCCGCCTACGCTTCTTTCCGGTGCATCCGAATCTGAATAAATGCGTTTATTCAGTTTTAATTTTTGGGGGTTGAGGTGAGGGGGGGGCTGGCACAGAGGGGTTACCAGCCGCTTATGGTTCACATTTCCGCAACGTGTGCCCGCGCGTGGCTCCAATCCGTCTCATGTCCCCCCCCCCCCCCCCCGGTTCCGTCGCTGCAGTAGCCTGATGTCGGGCAGGGCATCGGATCGATACCCCAACATATCAGGCTGATCAGCTCCTGAGGTCCACCCTGTCTCCCTGGGGGGGATCGCCTTTTTCCCCGGTGGGAAAAATCTACCAGGCTCTGTGAGGACAGACCCCTGTAGTCTGAGGATGCAGATGGAGGGGAGTCTGGGGTGCTTTGAGGACAGCTGTGTCACAGTCGGGGGGGCTGGGTGGTTGTGATAAGAGAAGGATCCGTTTAAGATAATACGGAGCCAGAAACCTTCTAGAAACCTTTTCTCTCAGGAAGTGCCCTTTGAATGGCAATTAAGTGACCGCTACGTGAAGCTGTAGGTTTGGGGCTGTGGCTTTGTGTTGGAGCTGACAGACTTTTGTAACGACTCAACACAGCAAGTCAACTAATGACACAAAAGAGAGGCGGGCAGCAGTACGGAACACCGGACGTCTT